>NC_047056.1:92932698-93242591 GCF_000738735.6 Corvus cornix cornix
AGAAGCTAATTAAACTTCTTAAGGCCTCTTGTAGCATTATAATCTGTCAGAAGCTTTAATCTAATGAACAACTTAAATTTTATTCTACTGTAGAATAAAGTCTGAAGTGCTCGATCTTACTTAAAATTGGAATATAGTTGTTTCCCAGAAGAAGTATCTGTAATACTCCGACTCAAGTAATGCTAAAATTGCAGTTTAGCATTACTTGTGAGTTTTAGCATTGCAGTGAGTTAGACAAAGTGCTAAGTTGCATTATGTTTAATTGATCTAAAGTTAATTTATTCAGAAAAGAGCTGCTCATACTGAAAAACATAAATAAAATCAGACAGCCATGTAATAGTAGGGAAGTAAATGTTCAGTGGTATGGAAGACAATAGCTTTTGTAGCAAGACAGCTTGTTGATACAGCAGTGTCAGGTGACTGGAGTTTCAGTGGACTGGTACAGTTCTGTGTTGTAGTCTTTGTTAAGTCAAGATGCTTTCATCACCTTTAGCAGGAACTTAAAACTTCACTGTGAAGAAAAATTACTAAAAAATAGAATGTCGAATAATTGAGCAGTGCTTCCACACTTCATTCGTTGCTCTGAAAGTTAAACTGAGGGAGAGAAAAAATCTTTCATCTACCTTTAGATGTTACTTAGGACACAGTGAACATTGTTGAATCCCAACAGTCCACCCAGCACAGGCACAAGCAGTGTTCGACAAGGTGCTTTCTCTCAGCTGGCTGCTGGTTCTTCTTGCAATGTAGTGACATGTCTAATGAATAAATAATTTAGAGTCATCATTAACTCAGGCTTATATATATTTCAACCTTCTTTTCTAAAAAACTTCACAGATTAGGAGCTGTAGACTTCTCTGAATAAATAAATCTGTTTACGAATTAATTCCTTTCAACCTAGTATTTTCATGACGCTTTTGCTGTCAAACTGTCCTGACTCATTATATTCCCAGCTTTCACCTACACATGTAAAGACTATAATTATTATAGTTGAAGCCATAGTTTGTTTTTTAAATTGAATATTGTTCTTCATAACAAAATCTTGCTTAGGCAGTCAAATTCAGTAGCTGATGTCTTCTGTATTTGTGGTACTTCCCTTTAGTCTTGCCTACTGTCAAGACATACAAAGTTATTTCTCCTTGCATTATTTTGCCAGCTGAGAATTATTTAAGGTCTGATTAGAATACTGAGGATTTTTTTCTTGAGCTATTTACTTTATCAAACCAATAACTCTTCTGTTTTCTTGTTATGTTGTGTTAGGAGAGTTGTCATTTTATCTATCTTTCTAAAGGGAAAGCCATAATAAAGAAAAGGCAAAAAGAGTTAAAATGTATCTATGCTTGACAGTGATGATTAAAAGATTGAAACCTAGCAGCTTTTATTTTGGCTTGCTAAGTTCCAGTGTCATCTCATTTTATTGTCATCTCATATATTTTGAAATATCCTGCACTGAATCCTGATAAAATCTGACAAATTCTTTCATGAAAATCTATGGTGAGTGGACATTCAGACTTCCTTCAAGATAACTATTCTTAGAGCAAAAATCGTTTCAGTAAGTAATCTGTAGAGTTTAATCATAGTTTTTTGTTCCTTTAAATAATGATGGTATTGCAGAAGCAACCCCCAATTATTAAAGAAGCATAACTTACCAATTGTTCCTAATGCATGAATCACCAATCTTTGCTGTTTTTCCACTGTTCTGAAGGCATTTTGTGCTCCCATATTTGTCAGAAAAATATTCTGTCAATAGAAAATATCTGTGGGTTTAGATGTGTTTTCAGCACAGAGGTTGAGGAGTTTAGCCTTGTAGTCTACAGATTCCTATAGTTTTAGAACTGATCTTTAATTTCATTGTCATAATTGTCTGTTGGCATGTATGTCTGTAATTTCTGTTTGCAGGTGTTACAGCCTATCCTAAAGTGGCTCTCAATGAAATTTTTTTTGTTGTTGCTGTTTCAAAGGTCATAATTAATGCTGAAATCTCTGTGTAGTGACTATCTTGTGTTCCTGAATATTTTTTACACCTTTTTTTTTAATTGCTTTTTTATCAGCTCCTGTTTTCATACTCAAGGGATTTTGAGGTTTTACTTCTTGTGTCCTTTCATTGCTTTTGTAGCTTTTGCCACTGTTTATGCTACTGTAAAGTTATGGAAATGTATCTCTATGGGGTTTTGGTTTTTTTTTTTTTTTTGGCAGATTTTGATCCCTTCCCTACTTTCCAATCAAGCCTTTCCACATAAATTTAAGAATTCTCTCCAGTCTGAATCCCAAGATCAATCAGATCAAGTTGCATTCCTTCATACAAAGCAGAAAGAAATTGCAAGAATTACATAAGATATATCTTTCTCACTTTGTCTCAGTGTTTTCAGACCTGAATGTCTTTATGAGTTTTTTTGTTGTCTGGAGATTTTTAATGCCTTCCTAGCTTTCTTTTAGGAATCTTGAAAGCCATATTGAAACACTAATTACCATTACTTCTCAACTACTGCTTTGTATCTGTGATATACACTATATACCACAAAAGGTACCATGTGCATTTTGATCACAATTTCTGCTGCAGTAGCAATGCCAACTTTACTCCACAGAAGACAGAAATTGCAATGTTGTTATTTGTGGTGAAATCTTTTTCATGAGAAGGTTTTTCTAGGCTTGAGTTGAACAACAGCCTAATCACCCACCATGGAATTGCTATGTGTCAAAGGTGACTTCAATCTTTTAGGGAAAAGAACATTAAAAATAGCACATTTTGTCTTTGAAAGGAATTAAGGGTGCTTTCTTCTCTCCATGCTGGGGTGTGGTTCAGCTTTTCAGAGGAGAAAGAAAAATTTCCCAGGGAAGGAATAAATGAAAAATAAATCAGAATAAGTTCACGATAGCATTGTGCCCAATATGTAATTACTTTAACAAGCTAATTAACTTTAATAGATTGTCCCACTGTTCCTTTGACTGCTTATCTGACCTGTCTATTGAAGCTTTCTGTAAACTTAGCACTCTATTTGCATAGCTGCAGACAATTTGAGGCTACTGTTGTTGGTTAATCTAGAATCTGAACCTGATTTAATTGCAATGAATTATAATGAAATGTTCAGGGTGGCAGGAAGGAAAGAGGAATACACGACTTATGTATGTTTTTCCTGCTGTGAAGAGGTAGCAAAATATGTGAACCTACACTGATGAAAATGAGGTGTTTAGTGAAGAAGACAGACACTGAGGCGCCATAGAATATCTAACTTAAAATTTCAGCAGTGATAAGGAAACAATGGCAGCAACATGTGCAGTAATGTACTTTTGCATGGTGCTGGCACTTTTGAAACAGTCTGTAGATGTTACTTTTATAAAATGTCAATAATTTTTGATTAAGTTGGGAAATAAGGGACTCCTTTGAAAAAACTATTTTTAGGAGACACAGTAGCAAAGCTTTTTTACAGTTAAGCTTTGGATTGGAAGCGAACTAATAATACACAAACTTAAAAATCTTGAGAATGCAGTGGATGCAACCTGCTTCAGATCAAAGGATAACTCTACAAAAAGATCTTTTGTATCCAGATCCTTCAAAAAATATGTCTGAAATTATTTACATTGAGTCAAGACAGTGCAATAAAGAAAAAAAACTCTTCCATGTATAGTACTAAACACTATATATACACCGTGAAAACTTTTTTTTTAATAATAGTAGATGTCTGGCTCTTCTGCAATATAAATATTATTTTTAGAATGCTGTGTTTTGTCTTATAATTAGTTGTGTTTACTTGTATTAGTAAAGTAAATTCTCTGAGTGTAGTATGTCCAGAGTATGCAATGAACCTTGCAAAGCAGTATGTGGAGCTTCAATATACATGAAAATTTGATAGAATAGTAAATTACTCACCATATCAGCAATTAAAAATAGCTAGCTTGCTATCTAGCTATGCTATTCAGTGTGCTGGCTTTAAAGGCTTTGCCTCTTAGCCCTAGTTAAAATACCTATGTCACGATGTTCATTGTTGCTAGTACTTTTTTCTTGCCAGAGGACTTCTGGCTGTTAGAGAGAGATAAGCAAAGCATTGCTTCTTTCACTGGGAACCCTAAAATATCCCTAAAAGGGCTTGGAAGCAGGCTTAATTCAGGAAATATTGCTTATCAAAATACGTACTCATTTACCACACACCAAGACTGGTTGACTAATGGAAAAGGAATACATTTGGATAAATTGAAAAAATAAACATTTACTATTGAAAGAGAACTTACCTCCTGGTGGAAGTAGTGTAGCTGTATAGTGTTACTGAGACAAGAATCTAGTTCACAACAGGTATATTATTAAACAGTAAGGAAATTGAATAAATTTTGTGCTTGAATTTAAAAATAAGTAGATATTCACCTGGCTTCCAGAACATACATTATTATAAACAGCTATTATGTGGTTGCACTCTGATTGCAACTTGGTGAGATTTTCTCTCTCCTACCCCACTTTTCACCCAAGTGAACCAACATGGCAAATAATTTTATATTGGCATGAGCAATAGATCACCTGAAAACAACACTGTTTTAGTTATGTCTAGAATCAGAATTCCCATAGCAGAATTCCCATTTCTTTGGAAAACATCTCTTAGGAAGCATTTTTTTTCTGATTTTCTCTGTCATTTAAGCTTTTCTGTGCCATGGGATTTTCTTTGTTTATTTGTTTTTATTTGCAAATATAACCGTCATATAATTCAGAGGGGTCATATCTACAAAAATAGAATGCATCTGTTGCCTGATACTCTATGAGGCCTTGTGTTAACAGGGTATTGAGGCCATGTACTAACAGGCTATGTACAAATAAGTTTGGTTTGGGAGGTGGAGGGGGGGGTATTTAGTTTTGGAATAAAAGTGTACTATTTGAGAAAAATCTTGTCCTATTGCTTATTTTGTTTTCTGTGACACTTGGGAGATATTTTTCCAGTAAACCAACTCATATTACTCCTGCTTAACAAGCTACCAAGTAGTAAATCCTGAACCTCTGCAAAACATGATGTTCCTTTCTTTACATAGTAACAATATTTTAAAGTAAAATATATCAGCCTCATAGAATGGAAAAGTTTTACATCAGTTTGGGAAGTTCTCTTTTCTTATTTCAGTTCTTCGTTGTTACACTGAAATTTTGTCCCAACAAGATGCAGCCAACATTTTCTGTCAAACTGTCATAGTTACTGTTTGGCATGTTCTACTGCTGATACAGCCCAGAAATTTTATTTCATTGTATTATAATTTCAAATAAGGGAGATAAGTTTTGTGAAGGTGGGTACATAAATGTCAACTCCTATTAACTACAGGGGTTGCGTGATCCTTCTTGTTTACAGTTATTTTCTGATAGTTACCAAACAGTATTTGTGGGGGAACAACAAGGTTTTTTGTTTGTTTTTAACCAGTATCTTAATTTCTGTGTACAGACAAAGAGGGAGAACAAAACAAAACAAAAAAAAACCAACAAAACCAAAACCAAACCAGTTGGGAATATAGTAATAGAAATCGTGTTGTTCTCCATTGGCTTTATTATTGGGGTAAAGCTTGGTGTTTCAAGTGGAAATAGTTACTTTTTGCCATTTAAGAATACCTTAAGAAGACAAAAAAGAGTTTTCTACTTAATGATACAACTGTAAGTACAAAGTAATATGGTCAGTATAATGAGAACATGTTAAAAATGCAGATAAGTCAGCTTCCTTGGCAAGATACAGTAAAGGTGTAAACATTTGCCTTAGCTCTATCTAATCCAAGTATCAACAAGACCCAGCAAGGTTAACTTTTACCACTTGAGAGTATCAATGAAACACATACCATCACTGAAATGAGTAAATACAGTGGTTCTTGTCTAACTTAGTGCTTAGCATCCTTAGGAAAAAAAGTAATAGACCTGCACAAAGCTTCCATCCCAAGAAAAAACTTGTATTTCAGAAATACCAATCATATTGTTTGGACATGTAGTTAGATTTACATGAACATGGTGGGTTGGTTTACTTGTTTGTTTTTAATGTTACCGATATTATCACTGCTTGGCTGCAGTCATGCCAGTGCTTCATCCAAGTAGTATATTTGCTGATCACACTCATATTTTCAAATTCTTCATCCAAATTTTGAACTATGTCCACATGAAGGTACAAAATAGTATGACTTTCAAAGATGCTAAGAGTCAGCATCTTAGCATCTGCATTGTGTTACAGATTGAACCAATAAAACATTTAAACTTATAACACAAAAAATTTCTATTTTCAGTATTCTCAGAGAGAAACATTTTATAGTCCTTTTTATGGACACAAGAAACTCCTAATGCCAGATGGAGCCAATACTGCAAGCTCACTGCATGAGGAATTCAGTATAGATCAGATATTTTCAGAACTACATCCTAATTTGGTAATAATCAGTCCATAAAAACTGATCTGAGATTGTCTGGTCTTTTCAGTCAGATAAAGGCTGGGCTTTTTATTAACACTGTCATATTAAACATAAAATGTACCTGGAAATACAATATTATTTGTAGTAGCTCTATCAAGGAGGGCTCAATTTAGATATAATTTCTTTTTTAATGGTCTCTATTTTTCTTAAATACAGACATAAGTCTTTAATAGTAATATAGTATATAATGTTCCAAAAGTAAGTTAATTCTTCTGAAGTTGCACCTATGAGTTATTTTTGATAGAGAATGCATTTCTATAGCTCTATTTCTATCATAGGAAGGAAGATGAATAATCTTTCACCCAGCAAGTTTCAAAAATAAAAGAGCTAAAAGATAAATTACATGATTATCAGATAATGGAGAGTTAAAATTGGAAAATATTGAACAGATGCACCAATTAAATTCCGTTTCAATGTATAGTATTTAGGGTTTGTGGTGTTTTTCTTTGTTTGTTTGTTAGTTGGGTTTTTTTTCAAATAGAGTAGTTGGAGTTGGAAGGGACCTTCAACGGACATCTAGCACAACCCCTCCGCAATGAGCAGGGACACCTTCAGCTCAATCAGGTTGCTCAAAGCCCCATCCAACCTTACCTCGGATGTTTCCAGGAATGGGGCATCTACCACTTCACTGCACACCTGTGTCAGTGCTTCACCGCCCTTATTGTAAAATCTTCTTCCATGTATCTAATCTAAATTGACCCTCCTTCACCTTAAAACCATTACCCCTTGTCCAATTGCAACAGGCCCTGCTAAAAGGTTTGGCCCCGTCTTTCTTATAGGCCCTCTTCAAGGTGTTCTGGGGCTTTCTCTTCTCCAGGCTGAACAAGCCCAGCTCTCTCAGCCTGTCTTCACATGAGAGGTGCTCCCTCTGTTCATGGCCACTCTAATGGGTCTATGTCTTTCTTATGCCAGGGGGCCCAGATCTGGTTGAAGTCCGATAAAGTTTTTAAGACAAAATGCATGAAGATTTTTTTTTTTTTTCTGGTAGTGGTAGGTTTTTTGGGATTTTTTTTTTTTTTGGTTTTTGTTTCCAAGAAACTAAAGTAAGCTGTGTACAGATTTATTCCTGGAAGACCTGCAATTCTGTCTGTTAGCAGCTCCTTTCCCCCCCAGTCTGCAGCTGGGAACCAATGGGTTATTTTCTTTTACCAGATATAGTTTAAATCTATTGTAAGATAACAGGATTTCACTGATTTATGGGCGAAGAGATTAATAATAGAGAATCATAAAAGAAGATAGAGAAAAAAATAATTTTCCTTATTTGTTATTATCTAATATGTCAGATAGATTGATCCTAAACTCATTCCCAATACTCACTGCAGAGAAGCACAGTCTAAAGGAGCTCTTAAAAGTATTCTCACAGTCATCTTTTAGAGACTGTTTCTAAACATCCCCACATATGGACTGAGGTTTTAAGTACAGAAATCTGTGCAGGTTTTTCTTAGTCAGAACAGACAATGTAATTTCTGCAAATGAAAGTCTAACAAAAAAAATCATGAAGCATTACTTCCAATGACTCTTTTAATCAGTTTTTTTTCCCCCTGGATTTCTGTTTTTCATTAGATATTTTATAAGAAAGCAAAATGGGATATTTGAAACCTTTCATTAAAACAAAAAACAAAACAACTCATCCAATATAAAATATGTAATGGAGAACAGTTACTAAAGTAATGAAATAAAATTAATTGCACAGAATGGAAAAACATTTTTCAATTCATTATATTTGTATATTCATTTTAGTTTATTTTGAAAATCTTACAGTAGCAACCACATAGAGTAGCACAGAACAGTCTTTCTTAACACAGAAGTATAGTGAGTACCTGATGTACTTAAAAATCCCCTATTGAATACTTTGATGTACCTAAAAAAATTGCCCTAGTATTGTTCTTATATCATTTAAATGAGTTTTTAAGTTATAATAAGATTGATAGTTACTGGCCGTTGATTCATACATCTGGTTTTAGCATTGCATCTTGTTGGATCTTAATCCTCTACTAATAATTCACAATAATTGAAGGTTAAAGAAATAAAAAAATTAAAAATTGGCAGCTCTTGTTTAGATGAGCAGTTTCTGAATTTTATCATAGAATTTAAAGTTTTCTCTATATGGACACTAAAGAATTTGTTAAAGGATTAATATGAACACAGTAAAAAATGTGGAGTTTTCAGAATGTTAACAAAAATGACTCTGAATAATTGCAGTAAAAACACTATCAGTGCAGTTCTCATAAACAGAATACTGTGTGTGCTATAAGAGCTATATTTTATCATTGCAGCTATTAATAATTACACTCAGCTATGGAACAAATTTTAAAGCAGCATTTTATCTCTGAAGTGCCCAATACTGCTATATTTGTAGCAGTAAAAATGCCTTCAATTTAGTTTTATATTTGTTCAATTGTGAGCTTGTTTTAAATTTTTGTTTTCCTTCAGGAAAACTGCCATTTGAACTTCAGGACCTTACACGTATCTTCTCTGGCTCTGGATGTAGAGCTCCTTGAACACTATAAAAAAGTGGCTTGCAGAACTCAGGGCCTGGGTGGAATATCACTGTATTAAACAATAAAATCTAATTGATTGTGGTGTCCTAGAACTTAATGTTCCAGTTTTACTGGACAATGAAAGCCATATATCAGAAAGACCCCTAGACATATAAGGAATTATTGCTCTTTTATTCATCAGCTTGAGAGCAGTAATAATCTTCCAGAGGAAGAACTCAGAATGCTATGGAATATTGTCCTTACGATGTTTGTTAAATATCACAACAGTAATCAAGAAAAATATTTGCTAACACTGGTGAATCAACAAACCAAGATGTTCTTATTCCAAACACCAGTTGCAAAACATAAAAAGCTCTTGCCTTTGGCTTTAACCTCTAGCCAAATACAAAGTATGTTCAAGTATCACGTGCAGTGTGAAGTACGACAAAATACACACTGAGCCTGGGTGTTTTTGTGCACAAAGTTAGAACAGAAAGGTTTGTCTTTGGAGAATAAAGTTCTGAGTTATGTCATATGTCCTGTAAGCTGAATTACAATTGAGACGCCAAACCTAGGGATAGCTCGGAGGGTGACACAGCGTCTCTGCTGACAGTCCTTGGCAGGCAAGTCACGGCAGCTTTAAGGGCGAGCCGCTTCCTCTGAGGAGCGAGCCCCAGGCTAAGGTGGTAGAGGCAACAGCGGAGGCAAAGAAACAGGAGGGACTCTCCATGTGGGCTCTACAAGCTAGGTTTATTGCAGGTGAAGGATCCAGGGGATGGAAAGCTGGACAAAAAGGTGATATCACAAGAGGGTCCAGAGATTTTATACTCAGAGAAAGGAAGGCAGGGATAAGGGTAACAGCCAATCGGGTAAGGCAATAGGGGAGGCATTAACAAGGAGGCAACCAATGGGGATAACTTGTAGGCAGGGTCAGAGACAGCCTACCAATGGGGCATCAAGTAACACAGAACTTTCTAGAACTAATACATATTTCAACTAAGGAGATAAATATTTATGGGCTTATACATAAAACTAGGAGGGGAGAACAGTAATCAATCAATTCTCGACAGCCAAATTAAAAGAGTGAAGGGCTATAGGAGCTCACCCTAACCTAGAGGTCATCTCAGACATCAGCTCAGATGCTGCTTTTGGGTCTGGGGTCATTGTGGCTATAGCCACTCATACCGCAACATACAATAGCATTTATATGCCTTGAATGATGCTCAGGTGTTGCTGTTTACTGATCTCTTCACTATAGCTCTTGCATTCCAAGGTGAGATTCATTTCAAACCAATGAGGAAGTCTAAAATACCTCAGATTATATATATTCCCAAAAAACTTATTCCTCTCTGTTTTCTATAAAAGGAGCTTCTCACAGATGGAGATCACTCACTGCTAACAACTGAATTAGATAAGATGAAGCCTTACCTCTCCTCATTTCACTGGGCCAAAGGGCTTTTAAGCATACATGTAAATTGCTCAGACCACATAAGGAACTTAGGTTGTTATCTTGGGAGGGTATAATTTGAATATGTTTTTGGAAAATATATAAAATTTCTGCTTACATTTCCATTTTTACCTGTCTGGCTATGGTCTTAGAACTTTATTTATTTAGGGGAAAAAGAAAACATATGGCCTTAAAGAATTTTATATTAAGTTATCCTAATTTAGTTTTAAATAAGTTGTCAGCCTGTTCCAATATAACTGTCAATATGTGCCATGAGAAGGGAACAAAGTGAGTAAGCAATATTTTGCCAGATTCAAAATGTTCTGTAATGACTACATAAAATTTTCAAAATTCATAATCACAGGCAAAGTAGTCTTCTTACTTTTCTCCTGTTAAGAATCATTCCTTATGAAACATACACCTAAAATGTTTACTGGACAGTGTTTCTTTATAATACAGTGAAGTTAGTAATGAGCTTAATGAATGTAATAACTACACAGTAATGCCACATAAAACAATTATGGAACATAGTCCTTTATTTAATGTTGGGTTATTTCATTTTGAAGAGGCACTTTCATTGCATGCTTTCATTTATTAACGATTAAGCCTTCAACTCTCAATGTGAAGGATAACTGAGTAAATAAAAAATACTGCATTCTTAGACTACTCAACGGAAAGTATCTGAATCATTGAAATTGACAGTGTCTTAGTAAAACCTTATTCCTGGGCTTATTCCCTTACGTCTGTGTTTTCCTTTCTTTCATGCTTTTTACACTCATCAGTTCTGCATTTCATTTGAGCTGTTTTCTTAGACCCAGACTGACAAAAGTATTTGATATAAAATTCTCTGGCAAACTCCTTGTGGTCCATCATGACTTAAGATGCTTGTCAATTTTTTCCTTTACAGCGAGAGCCTTCTGGATTACTATTAGTCATTAGTTTTCTTGACTCACCTGAAAACAGCTCTCACTGAGAGGTGAGCTGGGACATACCCAGTTCTCCTGAACAATGCTCAGGAGAGCATCTAGGGGCACTTAGCAAGCTAAGATTTGCTAAGGTACTCCTATGTCTTTAAATTAGGGTGAAAAATCCTCACCCCAAACCATATCCATTGGTTTGGATTCATTCTTGTCCCAGGAGGTAATAAGGTACAATGCAAATGAAAGTATTTATTGACAGCATCCAGTATAACAACATATGGTTAAGCAAGCAGGCAGAGAAAAATCATGCTGGATGTAATTACTTTAAATAAGAAACACCTCACATTGCCCCTCTCTCTCCCTCTCCCCACTTCTGAACCCTTTTCTTGTAGATTGTGTTAGCTGTTGTAAGTAGTCTCTTATTTCAAATACTACATAAGGAAGAGAGGATTTACATTTTTCCTGTTAAACTGATAGTTCTTATTTAGGAGATAACCTGGTCTCACTTATCAAGCATAATAAGTATTGTTTCACGTCATTGGTATTGTAAATAGTCTTGTTAAGCTATCTATCCCCTCTTATATTTTGTTGAGTTGTTCCCTAATTTATATTCATGTATAAATTCTTTCTTTCCCCAAGTCGTGACCTCCAGCTTCATTTCACTTTGCTTTTCCTGTACTCCTGACACTGAATTCATGTCAGCTCTGACTCGTTTCTCTTTTCCATGAGCAATTTAATTCACTAAAATGGCACACAGATGTCTCACCTGGAGGGACTTGGGAGGAGAGGATAATTTTCTTCCATTATAGTGTTTAAATAAGAACACAGAAATTCCAGCAAGAATCAAAGTTGATACATGTAAGGAGGGGCAATACGGAAGCAAAGGATTAAGGAAGGAGAAGTAAATGTAGGAGAAGCAGGAACAGAAAAGAACATCACACTTCTTTTAGGCAGCAGCTGCTTGTCAGAGCATCTCATGTCTGTGAAACTGCAGCCACAGTGTGCATGTTTCACTGTCGAGCCCTCTAACACAGCTTGCAAAACTACACATTTACTTACAGCTAATGCAGCTCATTACTTGCTCGTAGTTAATACCAGATACGGTCTTGGCCATCCTGGTGCTACAATGAGTTTGAGGTAATAAATCTCTAACATTCTTTCTTAATATATCTATACTAAATATAGATGTTTACATATAGAATATAGATAATACATACAGAGAGACTATATATGCACACATGCATAGACATTGTCTTCATTAATTTGCTGCAATCATCATACTTTATACCTTGAAAAACTACCTCCCGTTATTTTATCAGTTAGTGAGTGATGATCATTGAAAGTTCTTGTTTGGACATGTATCTGCAGGGATGCTCATATAAATATTTTAGCTGAGAGGATTTCAAAATGGAGGATAGCTCTCAAGTGAAAATTAGGGTACAGTTTTCTTCTTTTCTCCAAACCCAGAGACCTGTTAAGGGAACTCATTAAATGTTTGTCCTTGTTTCGGCCGGGACAGAGTTAATTTTTTGCAGTAGCTGATGGGGCGCGGCTGTGGGCGTGTTCAGGAGGTAATTTTATACCACAGGGCATTGCCGAGGGTAGGGGTACAGGGCTCTGACTTCCAAAAAGAAGAGAGTGGCTTCTGGTCAAAAAATATGTTGGCATTGTCTGCCACTGTTCATTGCCTTCCAGTTCCTGTGAGCACGTTTGTATATGAATCACCCACTTTTTTGTATACTTTTGCTATTAATATTGTTGGTGTTACTGTTCTTATGTCATTGCTGTTTTCAGTAAATTGTTCTTATTTCAGCACATGATCTTCACATTTTGTGCCTCCAGTTCTCAACTCAATCCTACTGGGCTGTGAAGGGAAGGAGCAGGGGGGAGTGAGCAAGCAGTAGTGTGGTTTGGAGTCTCAGTGGGAGAACTAAATTGGGGAATACCATTCCTAAGCCACAACAATATTTTTCACTTTTTCCAAAATAAATAAATAAATAGATAAATAAATAAACACATTCTAGAGAATAGGAATACTTCTGTGGTTAGGTGAATATAGAAATAGCAGGAGTATTTAAAACTGATGCCTAATAGGCTTTGTTGGCGGGCTTCTGTGGTTTTTTTTATCTGAACTAGTCCTTATAGAGTCTGTACTTTTGAATTTTATTTTGTTTAGACTTGATTCAATTAATTTTATTCTTTTTTACTGTATTTTTAATAAATAATATGACTTTAACTATATAGATATTTGGCTTAGTACCAAATGGGGAAAGCAGCTAAATTAGAAGGATAAGGGTAGATGAGTTGACAAAACCCATTCTAATTCTTTCCCGCATTTTCATGAAACTGAAGTGTCAGTATTTTTATAAGATAAGATTATCTGTTTGTTATAGTCAAAACAATGTCAAGAACCTTGTAAAAGAAACAAGATTTGGTTTATTTCTTCAGACAAAAGCATTAATTTTTTATTAACAGATCTAAAATCAAAACCAAAATTACTCCTCTCTAGATTAGTTCTCTTAGTAAATGTAAAGTAGTTTTGCTATATCTGAATTTGAGTCAAAGAATAACTACTGGAAAATCTTAACTAGAGAAAAAATACTTCAGTGACAATTCTGTTAGTAATAATTTTGATAAAGCGTATCCCAATCTCTTGATGATGCAATAGACTTCAAAGGACGTTCTGCTTCTGTATCTGACATACTATACATAAGGAAAATATTACTCCTTCAAGCCTGCATGGAAATAGAATGTCTTATTACACTTGTATAAACAGTAGATTAGTGTCTGTGTGAGGAAATGATGGAATAAGAATAAAAATTAAAACATCACTTGAAGTAGTATAACATGAAAAGGTTTATCTGCAGCTCGCAGTGAACAACAGAAGGAGAGTTTCCTCTGCTGTCTCTGATCCTGCAACAGCCTGGCTGGCTTCAGATTTAAACGGAGAATAGCTGGGGTTGTTTAAATATTTCTTATTATTTCTTGTAAGACGCAGTGTTTGCCACCAGAGGTGTAGTGTGGTACTAATATAGCTATAAAGCTCTCAAAACCTGCCCCTTTAGTTCTTTATGGTGCTGGAACAGGCACAGGAATTCCCTGCGAGTCTGTCTTGTTCCATAGAGCACAGTGCAACACCTAGTATGCAGAAATTAGAGATTTTAGGTTCCATGTGCAATCTTCATTCTAAACCCTAGGGTAAATGCACTGTCTTACAATGTTATTTGAAAAATTGTTTTCTGTTTGTTTCTTTTCCTCCCACAGGATTGCAATTTAACAGGTCACTGAGTGTTTGATACTCAGTGAATAAACAGCTATTTAATGCTTCCTTCAATCCTTTTTAGTGCTTGGCCTCAAAGACTGTTTAGCCCAGAGCATTCAAATATGTCACTTGTCCAAGAGACACTTGATAGTTTTAACTCCCTGATCCTAGAAAATAAGTGCCTGACTGCCATCAGTACAGGAGATAAAAACTCAACACGCTTCAAGTCAAACCAACTATTTCCAGAAAACGCACAAATAATGTTATTTATACATATCTGTGTGTTTGTTCTTGAACAACTTGATTAAGGTAATTTAGATTAGATACCATTTCCATCCAAGGCTAGGGCAGATTTTGAAGACTGTCTATGCTAGACCTTAAAATCAGATTCAAAAATGGATTACATTTTTCATAGCAGAGGCAGAATTCAAACATGAGGAATTTAATTTCTTTTGTATTAGTTCTCATACAAAAAATGTCTTCAGCTAAAAGGAATGGAGAAACTTTCAATATTCCTTTCAGACAGCATTGGAGAAATCTTTAAGAGAGATCAAAGCATGAAATCTTTTAAGGAGAACTTTGATATTAAGAAATATGGGGGTCTTTACCTTACCTGAATAATTTTTCTGATACAAGGAAGTTCCAAGCCTTCATCGGATTTTAGATTTAACACCTAATCTGAGCTAAAATTGCTCTATCTATATTCATATAGAACAGAAATGAATAATATGTGTATGCACTTGAAATAAAGACGACTTTTCTTTAGTTGCACCTTTGCTTTCATAGCAATCTGCCTGCACAAGTCCTGCCTGTTAGTATTTCCTGAACACCTCAGAAGGGGTGGTCACATTCCCAATGCCTATTGTGACTCTGTGGTTTAAACAGCTGCCTACATTGATCCCAGGAGAGATCAAGGAAGCGCTCATCAGTCCAGGGCAGAATAGTTTCAATATGAGAGTTGTGAGGCACTGGAACAGGTTGCCCAGAGAACCTGTGGAGGCCTCATTCCTTGGAGTATTCAAGGCCAGACTGGATGGGGCTTTGAGCAACCTGGTCTAGTGAAAGGTGTCCTTGTCCATGGCAGGTGGTTGCAACCACACGATCGTTAAGGTCTCTTCCAACGCAAATCATTCTAAGATTCCATTATTTTCTGTTGTTTTAACCTTAAATAGTATAGTCTCTTAAGCAGGAATTGATATGAAGTTATATGAATTGATAATAACGACTAAGTTTTTTTTTACACTTTCTAACTTTCTCCAGTTAAAACACAAACAGCATTGCTGTTAAAGAACATATTCCTATCTAGAGTTCAGTAGGAAGGAAATCATGCAGCTAAATTAGAGCTCTGCTAAAATAGGTTGCATAAAATAATCTCTCAGTGTCATTTTAATATTATCTTTCATAATATTATGGGGAGATTTGAGACTATTTAGTGGTTCCTTGCAGAGTTCACATACATGTGAAAATATCTTATGTATTGTCTGTCTGGGAAATTGCTGTTTATTAGAAACGTAACTAAGGAAAGATCTGCTATGAACATGCTTTTATAATGATGTTCATTTAATCTTTTATTAATGTACAATGTAATTCATATTACAATTTAATATTCAGCCTAGAGTTTTGCCAGCTTTGAAATTCAGAGCTCTGGATATATTAGATAGATTGTTAATGTGTGTATATTTCTTTTATAAAAGAAAACAAAACCCCAAAACAGTGTTTGTAGGATGTAAGTTTGTGTACTTGGACAAATGAATTATCAGTTCAGTGATATGAACTACAGCCCATATATAGTAAAAACTTTTAAATTTAGCATACATTTTGTCAATAGCTAAGAGGTACTAGCAAAGATAGAGTCTGTATTCTGCATATGGTTTTGTTTTTTCTTTTCCTTTTCTACAGGCACACCCAAATTCTAAGCAGATTTGAAACAGAAAATGCCAGTTTGTAGATAGAAATATTTAGAGTGGTGCTCTAAAATAGTCTAAAGTGTGTGTGAAAGAATATATAAAGTATAAAAGTCCATTTGAATGAGATGTAGAAACATGTATGTCTGAATGTTTTAACCAACACCTTTAAGAACTCTAGAATGCCACGTCTAAAATGAAGCGTGTAAATCTTCTTGTAAAAGACCAACCCTTTTTTTCAATCAAAGCTGTTTTTAAGTAGGATTTGGGTGTCCCTTATGTTGTTAACAAATAGATAAAGAAAATGAGATTATAAATAAAAATGAAATTTCTTTGATGTAGTTTGCATGTCCTAAGTAGATTAAAAAAACATCTATTAAGAATGTCTATATTTCAATATGTTGGTCTTGTTCTATTGCAGAAGAAAAAGGGATTCAGCCATGGTTCTAAATAGACTTCTCCAGAATCATTATTTATTAACTTGATGGGTTTCCTAGTAATCTGGAATATTTAATGAAACTGATATCTCATACTATGATGGAAAAAGGCATGTATATCACTATATTGATTAATTTTGGAGAGAGATTAAATCCCATTTCAGTTTGGTTATTTTTTAGCTCCAAAAATATGTATTGTCTACTCTAGTACTGGCAAATCTACCCTCACACAGATGATATCTTAGCTGGGAATTTCTGATATTCATCAGTTTGACTTTTGTTTCAAGTAATCAACATTTTTGAAAAGGAGAAACTTAATTTTGTGTAGTTTTCCAGAGTTATTCAGGGAAAAAAAAAAATAAAAAAGGTAAAATTTGAAATCTGGAGCATGATCATGCAAAACAAAATAGAAGTTTACCATCTGATAAGCTAAGACGTGAATTTAAATCATATCAGGTTCTCTGCGGTAGCTATTCCATTAATAAATGGTGTAGTGTAATGAATGACAATGAATAATCCAGTGTGGCCCAAGGGCCTGTTGCCTGTATTAGAAAAATTCTTTGTGCACTTTCTTTATATCCATAGTTATGCAAGTTGGGTAGCCTGCATGCAGTTGTGCTTAGACTTCTCTTTTTTCTTATTAAATGTGGGTAGGACTTAATATACACAAAATCAGTTCTACCAGCATAGTTGTGTACCAATAATTTACCACCCAAACTTAAAAAGAGATAGCATCCATAACCCATATTTAACATTTCTTAATACTTGAGATTTGACTTCCTGTGAGGTAACTACCACAGCAAGGAGTCAGATGATGAGATTTTTGTCGTAACTGGATAAGCTTATTTTTTCCTGAATGTTTTGACACATGCATACACACCTATACTTGTGTACACACACTCTCACAAGACTGATTTTCTTCTTTAAATCATGAAAAAATAGTTTGGAAATACAGGTTTTAATCATAAAAGTAGCTGTAATGAGAAAAAAAAAAACCCTCTTATTTCTCCCAACATAGCAGCTACTTAATTAGTAATACATTGAGATTAGATGACAGTGAATCATTATATTCTATCATATTCTGAGGTCTGGGGGGGTTTTTTCTCTTTTAAGTACAGTATACATGAATTTTTTTTTTACCATTAATATTAGATTGTTTTTTCTTTTTTCAGGTTGAGTGGTATGAATCTACCTTCTCCAGTTATCAGCAGTAAGAACTGGTTACGACTCCATTTTACGTCTGACAGCAATCACCGACGAAAGGGATTTAATGCTCAGTTTCAAGGTAGGAAATGCATAAAGCATACCAAAAAAAACCCTTTACCTTTAAGCATCACTAAAGTGGTGGTGGAATTTGATAAATATGTTTAAATATCACAGTCATAGTAAAAAGCTGACTCATACTACTACTGCTCTTACGCTGAATATCTGTTTTCCTTGTGTGATCAAACATCTCTAGGGATTTACTTTTGGAAAAAGTGTGTGTGCTTCACAATGCAGTTTGCTCTAAGTATGTATTTGCTTGCTCACTTTTTAATAATAAATTTCTTTCCAGTCAGTCTGATCTTTGCTTTAAAAACATGCCTGGAATGTAACTTGCAGAAAAGTCAATTCCACACAAAGGGAGGCTCCTATCTAAACATTGTCTTCCTTCATGATTCAAAATCTAGCTCTTATCCGGAAGCTACATTCATCTTTTGGAAATTTGACTCAACCATAGTATAGTACAAATTATATTTCAGGCTCCTGCATATATTTGCATATACAACCTCAAAAGAAGACAAGAGGATGTCAGTGTTGCTGTCATTTCTACTTATGTTCATGAGATACCTTTTAAAATGCGATTTTTTTGAATGGATTCTTTATTGATTTTTCTACTTTATAAATCATTACTCAAGATGAAAGACATGGTAGTTATACTGAAAAAAGATAAAGCTCCTTATTTGATCTGTGCTTTTAAATTCTGCACTTACATAAGCTGTTTCAACCCTTTTACCCCCCACACCATCAAATCCTTTAGGAGTTTAGACATTTGGTTTTTTTTCCTGAAACTGTGGGACCTCTATCATTTTTGAAATGACAAATACACTGCAACAACTATATGTTTCTGGTGACTATGGCATGCATGTGCAACAAAAGCATTTAATATACATCGTTCTTTTAGTTTTAAAAATGATTTGAACATTTCATTAAAAAAAAAAAAATCTAAAATTTCAATTCATTTTGGCAACTCAGCACAAGTATGTGATCCTTTGCACTTACAACTTATTTTTTCCAAAGTTTACCAAGGATGCATATATAATATCACTGCTGGGGACTATGAATGTAAATGCACTGCTTATGTTAACTCTGTGTGTCTTAAGCCTGTTAGTTAGGGTTCATGAAAACAATGTGATTTGTCCTGCTGATGCACCAGAAAACCATGATTCAACAGAATAACAAGGGGGAAGTTTGGGATAAAGTTACATACACTGGAAAATAGCTTTTGTTGTTCTTCATTATGTCTTATCTCTAGACAAATACTCACCAAGGTGTTAAAACTTCTGGGAAATATCTGGGGAGATCATTATTTCAGATGTGCCTCTCTTGATCTGCATAATACATCAGATATTGGGTATAAGTGTAAACTTCCCTGATGTAGAATATACCTTGAATGACAAGTGGAAGTATCTTATTGCAATTAAAATTCTTACAATTACACAAATTTCCTTTCTTAATTTAAATAATAATTTTGAAATGAAGGTTTATAAAATTTACTGTATTTAATACAAAGTTCTTTGAATTACATGACAGGTCATGGATTACACAGCTAGCTATCTTATCAGGCTCAGTTGCAATTAAATAAATTCCTGTGTTAGTGATATAAGCATCAACTGTGTTAAAACATAGGAGAAATATTTCAAGACCCATAGGATGAAAATTCAGAGTGTTATAAAAATCAGGTTAATCTAACAGCTTCATTAACTCCTTTTTTATTATACAGCATTAGTAATTATATTATATGTGTATTTAAAAACTAAGCAGAAGTAACAGTATTTTCAGCTAGAGTAGTCTACTGGTACCACAAATTGCACAATGGTAGATGTTGGAAGAGAGCTCTGGACCTCATCTAGTCCACTGTCCTCCTCAAACAAGAGTCACCTAAAGCAAGCTGCCCAGGACTATGTCAGGTGGGTTTTGAATACCTCCAAGATTAGACTCTGCAACCTCTCTGGGCATCCGATGCCAGTGTTTACCCTTGGAGTAAAAAGGTTTTCACTTACTTGTAAGTGAAATTTCCTGAGTTTCAACTTGTGCTTATTGCTTCCTGTCTTGTCAATGGATCATCATGAAGACTCTGGGCCCACCTTCTTTACACCCTCTCATCTCATCAAGTATTAATGCACACCAATAAGATCCACCCCAATCCCCCCCAAGCCTTCTCTTCTCCAGGCTAAAATGTCCCAACTCCCTCAGCTTCTCTGTTACGTTTTTGTTTTCAGAAACTTCTGCTAAAATTCAACAGCTTTGACATAGATTTCCATCTTAGGTGCTTTTCTCAAGTTAAATAATTATTTGAACTGATCATGAAACAAAAAAAAAACCCCACCAAAAACAAAGTCTTGTGACATACACAACCTTGTTTTCAGGCACAAAACATATCAGTGAAACGATGCCTCCAATGTCTGATTGTCTCCAGACACAATCCTTATATTTGTCTGCTGGGCAAATTCTGCATTGCAGACTATATGACTCTGAGACCTCCAAGACACATTTCCTTATGGGCAACTATTCCCAATAGTTTAAACAGACTGTTCCAGAATACACACATGTAGTTGGGATAGATACCATGATATATTGAGCTATTCTGTCTTTGAGACACCTAAAGTAACTGTATAGACTTTTTAATGTAACCGTTTTCACTAACAGATGAGTACCCATTATCAGACCAAACTAAAGGAATCCTTTTGATTGTTCTGCTTTTCCAGAAATTCTAAATCTTGAGCACCTGTCCTCAGGGCATTCAGGACTCTGTTTTCTGATGTTACTTAAGGCTGCTTTCTCCTTTTGCTGCTTGCTAGAAAGAATAGTCCTTTAAAGTCAGTCTGTGCTGTCTCTTTATGACTGCTTGCTTGGCTCATTCATGTGTGTGTGGTGAAGGTGTATAATTATGCTGCACAAGAACAATAGTCTTCATTGTTTTGGGGAAATAGACAAGTCAGTAATTTTGATTGCAGTCTTTAGATATTAAATGAAAGCAGCTTTTATGCTTTGCCAGATAGTACATTATTGTATTTTAGAGTTCTTATATAGATTTTTCTCAGTAGCTGTCAGGTATAAGGTTATTCATGAAACAAAATCACAAGATACTCCTAAAAAATGGTAGCTTGTCCATGTTCAGATTGCATCATAAAGACTGTGGTGGGTTGACCTTGGCTGGATGCCAGGTGCCCACCATATCAATCATTCACTCCTGCACCTCACCAGGTAAGAGAAAATGTATTGCGATAAGGACAGCAAAAGATCACTCGCCAGTTACTGCCATGGTGTAAAACAGGCTCAACCCTCACATATTCTCGCTCCTTTCTCTGGTTGCTGTTGATGCTTCACAGTGACTTTTTCTCCCTCTTAAATATGTTATCCCATCGCTGATGGGCTCAGCCTTAGCCACTGGCTGGTCAGTCTTGGAACCATCTGGCACTGGTTCTGTCAAACGTGAGGGAAGCTTCTGGCAGCTTCTCACAGAAACCACCCCTGTAGCACCCCTACCCCCCTCAAAAAAGCTGCCACTAAAACCCAATACACAAATACTTTTTGGACATTTTTATATTTTTAATATGAATCTATTTAAATCTATTTGTCCTGATCTCACACACCTCTTGTGGTTTCACTGGGAATTAGATGATGAAGGACTGGAGTTCCTCAATCCTGAAAGTCACTGCAGATAGAGCTACTACACAGGGCATGGTCATACAACCACAATGACCAGCCACAGCTTACATGCAACTGTTCCTTGCCATTACTTTATTCCTGTATTTTTTCACACCTGTTCCTTTCCAAGCCACTTTAATCCATCCCTTTCCCTGATGTTGATTCCTCCCCTAAATACTCCATAATTAGCCTTGTGCAAACCCAAAATGCTCTTCTCTTTTCCTCCACAATGAGTTCTGTGTCCCTGAGCAGGGCCCCTCTTCAGTCTCTGAAGTGACTGGAGAGCTCCTAGAGTGAGCTGTGCCCCAGCCCTTGGGGCTGGGTCTCACCAGGGACAGCCCTGGGGAGGCCGGGATGGAGGTTGGGTCTCTATTGGCATGGAGGTTCCCCCACTTGCCCAGGACCCTCTGCATTTCTTCTGCACTTGTGGCAATGGACCTGGGGTGGTCCCAGGGGAGCCAGGGTGAAGTGGCATTTGTGTCACCCATCCACCATCATGTAGTTGTGCTCCTCTGTTTGTGCAGAGGTGAGCTTTTTATTGCCTCACTGTTCTGGATGCAGAGGAGGCAGGCCTTAGACCCATGTGGGCAGGGCCAGGCTGCTGTTCTAGACCAGCCACATCATTGCTGGGGGGTAGTTTTGGGGGCGAGAAAAGGTGAGCACACCCCAGAAGCACTTCATTTTGCCTCTCCACTGGGGAGACTGTTGATTGTTGGGATCAGCTCTGTCGGGATTGTCCTCTGCTGCTGCCACTCATCCCCTTCCTGGTCCTCTGGGACATGGCTTGGAGACATGGTAAAGCCACTGTGTCCCCAAGACATGGTGCTGACAAAAGCAGGACCCCTGTGTTGCAGAGTCAAAACCCCAGCAGAAACTGGTGCAGTGCCAGTGCCGGAAGCAGCCATGCGGGGTCAAGTCCAGCTTCTGAACTGGCAGCGTGGCATGGCACAGACAAGCTGACTTTCAGGGGTTTGTCCACCATTGTTTTCCATTGTTTTGGGCTCAGGGACAGGGAGAACCAGCCAAAGGAAGTGGCCACCATCTTGTCTTTGTCCCAGGGGCTGCATGGATGTGACCTATGGGGAGCATCCACCATCCTATCTTTGTCCCAGCAGCCATGGAACTAAGTCAATGTGGTGAACTCCTGTAGTGTGTAAAATACCTTCTATTTTTGTATACTTTTATTATTGCTATTGTTGCTGTTACTGCATGTTCCTTATTCCATTGTTCTTTTCCTTTTTGTTATCTCAACCCATAGTGTCTGTCTTTGTTCCCCTCTTACTGGAACGGTTAAGGTGAAGGGGAGTGGTTTACTTGGAGTTTAATTTCCATCTGGTGTTAAATCACCACATTAACATAACATATCTAGCAACATCACTGGCTTTTCAATAGCAAGTCAGTATGGGAGGCAGCACAACGCACCTCTTTGAGCAACAATGGAATAAGAAACTTTTTTTCTTTTCCTAGTAAGAATTCAGATTATCAGACTTTTTATATAGTTAGCATACAGATACTTTAATTACTCTTTTGACCTCATATCAAATTAATATCATGTTTATTATCATCTTATCATAGCTATATTATTGCTGTAACTTGGTCTTTTCCAGTCAGCCAAAACTAATACTAACAAGCAGTCAATTTAATTTTCTTTTCTTTGTTTGCTCTTTGATTAGGCAAACAGAATTATTATAATTTATTTCATTAAAATATTGGAACTACCAATTGGATTTCAATATTTGCATAATTAATTTGTTCAGCAATTTTTTCAGATCTTTCTATCTTGTATTTTTGGCAATATTTAGTGCCCCATTATTAGCATGGTCAAGAAAACCAGCTTACTGACATAAAAAAAAAATAGCACTACTAGAATTGCACATCTTAATGCATTAAATAAATATATTTTTTAAATGCTTGGTGAGCTGAATTTATAAATAAAAAATTGTAGTGTAAAAGGTGTATCCAAATGATTGGTGTTTGGATTTCCCTTTGAATCATATTTATTGTCCCATCTTCTACCAGAGTAGAGTAGGAGTTTAAAGAAAATTTTAAAATTTAAAAAATTAATTAGGTATAGAGTGAAGGGTTTGTTTTGATGTTTGTTGTTTTTTTCTCTCCACACACCATGTGTCATTTTCATTTCATTTTTTGTATTTTGATGTGATTTCGTCAATAAAAATATTTATGTCCCAGATTCTCTGTGTTTTCCGGTGGAATTTTTTTTCATACTTTCAGAGTTTGTAGTCAGAAGGAGGCATGGTTTTTAATGGCCCTGAAAACCACCAGAAAAATTTTCATTGCAGTGATATGCTCTGCCTTGTCTTCTTCATGTCTGTCATACCAGCAACATTGGTCTCATGGAAATGAACACTCACATCAGATATAACTGGATACAGTTCTTGTTCTGCCTTGTTCCTTGGTGGCATTGCCATGGGGGAAAAGACGTTACAGTCATTTAGTTATGAACTTCTTTTTTTTTTTTAATTCCTTTACCCACACCTCTGCTGATACATGAAGATTCTTTGCATATTCAGTGGGAGTTGCAGAGTATGTGGTTTGTCATTTGCCAGTGCTTCATAAATGTGTAAATTCCCCAGAAGTGAGGTATCATTAACAGGCTTACTAGGAGATGAAAACCTAGCACTTCCCAGAAACAGAGCTTATCAATGTACACAGAATGACTTAAAAGGTGTGATAAAGAATCCCCTGCATTTTTTCTTGTTTACAGCACGTACAGTATGCTTGTTTAGCTTTTGCTTATTTCTGAACAATAGAAGGTTGTTTTAATATTTTTGGTTTTCTTTTGAAGAGGAAAGAACCGCACAATACCTTTATCTATACAGCTAAAATTAATCTTCTTAAGTTAAATATTTGTTTTCAAAATTCCTGGAAATAGAACAGAATAAGAACATTTCCAAAGCAAAATGTGATTAATGGGTGTGTTTACTTTCACAGTAACTCAGGTTTCTGTTGCAGAGTGTTTCAAATAAACTATTCTACTTTTGGCAAGTTTTTAGAGGTTCAAGAAGGTATTAGGTATTTTAATAATTATATAACAGAAGTTATCAATCTGTTGTGTTTGACTACATTCAGTAATTCAGGATTTAACAAACAGATAATCCTGAAGTCAAACAATGAATATAAGAGAGGCTGCTGAAATAAATGTATACAAATGGAAAACCATAAGTGAAATAATGTAAATCAACTTGCAATTGCTAGTTCTTTCAATGAATTTTCATAATTCACTAAGTCTGCCTATAAATGCATGTCCGTTCTTTCTACATATTCCTTAAAATCCTAGAAATGATGTTTTAAATAAGTGAAAAGAATTTGCAGTATTTCCTTGATGCATGGTACTTTTAGTCAGGGGTTTAATTTATAATTCTTACTTATAGTAAATTTCAAAAAGAAATTAAATAAAAGCAATTGATAAAATCAAAAAGTCAGAAAACCCTGTTATTTTCTAGCTCTTAAGAGATGCTGAGTATAGTTTTCCTTTAAATGGTACTGAGACAATAATTTCTGTCTTGTTGAATTTTATTATTAAGAGAGTAAACCAGTCTTGATATGAAAACATCAACAAGGAGATAATCCACCATCTTTCTTGACCATTCCTTTCTGTGGCTAACACAACCACTGTTAAATATGTAGTCCAGTACTGCCACAGGTAATACTTCTTTCTTAAGTGTCTAGTGAAATGTTGCTAAAAAGGCTCAGACATAGCTGCCTCATGATATCAACACTAAAAAGATACCAATTTAGTAACAGCAGTTCAGACTTCAGCCATTGTTTGGCATGGTGTTATCCTCCCCAGAATTATTCAAAAGACTATAGTTGAAGTGGCATTCAAACAAGGAACTGAGTGGATCTCATTTTATGATTTATTTTTGGAGACAATTCCTACAAACTACTGCCCAGTGTGTTCTGTAATGTTGTATATTCACAGAGCAAATTGTGTTGATACAATTTTCCAGAACCGTGGAGGGTATCTGCAGTCATTGAAGACTTGATGCCTGCTGGACTGGTTTTATTATGATATATCATACATTCAAAGCACAAAGTAGCTAAGGCAGTCCATCAGGGCAAGGGGCCAGCTAGGAGACATAGAGAAGGTTAATGGTAAACAAATGGCTGTGCTCCTTTTTAAACTTGCAGATCCTGTGTCAGCTTATACACACAGAATGAGAAAGATTTGTGTAAAAATCCATTGTGACACCAATTTGTCTTGGTGCCACTTATTCACTAGTACTGCATGCAGAGATTTCCAGCACAGGGAGCAGGTGGAAGGTCTGATAGTGACAGGCAGTACTTTGCTGAATTGATGGAACAAGGAAGCCAACTGATCATGAACCTACAGCTTTTACAGGTAGCCATATAGTAGAAGCATTTGTGCCTGCTGTGAAGCTCTCTGGAGTTATAATACCGATTAGTAGGGAAGATTTTGAAAGCTGTTAGTTTGAGAAACACTGGGGGAGTGTATTAGACAGAATACTCTTCAGGCAGGGAACAGAGAAACTGAAAAGGGATGGACTATTCCAGTGAGTTGGTTTAAACTAGAGATCCTACGGAAAACTGTGATGTTTCTGCAAAAAGTCAAGTGGGTCGCTGGGAGGAAAAGGTTGTAATGATCCTTCCAGGTTATTGAGTGCGGGATATTGTTTTATTTACAAAATTATTATAGAATTCCCTTCATAAACTGAAGACAATAGTAAGATTGACTGCTTTTTTCTTACTCTCATAAATACTAAACTTTTAGAAAGAATTCATGGTACAACAGGCCATAGTGAAGCAGAAGAAAACCTAGAAAGAGGTAACAATTTGTTTATGGTCCCACATGACTTTGAGTAATAAGAAAGAAATGTTTGATCCATAATTATAATATGGAGAGAACACTGGTGCTGCGAAGTGTGAAACTGTAGATTATTTATTCCAAAGCCAAAAAAAGGTAGTATTCTCATAATCGTGTCTTTGGAGGAGAACATGAAAAGATTAGGCACGAGGGCAAAGCAAACAGACCACTGGAGCGGACTCTTCAATCTGAATTAAGAAAATACTTTGTTTCACAATAGGATTACTCAATTGAAGAAAATCAGAACAGTGAAGTGAAAGCAAAAGGAAATTGCTGAATTCAGCACTGTACTGAGATAAATTTGCTAATTTTCTTCAAGAATAATCCCATGAATATTCTTGCAAGCACATCACTGTTTTTTACTGAACTCTGAAAAATATTTAAAGCAAAGTATAAGTCTTTGTAATAGATATTTATCATACATAAAAAATACTGAAAATATTGGGGTTTTTTTCTGTACTGTAACAAAACCAGAGAACTGTTTAAATATATATATATATATATATATATATTCCTCATAGTGACACAGAGCTTCAGGCTGGACAGGAAAGGTGCTTCTTGTGATCACCAGATACTGGGCAATATGCTGTTTCTCTTCACCTTCAAATATCCGTTCTTAGGATAAATCTGCAGTGAAAGGCAGCCAAGAACTGAACTCAGCAGAGCAGTAGCAGAGCAGCTTGAGGAAATACCAGCAGATGATGTCAGAATATTTTAGCTTTGAGTGGTAGCCAGTATTTGAAGTCTTGGAGGTTATTTCATGCCGGAAGAAAAACCGACAAGATACTCATGTATTTGGGTAATTGGGGAAAAACATGTCATCCAAGTTTAGGGTAAAATGCATTTTCTTCACACATGCTCAAATATGTTAGAAACTAAGAGCTGCATGGAAACCAGAGTAGATTTGAATGAAGCTTTACAACTTGAAAGTTTTATGATCCATTCAAATAAGACCAGGCATATATTCCTTTCACGGCTGAGTTTTTTTCAGCTGTAGCAAAAGTTTAAGGAATACCACTGGTGCTTTCCAGTAGGCTGATAAGATTGTCTTGGACTTACAGCACTCAGCTCTCTGCCCTCCTCCCTGAATAGGTTACTCATCTCCAAAAGACTCTTGAAGTTATGATTAACAGAAAAGGTGAAGCCAGTGAATTCAGTAAGCTTAACTGAATGTTTAAATGAAGAGAATAGAAATAGAAAGCTATGCAGATTTTAGACTATGCAGATTTTAGTCACTTAAAAGGTGGAAAGGGCTATTCAATTCTGGCATTATTAATGTAAACCCGTTCCTCTTCTTGTAATGTTAAATGGAAAATCATCTTTGAAATCAGGAAAACCATTTTAATGAGGGAGCAATGAGGAAGTAAAAGAGAAGTGTCTCAGAAAAGGTATTCAAATGCAATTTAAATTGTTATAAAATGTGCAATTTAGAGTATATCTTTTATTTACAGGAGGGGCTGAACTGGTTCACTTGAACCACAGTGTGCAGTAGTCTCTTTTTCTTTTTCAGATGTTGAACAGCTCTTATTTTAAAGATTATGCTTGCTTAATACCTTTTAAAACTACAAGAAAAACATGATACAGGACACATGCGAAAACTTACACACTCAAGTATAAAAGAGGCAAAAGTTTGCATTTTATATATCAAACTATCCTACTTAACCTCTTAGATCCATATGCCTCCATATTTGGAGCCAAACATACATTTGGCTGTTAAAGTTTTCCAGGCATAAGTGCACATTCCACCTAATGTTTACTGTCTAAAATGTAAAGACCGATCTTCAGCAAGTATTATGTAATTCTGTTATGTTTTATGGAGAGGAAAAGGCATCTACAGAGGAGGATTCGTTGTGTCTATCTTAGCAGGGGATGAATCACCCTCTTGAGTTAGCTATTTTTCTTCATAAAACATACATTTAGATGACTGATCTTAAGTATTATGAGTCCCCTACCTAATGTTTTTTCAGTTAGATACGGAATGCCTTTTTCTTGTCATATGAAAAAAATCCAAGGATAGAAACTGCAGGACCTGTTTCAATGCATAACAGTCAAAAAGCTTTTCATATATCAAGTCAAAGCCTCTTGTCTCAATTTGTGGTCTCTATTTCAAATAAAGCTGGTGAGTATAATTTTTCCTCATTCTCAAGAAGTGTGCTTCAAATATGTGTAACAAATGCCCTTAAGAGTGAAATGTCACAAGGAATTTGAGTGATGATTGTCATTTTTACTCTAAAACAGTGTCACAGGACAAAGAGAAGAAAGAGAATATAGTTCTTTTTTCTGTTCACTGCATAATAATTCAGTGTTTTTACTACTCATCCATGTAAGCAATATCTCAAAGAATATTGTAAGCAAAATCCTCAAAGAACTTCTCACATGTTTTACATGACACAGATATTGATAAATTGATAAATTCCTACTGGTGGAGGGACCACAATCCAGACAGTATCCCAAATATTCACTGCAAGAATTGTATTGTTCATTTCCCATTAAATGTGGATTATTTTTAACAGACTTGTTACACAGCCTAAAAACTGAACATAAAGTGGCACTTGATAGAGATTTTCATACCTAAGTCTAGAAACTAATCCAAAGAAAACCATATCCATGAAGTTTGCCCTTCCAAAAGTCCTTGGGGATATTAATCTTACTGTCTGCATTGATCTCTGTATAATGTACAGTTCCTTCCTGAGAAGAAAACAGCACACTGCTATCATAACCATTTCATACTATTCAGCTACAATTGTGTTTCAATCATCTTTCATCATTTGAACACCTGTTTTCCAGGTTTAGGCATGAATGGCTGCACTTGCACATAGCACAAAAAGTACTTTCTGCAGTACTTGCTCAATTTCAATAGTCAAGAAAAGCCTTCGCTCTGAGGTTGCAAAAGCATTAGAAGTCCAATTTAGATATAAATACAATGGAATCATGATTCTTGATGCAATATTTAAAGACCTCTTAACTTGCTGTTTCTACCACTTCACTTAGAAATCTTTGCATACAGATCAGTGTATATTGTAGTAATTATAAATTTTATACCATGTAATGACAAAAGTATAACTGACATTCTGTAGAATGAATTTATATGCTGTGAGGTACTAATTACTGCCATATAAGAAATGGCAGTAATTAGTTGAGTTGAATTAGCTTGAGTTGAATTCTTGTTTCTGTTTGTATCCTGGATAAATAAGTGCATTTTGATATTCTTAACCCCTGCAAGGTCTAGGAAAAAAGTATTTAATATGAATCAGGGAACGATTACAGGTTTTTGTAATTTTTGGTAACTGACATGCATCATGATGTTGTCATTAGCATTCTGATACAGAGTCAGGCATCAGCTATTTTGCAATTGCTATTGTTTTTTGACACAATAGTTTTGAATTGTTCAGGCTTGTTCCACAATTATTTTCTACGTCTGATTTTACTTTCCATTGCTCAATTTGTTCCCACAGAACTAATTAATATCCTGTGAAGTTATCCTACATTTCTACACTTTTGTCTTACCATTACAATAAAAATCCTACTCTGTGTCTTCCTTAAGGTATAGCTGCACTACTATCTTCTCATGTTTCTTCCTACTTGGCTCCTGATCCCACCTATGGTGCCCTAACTACTTAATAGAGATAGGCTGGGATGTTATCAGCCATTCAGCTGACTAAACAGAGAAAAAAGATATTAAACCTCTGATGCATCTGTTCTTTCTCACAAAACTTTGCCCCTTTGAGAGCCCTTACTCTCTTTCTTCTTTCTAATTCAGTTGAAATTGCCCTGTGGATTCAAAAGGGTTTAGGTGAGCCAAATAATGTAACACACTGTGTTAATCTCCTTAGGAAATGTAACTAAAAGAATGCCTCCTGATGAAAAGTGAATCAAATAAAAGCAGATGTGAATATCACATTTAAAGCTTGTAGTCCTTGAATATGTGTAGATAATGTTATGTACATTTTATGTAAGAAAAAAATGTTTTAAATGTTTAAGATTTTCTTATATGGAATGGCAAGCACAGGAAATCCATACCTGTAATTAAGACAGGCTGTTCTTTTCTTTGAACGTAAAGAAACTTGAATTCAAAATATTGCCAATCCTGATAATGTCTGTTTAAAAAGGACATCTTCTGAAACATGATAAATGGTTGTATTTTTGTAAAAATAAATAAAAAATAAAAATGTATTTGGATTATCACAGAAGCTGCAGTTATTTCAACCTGCTTTAGGTTTCCTATATAGCTTTGTATTATTGTAATGCATGATTTTGCTGCTATATGCCCTTTTAATGAGGTTTAATGTTGAATTATCTTCTCTTTGCTTGCTTGTCTTCTCAGTAAAAAAAGCAATTGAACTGAAATCAAGAGGAGTCAAGATGTTGCCCAGCAAAGACAGCAACCACAAAAATTCTGTCTGTAAGTTGTTTGTTTATACCCTTCTTTTTAGTGACTGCATATATATTCTGGAATCCTTATAAATACACAAATCAAAGAGAGGGATTTTGGGATGCTATGGTCATAAAATGGTTATTACTCTTTCAGTTGTCACTGAATTAGAACTCCACTGATAATATTCTATTGAGTGTAGAAAGCAGAATATGGTGGTTTAAAATCTCAAAAATATGGTATATAGAAACCCCCTGCATTTTATTTATTGCAGCATTTTTGTTTATTGGGTTATTTAGAATTCAGGGACACATGGCAAGTTAGGAAATCCAGGCAGAACGGTGCCATGTAGACTTCATCAATTCAGTACTGGGCACAGTGAAGGTATCTGAGAATTTTCTGTATCTAAATTCACACTTTGTAAACTCCCCTCACTCAATATCACAGCTAAATTCTGCCCTCGCCTTGCCACACTATGTCTGGTGACTGCCTCTCTTCAGTCTTGCACAGCGTGGGTTAAGAACTGCTGTAATTCCCAGCTTCTCAAGAAGATGGAGATCACCTTCCTCTCATTGCATGCATAGTGCACTCTGGAATGACATCTGTTTGGTCCCTTTACACCTTCTTCCATGGGTAAAGGGTAAAGCTAAAATCAAAATGCTATCTGTGGGACTATGAGGTTGTTAGTTTTTTGAGCATCACTTTCTCTGAACTGGCAATCTGACTAATATCCTGAGAGCTCTTTTTCCATTAATTAGGCCAGTCTTGAATCAAGAAGAAGAGGATATTTTTGAATTTTGAAAGCTGAGAGTCCCTTTAGCCCAGGAAAAAAAAAAAAAAAAGCCAGAGGTTAGGCCAGCATTCACACAGAACTCATTAAAAGTGTTAATGTAATGACTAAGATGTATTCAGATAAATTAATTCCTCATGTAATAACACTGAACTCAATGAAGTGAAACCTATGCTGTGTTTGCCTCATTGTGTGCTATTCTGCAAGTGCAGAGAGAGTGAGAGTCTTGAAAGCTGATGTCTAGGGGATATGGTTTTGTCTCTGTGTTTCTGTCATGCATTGTTTAATGCAAAGTGAGTTTTTGGGAGGCTCACTGAAACAAAAGAGGCATGACAATTTTCTGCTTTAAGTATTGCACATTGATGGTGTGGCACTCAAAGGGAACTTTTTATGCAAGGTGTAGCAGAAAAATTTGATCCATCTCTTTGGTGTTTGTATCTGAATGGGCGATTATTTCATTATTTATAAGTTACTTTTGGGACCTGTGTGATCTCTGCTAACGCTCTCAGAGCACATGCTGTCAAACACCTCATGTAATTACAGAAAGTGGAAGACAGGCTATAGAAGAAATTATTATAAGGCAGTCTGTTGTTTACCTCAAATGAAAATTGTCTTTTTTATCTTTGTGTTTTGACTTGTAAAACTTTATTCTCATGTGTTACTTCTGTCCAACATAAATCTAACTGCAATATTATTATTACCATTACTTTTACATATATAAAGCTTTTAAAAATTGTAAGATTAAAATACAAAAAGTTGGATTCAAATGTATTTTGATGCTCTTTCTGATGTAAGCCTTAAGTATTTAACCATTTTTTTTGCCCCTGCTTATGTAGACAGAAAAGGTAATTGGGGATTTGGCTTCAGAGAAGTAATAAGAGTGGATATTATCATTTGATGCCAATTAGCAATTTTTAAAAAAGATACGTTAAATACTAACACCTCGTGCCATTTTTGTATGTTAGGCCTTTTTAATATTCTCTCTCTATAAAGCAGAAAGCTTAGTTTTGGCTTTGTGGTTTATGGGGGATAGATGGAATGCAAATATCACCATGGCAAATGCTGTGAGAGCATACCTTGTGCATCTCAGGACCTGCAGCTTTCCCACAGCTCTTCCTCACAAGCAGAACCTGCAAGCAGCTGCAGAAAGCATTTCACAGTGCCATAAATCTGTTAGGATTAGGTAGAAAATGTTACCAGTGTTACCAATGATAATAACATTATTGATAATTCCTTGCGGAATGCAGAACAGTATTTCAGTATTTCAGTCGTACAGACACAGCTCACTCTCCTCCTCCTGGACCTGCCTGCATTCCTGGATGATTTCTTTCAGATCTGCCATCTTATAAAGAGTTAGGTAGCAAAGCATGGCTTTTGGATATAGGTGCCTCAATTAAAAAAAAAAAAAAAATTCTTTATAGATTGTGTCAATCCCCAGGGAAACAAGAGGGGTTTGCTGGGTTTTTTTTGTTTGTTTTGGTTTGGGTTTTTTGTGTTTTTGGTAGGGTTTTTGGTTGGTTTTTGGGGGATTTTTTTGCTTGTTTGTATGTTTTCATGGGGTTGGGGGGTTTTTTTGTTTGTTTGGGTTTTTTTTTAATTTGTTTGTGGTTTTTTGGTGGGTTTTTTTGGTGGGTTTGTTTATCTGTTTTTGTTTTGATTTTTTTTTCCTTTGGTACACCTAAAGGAAACATAACAAGTTAGTTTTTTGCCAGATACTCCTACTAGGTAGTACCCTTTAGCAGTGAGCCAGATGCAGCTGAATTGTGATTAATTTATGCAAGGAAATGGGAAAAGGATGGGAAAGATAATGGAAGTAAAATATGGTGCTGGTTCATCCATACCTTGCCCTTGGCAAAGGTGTGAAAGAGTAAACTGGGAAAAAGCACATGGGACAGGCAGTTTTCATATCTCTAAGTGCTTGAGCTACCACAAACACTGGCCAAATCCCAGTGTATTTCCCCTTGGTCATCTGAAGCTGATCTCTCAGAGGAGCAAGGACAAATTTGTATTTTATGAAGCTGCTTAGGGAAGACAAATCCAATTACACCTGTTGCTGTCCATCTGATTAGTTGCAAGTTTAGCCTACCACTTTTGTTATCATTCTGATAAATATGTTATGTTCCCAAAGGAAGTTACTTGATCCATCTTGCTGTCAACAGTCACTCTCATTCTAACATGAAAACCTGCCGACTCTGTGTCCCTAATAGCTTTGACCTTTTCTAAAACTGCTATGACTATAGTTTGCATCATGACTGATTAAATAAAAATAAAGTTTTGATTGCTGTCTCTTATATGAGTGTTTTCATGGGAATATTTCTGTCCAGCAAATCCATCAGAGGGTGATTATCATCTCTGAACATCTTGACCATTACCTCTACAGCAGAGAGATTTTACAGGGGAATCCTGTACATCCAAGAGAAGGAGAGCCCTAATGAAGTGAGCTGCAAGGACAGACCATAGTTGGGCAGACATGGTCCTTATAAAGGTCTCATTTTCTAGTCAAGTAGAAGACCTTGTATTTTATCTCTTCAAGTCTACATACAAAGCAGTTACTGCTAGTCATGCTACGTGCAAAGGATAACAAGTGAGTACAGGTCTTCAGGACACCAGTTCACAGAATATTGGGAAGGCGGGGCCTTAACTGCAGACCCGCTACTCGACAGCTCTGCAGATCTTTGTGCCCTCTGCAGCCCAGGAGCAGAGGAAGGTTAGGAGAGCAGACTGCCCCAGAAGCCCCTAATGCCATCACCCTCATGTTGCAGTGACAGGGCAGCCTCACACTTCCACACCTCCTCACCAGCGGGAGGACAGAGCACAGGAATGCACCAAGCTCACAGTGAATGCCAAGGAAGTTCAGTGAGGTGAGAAACATCATATCAGGTGAAAAATGGAAATGATTATACAGTTTATGTGGTTTGTGCAAATCTGCCAGTAATGCTAGTAATGCTAGCTAGTAAATCTGCGGTAGTGCTAGGAGGGGAAAGCAGCAATGAGAATGAAGTGCCTGGGAGAGCTGATTTCCTGAGTTTGCTCATGTCAGAATGCAGCATGCAGAGTGGCTCGCCACATGACACAGCAAACTGCAGGGAAAGTCCACAGTCTGAAACAGTAACAAAGATTAACAGATGAAGTCAGAGTGGTTCTTTTAAAAATATGGAATTAGTATTGAACCATGTTAACATTTTGTAGTAATTACTGCATATTGAGTGACCTAACCTCACTTTGCAAAATGGCATGTGTGAACTACTGTGTTTTTACAAAGTGTGAATTCTGTAAGTATTCACTAAGTAAAAACCTCTTATACTTCATAAAATCAATTTCAGGCTTCTGTAGTATTATTTGAAAATGTATTTTAGAATACTAGAGAAACATGTTAAATTCTTTGAAAATCATGATTTTAGTGTAAGATTAATGCATCCTCTGAAATTTGAGTTACAGAGTTTACCTAAACAGTTCTTCACCCTGAAGATGATAAAAAAAGCTACTTTACAACAATTATTTTTGTGGTGTAGAGCCAAAGAACAAATGAGTTTACAGTCTAAGTATTGATTAGTTGCAGCACATTAAGTTGAATTAATGGCACATGCTGTTGAAACGATAGTGATTAATACCAAAATGGGATTACATTGCTAATTCTGTGTAAGAGAGAAAGAATGACAGCAGTCATTATTTATCTTGTTGTTGGGTAACTCTGAGAAAAATGGCTTAGGACATTGCAATGTAAAGTTAAAAATGTAGAGTTAAAAATTTTAGGATGAAAATTTGTTGCTTACCAATACATTCCTCACATTTTAAATAAACTGACAATGTCATCTTCTTGACATCTGACTACTGGTAAGTGTACTTTGACAGAAGCAACATGATGACTAGTAAAACTTTGTTCTTCAGTTAATAAAAGAGTATTTTCCTAAGAAGGACAATATTGGACTAAATAGTTGCATTTAATAGCACAATTTTCTGACTTTTTTTCTTATACCTTAGCAAAAAACCAATTTATTTAAACACTTTTATATTTTGAGAGATCAGTACTTAGAAATTAGTTGCAAACAAATATGCAATCAACTTAACAAACAGATAAGACAACTGCTGAAGGTCATCTCAATTTCCAGATATAAAAGGAAAAATTACTGCTAGTTACTACATTTTTGCAATGAAATTTATAGCTTGTTATGATATAAATACCAATTTCTGATTATTGTATTTAATATTTAAATTACCTTATACATTTTTTCCCAAGAATATTTTATTATTTAATAATTTTTAGCATCTTTTTCTGAAATTATTTTAGGATTACTGAAAACCTATATAAGAATTCCATATTATTATTTTCAAAATACACATGTAATCGAAAAACTTCCAATTTTTTTTTTTGTGTGTGTGCTTGTATTGTATTTAGTTTCCACATGTGGAAAAGCATTTCTTACTGAATTTGGATTTTTACATGCTATTTATTATGTGCTGTGTCAGAATCAAATCAAGATAAAGAAATACTCTTAAATATTCATTGTTCTGATAGTTGTCAGTTTCAAATAAAAAAAAAACAAAACAACTATACAGCATCAAATCTATCCCACTCTCTAAAGTTATGGTCTAATCTACATTAGTTTACATAAATCAAATATAGCATCTCGTGCTTTCATTAATTTAAGAAACATTGTAAGGGTGATGGGACTGATCACCAATAAACATGACACAAAACAAACTACCCAAATAATTACAGGTGGTTGTTATCAAAAGATCCTAGGTTTGGACATTGTATGCATAAGTGCTCTCAATATGCAGTCTGTTTTTTTCCTGTGAATATTTTAAATATTATGTGAAGCTATATAAAAAGAATATAGGGATAGAAGAAAAATAGAAACTCTAAGATAGAGAGATCCTAGAAATTAAAAAAAAAAAAATCTGCTGGGAAGTAGATTTGTCCTGCAGAATTCCAAAGGCCTGTTCCCTTTCAAGAAGCACGAGAAATAAATGTAACATAAATCTCTCTTTTTAATTGGTCTCACTGCCAGATAAAACAAGTAAAGCAGATGGGAAAATGTTGGCATTTTTCGGGCTTATTCTGGGGCACTCAGTAGTGTTTGCAAGTGTTTTGAACAAGACTTTGGGGTGTTGCTTGCCCTGTTCTGACATGCAGGTGATCAGTTTGCTGTAGATTCCAAAAAAAATGCAAAGAGATGAGAAGAATGCCAGCATATCAAGAGACATACTTTACTAATTTTTTTAAGGAAAACTCACTAACGTTTCATTTTATAGTGTTATCTGTTTTATGTTCTTTAAAAAGAGAAATTCCTAATTGTGGAAATTAGGATTTCCAGTTACAAATACTACTGCTTTTCAAAGACTGGTGTTTCGCAGGCTCTTCATGAAGCATTGCAACAAAGGGTGAAAACTGACAGGCTTAATCTGTAGCTCTTTTCTGACCTTTAGTGAGCATCTCTTCAGCATTTTCTGTATTTAGTGGCAGATATATCCCTTCTTTCATGAGGAAAATTAAGGCCTTTAAAAGATAAACATTTAAGATTAAGATTCGTCAGAGGAAGACTGTTGTGTGCTAAGATCAATATGGAGCTGCCTCTCCCACTAGTTTCTATTGGAGTTCTCTCCAAAGATCTCAGTGTTGTCAAGGGAAGTTACTGTGTTACATTAATTTACAGGCACTGAAATGATTCTCATTTTTAAGTGCTCAAGAAGAAACTTCTTAAGTGCCTACACAGTATCATGGGCTCTCCAGCCTTTTCAATCATGAAGACTATTTTTCATTTGTTCAAATATCACAGCTTGAAAAGGACAGCATTTTTCAAATTTCTATTTATATTGTGCATATCTTCAAATGAGAGAAAGGATTGTTTATAACTTACTAGTGTAGTACTTACAAGGTTAGGAAACACAAGGCTTAAGTATCTAAGATTTTGTGTGCCCAGTCTGTCTGCCAATATCCAACTTTATTTCAAAAAGTCTTTTAACAGAAATACTGAGCATATGTTAATTGTTCAGTTAAAAATAAAGAAAAGAGAGGGAAGTAACATTTAAAACACTGGTACTGTTATACAACAGGTTACATAGATCCTGGAATATTTAATATTAAAATTTCCTTGTTATATATGTCTATGTATACCTACATACATACATATATATAATTTTAAATAATGCATAATACATAATATTCCATTACACCATTTACCACATGTCTCATAAAAGATTAATGACTCTATTTCCCCTTGTTACCGAGTATTATGGGATGAAATTGGGCAGTAGGAAAAAATAACTGCAGCATTAACCTCTAACAGTTTTATAAAGCATTAATAAAACAGGAAGGCTAATTACCCTGATATACTTTGTCCTATCATAGACTGTAATAATACAGTTGCCCAAGAGTTACAGAGTTTTGGATCTTCAGAGAAGATTAGTATCCCTATGCAACGAAATTCTTCTACAATGCTATTTCACTATATTGTATAAATTGCTTCATAAATCAGGTTACTAAATTATACTTGGTGTTTCTAAATAAGCCCTCATCATGGTAGGAGTTTAAATATCTTTTAAAATACTATGCAAAAATCTTGCTGTGAAAAGAACTACTGTCTAAATATATTTGTGAAAAAAAGCATCACTTATAGCTACAAGCAAAACAAGGTGCTTCATCAATTATTTAATACATAATTTGCATATATAATTTTTAAAATAACCAGAAGAAAACTTCTATTAAAATATGTAAAACAAGGTCTAATCTGATTGAATTATGGATGGTTAAAATGAATTGTTATCCAGCTAGGAACCTGAAACCGCCATTAACTAATTTTCATATACAATTAAAAAACATTACTGATTATTCAAAGTGAATGTTCATAGTGTAGGCTACATTGACATTCAATTCTGTTATTTTCAAAGTCAAAGGCTTAAAAATAAGCAACTTGCTTTTAGCAATTACAATTCTGTATAAACTAAATATTCATGAAAAATTTAAATATAAACTTTAATACTTTCATATATCTTCCTTGGCTGAAGTTCTACGTACAGCTCTGTTAAAAACATGGATGTGGGCAGTAAATAGGTTGAAAAAGGAAGTCTTGATAGAGTCAAATGATATATGTAAATTATGAAGGCATTCAGAATTTGTGGGTGGGTGAATTCAGATTTCTAGAACATAAAAGTATGAATACAGCTTTAATTAAAGAAAGCAGTGTGATACTGGTTATGCAGTGAAGGTATGCTGCAGAATATAGACACCCTTACTGTCAAGTCCTTTGGAACAGTCAGAGACTTCCCACCTGCTGCAAGGAGATTTCCACTTTCCACAGAGGCAATATCATATTGCACTTATGTATGTATTGAGATGCTGATTTTCTAGATCCTCATTGTGGGAGAATATCTTCAGAATTTGATCGAAGGTCTTGGACTATTTTCCTTTTTCAGAATTTGTTCTGTACATTATGAAACACTTAGGAAAATAATTTCAACTGTGTTGGCACAGTATCTCACTGTCTGTTGTTAGCCTGTCACGCTGGAATATATCTATTCCTGCAGCTCTTTTGAGCAGAACTGCATAGTGCCAGTGTCAAATATGCTCAGAACAGGGAAGTTTTGTTAGATGGCAACTAATTTATCAGCTTCAGCTCAGTTTGTGTCCACTACTCCTTCTTCACTTGGAAAAAGGGAAGTAAAAAATTTATACAACACTATATATTAATTTCCTCAATAATGTGCATTTAGGAGCTTGAAATATTTTTGGATTGGGAACAAACACGAAAAGAAGGAACTAAAATGGAAATAAATACTTATTTTGATTTTGGCAGGAAAGGACAAGTTGCTAGGGGGAGGGGATTATTCAACATGGTATGCCCCCCCACTGAAATTGATAGAACAAGTTGTTTGTTCTTAAACAAACAAACAAACAAACAATAAGGTTACTCAGCTACTTTATAAAAAATAAATGGAAAGAAAAATCCTGAAAAACCCAAAACTACCTGGCTAAGTTTTCTGTTTTATGTTGACATACTTGAAAAAGAAAGGATTGTAAGTGTGGTGCTCTGGCTCATATGTGTGCTTCTACCATACAAGCCATCTGAACTCTGGTAAGAATCACAAGATCAATTTTTCATATATTAAAGTAATGTAAGTTTTAATATACATGATGGCAATCAAAATTTTTTCATTCTGAAATGTTTTAATCTACCAGGAAATAAGTTTGTCTTAAAGTCCACACTGTTTCTGCTAATACAAGCATGTTTAATTTCTGTCTTCACTTCCTTTTCTGCTTCAGGCTTCTAACATGAAAGAAGTTCTCCCACATAAGCAAATGAGATGTGTCAAAAAAGTATGCATATCTTCCCTAGTTTAATGCTTTTGAACTGAACTCTGATGCTCAATGCCTCTGCTAGTGGAGCTATAAAGTCAGTGAATTAACAAATTAACAAGAGAAAAACAGAGTTTCTCTAAGCCGGCATTTTATGTGGCATATATTATTTTATTCAAGAAGCAACTTTTTATTGCCACATCAGCTTTTCTTCCATGTTTTTGAAGTCATATGGTAAACCTGATTCATACTGAGAAGTCACATTCCTTTCTCAATTCTACCAGACCTGGTTGTCAGTAGTCTGCAAATGTATCTGCAGTGCAGAACATCAGAGGCTAAAATGAAAAGCACTTATGTTGAGATTAAAAATACAGCATGAAGCAGTGCCAGCTGCTTCTATAGTACTCTGTTGTATCTATAAAATATACTAAAAATCAAATTAATATTTTAGGGTATGAAAGTTCAAAAGCACTTAAAATACAATAAATGATAGTAATTTCTGGTGTAGTCCTCAAGCAGAAGTACTAACATGTAAGATGGGCTTGGTTTGACAGATGATGAGACATTTTGGAGAGGCAGAGTTTGAATCCCACCCCACTCTTGTTGCAGAAAACATAACATGCCCTCAATTTCAGTCAGGTTTGCTATACATTTTTTTTTCTGTTTTTCAGTCTTTCACTTCTTATTCTGCCATAGTTTCTTGTCTTACTGTATGTACTGCATCTTATTTTTGTTTAGAGCAGCCCATATAATGCTGTGTTTCATATTTGGGACCAAAACAATGTTGTTAACACATCAGAGTTGTGACTGTCATTAAACAGCTCTTACACAGTGTTCAGGCTTTTTCTAGCTATCTCACTGTCTTTCTGTTTCACACTTTGTTTTTCCTTTCTTTTGAAATTCTGTCATTACTTTCAAACTGTCTGACTGTTGCCATTTAAATCCAGCTCTTGTTCCCTCTGCATTTGTATCAGGCTGGGTTTCTCCTCAGGGAGGCCTGGAAGAAGAAGAGTAGATGATTGTGCAAGGAAAGATTAGCTCTCAGTTCAACACCTAAGACTGGATACTCATTGGTCTCTAGAAGTGGAGAGTACTGCAGGCATGGCACACTTCAAAGTCTTAGGTTTTGTTAAATTTGGCATGTATTTGGGATGTATTGCTTAAACATGTTTATTTCAATCACCTTGAATTACTGTTTCCCAAAGGCCTCCCATTCGGCCATTTTTAGTATATGATGGAAGAGCAATATTCACATCCTTGGCACAAAAGTCACTTTTGCAACAAATACAAGTTTTGAAGATGGTGCTAATACATTCCCATAGAAAAGGTGATTTTTTTTTAGTGTGGAGAACTGGATTTTCCTTGTGGTTCTCTCAAAAGCAAATGAGATGAATAAACAATAGTTTCAATTTAGTATTATTAAAATAAGAATAAATAAATCCAAGGCAGATGCCTGAAAAAGAAAAATTAAGCCCCAACTGCCTCTGTTTGATAGTTACGTACAAGTGTACGAAAAAATAAAGACATTTCTGAGTAAATTTAAAACAATTGAAAACATCAGCCCTGCCTATAATACTGTCTATAATATTTACCTGTTCTTTGTTCCTGTTTTGCCGTCCACTGAAGTCCCTTCCCTAAAATATATATTTAGACATGACTACTTCAGTCTTTAGAGAAGTAATATACAACCTCATTGATGATCTTCTGAAACATTAGCAATGAGTGAAATATTCAGGATGAGTGTCACAGACATTTGTCAACATGGGAACTCAAAATTCACCTTTTAAGAGAACTGATGAAGCATATATAGAGAATATAAGGAATAAAAGAAAGACTGCTCATTTTCTTGGATAATTTTAGTTAGAGTTTAACAAAAGTAAAATAAAAAAGTTTTAACTGTGTCAGCGCACGATAGTTTACTACAGTCAGAAGTCTAGTGTTTGAATTATTTCCTCACTTACATGTAAGAGCTTTCATATGGGTATGACTTTTACATCTATACAAATATTTCTAAAAGGTCCAAACCCCCACCATTCTCCCTAGTAAACAATCACTTAGCTTGTTTCAGTATGTGTTGGTGTAAGAGAACACAGTAATCTCTCTCTTGCCTTCTTTGCTTCTTGTTCTTACAGCTTCTTTCATTAATGCAAACTCTTCAGTAGACTCTCTGACACTCATTTTGTTGGCAGAAATTGCCTCCAGCCTTGCAATTCTGTTCTCTTTCCGAGTTTTTGCTGCCTCCTGCTGACTCTATATGAGAGAGGCACTCAGAAGCTTTCTGAACAATGCATTTAAGCTGGAAGTAACAGAGGGTAGAGAGTAACAGAGAGAAAGCCTCTCTTGGTAAAGAAATCAACATGGTAAATATTGAGGAATCCATTCAGTGCCAGTAGCAAGGTGAGCAGATGGAGCTTGAGCTGCAGGTTGAGCTCTGGTGGCAGAGCCTGAAAACTGGGCAAATAAACTTTGCAAATAAAGGGCTTGGGACCTCTGGCCCAGCCAAGGGACTGGACACTCAGAGACATGGCAAGAGCTGAGGACTCTGCTGGAAGAGCCCAGATCTTGGACAGTGAGGGTATAAAAGCCCTGGGGTTTCCTTTTCTCAGGGTCCCTTCTTAGAGTCACCAGCTCGAGCTGTTCTTCTGTTGTTGCACCTTGATTAATTTATTTTAAGGATCCAGGTCAGAGACTCTGCTGTGGGAAACTGGGGGTTGAACCAGCGAGGAAACCTTTGTGAGAGTGGGGCATTCAGGGAGACAAACAGGAACCTGTCCAATCACTGGAGCCACCTGCTGTGAACGGACTTCAGTCCCTGCCGTGAAAGTCTCTGGTGGTGGGAGTGTGACTGCCAGAGTGTGGCTCCTGGATGGTCAGACAGGAAAGTTTCCTTAACAATAAAAATGTAAAAACAGAAAAATTGCATATAATTCAGACAACAATTGTGTGTAATTCAGACGATAAAACCTTTTGGATAAAAATTAGAGAGAAAGAGGTGTTAAAGGGATGTGACACTGTTTGCTCTAACAGCAAGCTTATTAACACTTCATGCTTAAAATGCTGTTCTCTACGAACTAATAAAAACAGCCCATCTGCTGCACACCAGGTAACTAAAGCTCATAAGGAAAAATGCTTGGCAAAAAGAGAAAAGACAAATCTGCCCTGTTAGCTGGAATTGAATTATGGTTTTGGAATTCTCCAGTACTGTAGCAACTATTTTGTATTCCATATCAACTTATTATATATGTTAAATACAAGTACAGCAGTCCTATTGGCAGTACAAGTACTTGCATTCCTATGGCTCAGAGCATATCTAAGATGACTATTCAGTCTAACAGTAAATACTTTAGTCCTCTTTCTCTTAACACTTTTTTATAATAGCAGCATGATAATCATAGATATATTGGAAAAGCATATGATTTTCTCTCACAAAAAGTAGGAATGTCATCTCAATGAGTGACATGTATTTGTTAAACCCTTATACTTTTAAAATAATTTATAACTCGTTTCTCACAAAAATACATTTACATTACATTACAATAATGGTTTTGGTAAAAGTCCAAGCCTAGTCCTAATTTTTCATATTGTTGGGAATATTTTCTCCATGTCCATCAGTAGTCCTGGCTAATGGTATATGTAGTCTGTGTTTCAGGGGACAATAGTGTATCAATTTTTTCTTTTGTCTTTAATTTCTTGTATAGAGAGAATGAAAGGTTTGTTGAGGTAGTTGTGTATTATTATGCAATTTAAACTGTCTGTTAAACAGTTACATTGCCTTGCTCTCCCTCAACAATAAGACACAATTTTTGTATTTCTTTTGTCTGTACAATAGAGGCTGAAAGCACTTTAATTGACAGAGGCTCAGCTAGAATTCATGGATGCCTCCTGAGCCCCTGCTGTGTTCTCCCACCCTTTGCAAACAACACTGCTGAGGCTAACAAATTCCCCTGGATTAGAGGAGTAGCAGGATTAGCGTTAATACTGGTGGGATGTCATCAAGTCTCTATAGCCAGTAATACACTGAGTACTCAAAGGTAATTATAGTTGTTAATATTTAAAAGCTGTAGAAATGGTTATATGAATAGGTTTAGTACATGGACTGTAGGAATGCCTCTTCATGGACACAGAAAAAAAGACCAAAATATCTTTTACAGGAGAGTTAAAGGTCAATTCCTTTTCTGATTTAAAGGGTCAATCTGCATAATAACAAAGAGCAGAGTCACTTCCAAGAATTATCTGGGAAAAAGTCATTTTTAATATCAGAAAAATTATTTCCCACTGACATTATTCTAAAATGATGGTTGATTAAACTGGTTGTGCTAAGGCTTTAACTTTGAAAAATAAACTAAACTAAAGTTTAAAGCATAAATTCATTAGTGAAATTCACAGAGCATGGGAGAGATGGGCTTAGGCTGGAGAGCACTGAGTAGCCATATCTGTTACACTGTAATCACCTTGATCTTGAATTATATTTTCCAAATAAATTCAAATAAAACAATTATTCATAGATACATCTTAGAACTTAATTATTAAACTGTTTTAACTTGTGGCCTTTTTAAAAAAAAGGGAAAAAAAGACCCTGTCAAATTCCACTTCACAGTATTTTAACTGGAAAAAAAAAATCTTCATAAAAGCTTAACTAGAATGGCTTGAATGGTTGTATAGCTGTTTAGAATTCCCCACAGGCAAAGGGTTGCACAGCATTACCTGTAACTGTTTAGCTGAAGAAAAGCAACAACTTTGAATCCAAAAGAAAGGGCTTTTGGGACCTCATGAAACAATATGCATACAATATCAGTACAAAATATGTGCACCTTGTTTCTGTATAGTTATACCCTTATTGTCACAAAGCAGAGAAGAGCTGGCTCAGTTCTTCAATACAATGGTGATTGCATCAAGGATTCACAGCATGTTTACAACAGAGAAAAAAAATCTCACAACACCCTCACCCCCCAAAAAAATCCCCAAACTAAAACAAAACCCCCCCCCCCCGATATCTGGGTAGAAACGATAATTTTAAAAAAAATAAGCTGGCAGAAATAAGTATTTTCTTAAATGCATATGTTTACATTCTTCCCAATATCGAGCACTTCTTCTGAGAAAGGTGGCAAAAGAGAAGAAAATTATTGAGAGGTTAAGACTAAAAATTGATGTTGCAGTTCACATGCTTAGTTTTTGACAGTTCCTCAGTGGGATCTCTGTTAGCCCTTGTTTTATAACAGAAAAAGGTTGGCAAAATTTATGTCACATGTCCAACATGTTTCTACACCAAAGTTCTGTTCAACAAGGTAGACTAAAGAGAGTGCTGTTTTGTGACACTCATGTAATGGATCCTGTTTTAAATATATAAGGTGTAAAAATAGTTATGAAGACAAGAGGTAAAAATGCTTGATATTAGAACCTTTTCACAGAATTTAAAAGAGCAAAGATGTCTTCACGTCTCTGCTACTAACGCCATTTAAATAAAGAAGATTGGTTTGCATAATGATAACAAACTTGCGGGTCATAAGAATTGCTAGGGCCTCTGTGATGCTTATCTTTGGGTTGCAGAGCCCAACTGATCATAGTGATGTGTATGTACTGTAGTTTGACTATTACTTTACATCAAACTGAAGTTTTTCATTTTTGATTGTACTGTCTCTTGGAATATAGTATACCACAGAGTAGTATTTTTGGTTTTCTTACATAATTTGTTCTAGTTGCCATAAAGATATTTATTTAGCAACATGATTTATCTAGTAATAAGACAAATTCTAAGCATTTTAGAACAAATTCTGAACAGTAAAATTTAGGGAAAATTCTTTGAGAAAACCCTATGCAAATTTATTAAGATTAAAAGGTCTCTGGTATAATCCAAATCCAGTTGTTAATGACACATAGCATTAATCACTGTACTTGTAATTCATCCATTTTCATATTTTTAAACAAATTGCATGTTTTACCATGTACATGCATCAAAACAAAGCCTAAATGTAAACTTAGGAAAATCAAAGTTCAAATTTTCTTTACAGTATCTGACTTAAAATGTCTTTTGTTGGAATTCTTCTTTACCTTGTTAAAAGGCTCACACAGAGAGCACAACAATATACATAAAAGTGCAGTGGTTATGCCATGCATTTTTCAGCATCCTCTTGGGATAACACTGTTACTTTGTTCTGTTTGCTGCAATCTGGTAATGAATATTGGTGGGAAACACAAGCTAACTCAATCTGCCAGCCAAAAAAGACTTGTTATAAAACCCCTATTAAAACACCTATAACCAAATTTGGTGTGATTTCCTGGTCATAGCACTGCCTGTCAGGGAGAAGATTGAGCTCTGTAACAAACAACTACATCTATCATAAGCCTTCTTCGATGCCTGAGAAATAGAAACTAGTTTTAGATCTTGCATATCTGGTAAGAATACATTTCTTCACAAAGATAACTGAAACTTAACTTTTTTTTTTTTCCTACACTCTCTGAACAAGCATAAAATGAAATGGATCCAGAGGTTAATTATGAGTTGCTTTGCATTTCTTCCTGGCTGTAAACTTGTAGAGGCACTCTAATAGAGATTCAAGAATTCAACGTATTTAATTTCATCACATGGATTACTTCAAACAAACTATTTTGAAGGAGATGTAGGTTTTTCTGTTGAAGTTTGAATTTATTTACTTTTTTGGCAGCTTATAAATGATTTTTCCTTGGTCTTATCTCACGCAAAGTTTCACAGGAAAGTGATATAAACCCATTATTATGATCTGTGGGGTGTTTTTTGTGGCAGTTTTTTGGGAGTTTTTTGTAGGGTTTTTTTGTTGGTTGGTTGGTTGTTGGGTTTGTTTGTTGGGGGGTTTTTTTGGGCTTTGGTTTTTTTTGGGGTTTTTTTGGTTTTTTTTTGGTTGGTTTATTTTGTGGAACAGTGTTTGCTGGGTTTTGCTTGTTTGTTTGTTTTTCCTTTACCTATTCTTGTTATGAGGCTCAGATGAGAATTTATTTTGCATCTCTGTTCCCTGTTCCGTGCACGTATGATTTTCAGAACCATGTTCGTATTTCATTTTTATTTCACTGTAGTAGACGTGGAATAATTCCATATTATACCATCTTGGACATCTCTTTTCCACAGCAGTTTCTCATATTGTCATATTCTCTTTCTTTTCCAACATCATCTAAGATGGGCAAGGGTAAGCTTCCTTTGTAAGATGAAGTATATGGACTTTACTAGCTTGAATGGTAGTTATTAATCTTATTACAGCTATTCAAAATACTCATTCAGGAATTCCTTTTAACTGTGGGAGATTCATGGACTTCTCTTCCGATATTTTAGATGCTTGCTCTCCATTTGACTTTCAGATATTTTTGTACTTGGAAGTCATCCAGTAGGTTTGTTCCTTAATTCTGCTTTTAAGATACACTCAAATGTCATTACCTTTTTCTTTCTCTTATTCTCTCTTGCTTCTGTTTTTCACCTGTGAAAGTAATCTACTGTCTTTGAAGCAGCAGTCCTAGCTTTGTGATGGTCACTCTGAGGTTGATTCCTGGTCTACCTGTCTCAGAACTGCATGGCTATGGTTAAATAAGATATTATCTTGTTTCACACTGACTGACCTCATTGTGTTAGTTATGGAGCAGTGCCTCGTTTGCCTTAGCTTTGTGAAATTTTGTGACTGGCCAGACATTACGCTGATCTCCTTTAGTAACCAGCTGACTCACCTAGTAGACAAGGGAAAGGCATATAGTCTACCTATTGTGCATATAGTCTACCTGGACTTCAGTAAAGCTTTTGATACTGTCTCCTCCCATGGAGAAGCTGGCAGCCCATGGCTTTGAAGGTGCACTCTTCACTGGGTTAAAAAGTGGCTGGATGGCTGGGCCAGGAAGTGGTAGTGACTGAAGTTAAAACCAGCTGGCAGCTGGTCACAAGTGGTGTCCCCAGAGCTCAGTACTGAGGCCAGTCCTGTTTAATATCTTAACTGATGATCTGGATGAGAGGATCGAGTGCTTTGCAGACAACACCATATTGGGCTGGAGTGTTGATTGAGGGATCTAAACAGCCTGGACCGATGGTCTGTGGCCAGCTGTCTGAGATTCAACAAAGCCAAGTGCCATGTCCTGCACTTGGGTCACAACGACCCCTGCAGTGCTACAGGCGTGGGGCAGAGTGGCTGGAAAGCTGCCCAGCAGAAAAGGACCTGGGGGTGCTGGTCCTCAGCCAGCTGAACATGAGCCAGCATGTGCCCAGGTGGCCCAGAAGGCCGATGACATTCTGGCCTGTATCAGAAATAGTGGAGCATGTCCAGAAGAGGGCAGCAAGGCTGATGACATGTCCAGAGACTGAGTCCTGTGAGGAGCAGCTGAGAGAGCTGGGGCTGTTTAGCGTGGAGAAAAGGAAGCTCTGGGGAGACCTTCTCACTCTCTACCACTGCCTGAAAGGAGGTTGGAGCCAGGTGGGGGTTGGTCTCTTCTCCCAGGCAACCAGTGCTAGGACTAGAGGAAATGGCCTCAAGCTGTGCCAGGGGAGGTTTAGGTTGAACATCAGGAAGAATTTATTCACTGAAAGAGAATTTAGGCATTGGAATGGGCTTCCCAGGGAGGTAGGGGAGTCACCATCCCTGGACGTATTCAAGAAATGACTGGATATGGCATTTAGTGCTATGGTTTATTTGACAATGTGGTGTTCAGTCAAAAGGTTCAACTTGATGATCCTGGAGAACTTTTTCCAACCTTGATGATTCTATGATTCAATAAAATGAACCTGTAGTAGCATCCAGCTGACCTTCTTAGTATTTTTGCCTACTCCACTTTTGCTTTCTTTTATGCACAAAAATATTTATTTAGAGTTGCTTTTTTTGGTTTTTTTCGTTTGCTTCTTTTCTTTGAAGAAGCCTTGCACATACCTTGAGAAACCATAGCTTTAAAAACACTGAGAAAATCAAAGTATGAGAAAGTTAAGGAAAAAGTCTCTTCAGTGTATGTGAGAAAAGTAGAAGAAAAAGAATGTGCTGCCTAAAAAGTCATGGTTTAAAACAGCACATTATGAGTTTCAAAGAATGATAGTTGTACATTCCAATGGAGTCTTCTAATATTTTCAATGCCTTCTGTTTGCTTAGTGAATGAAGAGTAATTGAACACAGTTATCAAGAGTCATGAAGGAACAATTTATAATGCTTTATCTTAATTTACTAAAAGCTTATATAGCTGCAAAGTATCATTTGTCCAACTATGTTAAAGAAAATTAGTTTTTCTTCTCTTCCTCACTGGGTTATTTAGAAGTTTCTCTAGGTGTTTGACAAATTAAAAATTATCTTCTTGGAGAGAATGTTAAATTTCATTAGTTTTAAAACTGCAGAATATCAAATAATAGAAACAGTGAGTTTTAATGGGATTTTTTTCTCCTCTATGCAATGTACCTTCTTTTATTCCGGTCAATTTTTAGGCCTTTAGATACTTTTAGAAGTCAGAAAAAGGCAAGAATAGGTATAGTGTATTAAAGGACACTTGTTGTACCTGATAGAAACATTTTAAACATAGAGTGATCTGAAGAGAAAGTTCTATTTTTTGTGCTCTCTCTCCAAATATATAATTTTCATTTATGTATGCTATTTATAGTTATATATAAATATTTTTATTGCATGTATATTTTATATTTTATACAAAATGTATGTTATAAAATTATAAAATATTTTTATGTGTTTGAATCAAGCTATAGTTAAACATATGATGATTCCTAGCTTTTGTTCTTGGCAATTTTAACATTATAGGCCATAATATAGTACTACTTCAGACTTTAGGAAGCAGTATCATTGAAAAATTATGTTGGTATCTAGCACAGTCGAAGTATTTTACTGAAAGGCAAATTGTGGAAAGATCTCTGTACTTTGATAGGTTCTCTCTTAACTGTGATCAGTCATTGAAAATGCTGAGTTTATTTTATTCAAAAAATGGCTTTCCTCCCTCTGGAACCCTGAATAGATTTGATCTACGTAAAGAGTGTGTAGTGTTGAGAGATGATTATTCATTGGGGAATATCACTTTACCTTGTCCTACCATGAAATGAAAGTTTGTGAAGGGATTTCTTCCACAGCCAGTGAAGAGGGTCAATAATCTAACATTGCCTGATAATACAAAGATCTCTGGTAATTTCCAACCTCCTGCATTTTCTTTCTTGTTTTTGATCTTGCATCTGGCTTTAGTCAATAATATTCTCCTTTGCCTCTTAGTATAATTTTATTACAGAAAAATGTGTAACAGTGCTATAATTTCAAAATTACATTGAATCATTGTGCTCAGTGGGAGGTTTAGTGCATTTCTATGGAGCAGAACTGTTTCTGTTGTATATTTGCAATTAATGAAGAGAAACCAAAATAAAATGAGACCAGTGTGGGTAATAAAAGCTCTCCTACCTGTGTACTAACTCACTAAGATTGCTGTTCTGAAAGACATGTTCTGGAGGTGCTGAATTAAAAAGGAGACAATTCTGAAACTGAGGTTCATTGTAAAACTCTCAGGGAAGGTCACAGTGTCCTCCTTTTACATGGTCATTGCTACTTGCCACTAAAGATAGTGATGTGAACCTGTGAGAAACAGCAATACTTTTAAATCCAAAATAGTAAGGACAAAACAGAGGAAAAGTATTCTGAGATTATAAAATATTAGATTAATTTACTGCTTGTCCTTGATTACCCAGTTTTAAGCTCTCTTTCATTTCTGAAAGAAGAACTGGGACAGAATATTCTCCCATCTAATGTTGGCTTTGGTTGCTGGTTTGAAGCTGAGAGTCAGAGGCATGGTTTTAAAACCTTCTACTTTTTTAACAAATAAGTGCTGCCAGTGTGTAAAATATTTGGGTCCTATGTTCCTTAGGGAGATGATAACTAACATGGGACAGAGTAGCTTTGCTTCCTGCTTTCCTTTTGCCTAGGTTATTGACATAGAATAAAATGAGAAGATCAGATTTTTTTCTGCTCAATGTCTGAAAAAACATGGAATGAATAATACCATTCTGCTAAATAATAATAAAAATAATAATAATATTTTTTTGCTCTGAAATAGAAGTCAGATTAGAGTTCTTAACAATGGAAATATTTTTCATTTCAGGTTGGTTGTTCTAGTTATATAAATTTTCTTAACATAATTGGGGTAACACTCTAGAAATTAATCCTAATTCAAGTCACATTCAAGCAAAAATCAAAATTTCTCTTTTTACATCTATTGCCCATTTCCAAGAAATAAAACATACATTCATGGAGGCTTTATTTTAGCTTACCTTATTTCTTGTATAGGATAGAGAAAAATGTATCAAAAAGTCATTCAGGGTCAGCTGATTTAGACTAAAATTGGATATATTCCATGTATTATTAACATACTTGGTATTTTAATTCAACAATTGTTTATTCAGGTCTGTATTTAACCATTATAAATCCAGAAAAACAAATAGCAGAAAAAAAGTCAGAAAGAAGAAAAGCAAACTCAGCTTAAAATATCAATTGAAAGATAGCTAATCCATCAGCACACTCTCCTTACATCACACTTGCCATTTATTCTTGGTTATGTAGATGAAAACCCATTTAAAATCCAGTTTCCCTAAGAGATATGAAAGGTTTTCAGATCATAGTATAGTACAGAGCATTGACTGGATTTTTGATACGTGTATACTCAGTGGGTTTTAGAAACTTCTGATCATTTCCAAAAACACTCCTACTCACAGAGAAAGCTCAGAAATATCTAAAGGCATGTTTAAAATGTTACGTTGTTATTTCAGTTTTTTAGCAATTCTTCCATGCCGTTTTGAGAACACCATAAATAATACCTTGCCATTTTAGATTGGAAGCTTGAAGCCTTAATTATTAATATAGATAGCAAATTGTTCAGATATGCTAAAAGCATTGATGGAATTAGATGATGATTCTTCTTGTGTCCAGATTACCATGCCACTCCTCAAGGCAGGATAAATGAGTGTTTTATTTTTTTCCCTTTCCTCTTTGCCATACACCATATGCTTACCATACACCATAAGCTTACCAAAGAAGTTGTGGGTTGACCCCAACTGGCAACCAAGGCCCACACAGCCACTCAGTCACTTCCCCTTCAGGAGGTGGGGGAAATAATTGAATGAGTAAAAGGGTTGAGATAAAGAGAGTAAAAGCAAAAGCTGTGCATGCAAGCAAAGCAAAACAAATAATTCACCACTTCCCGTGGGCAGGCAGGTGTTCAGCCACCTCCAGGGAATCAGGGCTTCATCATGCAGAATGGTGACTGTGGAAGACAAATGCCATCACTCTGAATGTCCTGCCTTCCTTCTTCCCTGAGCTTTATATGCTGAGCATGACACCATACGGTGTGTGATACCCCTTGGGTCAGTTGAAGTCATCTGTCCTGGTTGTGTCCCCTTACGACTTCTTGTGTATCTCCAGCTCACTGAAGTGGTGGTGCAGGCAAAAAAACCCTTTTGTTCTGTGAATGCACTGCCCAGCAATAACAAAACCCCTGTATTCTTACCATGGTTTCCAGCACAAATCCTAAATATAGCCCTATACTAGCTGCTATGGAGAAAAATAACTTTATCCCAGACAAAACCAGCACAGAAGTAAAAGACTGGAGAGTGTATTTCTCTAGATATGAGTCTGGAGGAGGAGTAGCAAAAAATTTACGTTTATGGAATACAAAGTGGATTATAAGATATACAAATTGAATATCATTGAATATTAAGGCATGCAAACTTACAGCAGGCTATTAGTCATTTATACTTTGTGGCTCCAGATAATTTTGCTTTTAGACATTAAAAAGTATTTTTCTTGTTCATCAAATAGGAAGGTAAAGGCATAAAAACACTTATGTCAGAATCTCCCTAAGGTCTATATTCAATATTTTATCTCTTTTACTATTTTACCAAAAGTTCAATTTATTTTACTTCCTACAGGGATATATATCTTTAAATGCTCATTCTAGATTTATAATGCTTACTTCAATAAAAATCTGGATTTTCTTTGGATTTTGGATTTTTTTTTGTATTGGGCAATTATGTTGTGATAGAGCTTTATTTTGTTTTATTGTATTCTATACATGTAAAACACTTAATATTTGAGATTTTCCTTGCATTGTGTCAAAAGTACAGTTTTTTGATCAAAAATTTATGGAAAAAATATATACTCTTTTCACAAATATCTTTTTTCTTTTATTTCATGTGCTTAAGGAATATTTTTACTTGATCTATCTTTAAAGTTTTTTTCTGATCATTAAAAATTATCACTTCCACAGTGAAAGACTGGTAAATAATAATAGCATATGTAAAGCATGTTTATTTGGAAATCAAAGACTTGAGTGTAGCTCATGAAAAAAGCCAATGGTGTTTGAAGAAACAACATACTCATTTTCTGGTAACCATGGCAGCACAGTGAGAGTGGCAGAACTTTTAAGAAAAGTTGTAGAAAATACTTCTGTAAGCAGATCAGAACTGAATCACCATTGTCACCCATTGATTTTGATTTCTTTTAAAATTCTACTCATAACTTGTACATCAAATACATTCAATTGGCTCAGAGACAAGTAGACTGAAAACAGCTTCAGGCTTTTTAGTGGCAGGGCCTAGAAACTAATTTTTGAGCATGAATTATACAGCTGGTGGCTGGAACAGCCTGAAGAAACAAAAGCCATGTCATATTCATGCTCTGCATAGGGTGTTTGTTTGTTAGGATTTATATGATACTTTAATGCTACACCCTGAATATAAAAGTCCTGTACACTGTGATATACTTCTTCCTTGCCTACCTGGGGGGGAGGAAATGAGAGTCAGAAAACAGCTGTAAATAGTTTTCAAAAAAACTCACAAATAGACTTCTTTTTCTCTTTCTGTTCCCATTTCCTGCTTTTATGGGTGTGTATATTTAGGTTCTCGTGGGCTGAAGAGCCTGAGTCTGTTCAGTTGTGGGAGTTCAGAAGTGATACCTTAAAAGCTGTTGCCAATACCTCCAGAAGCAAATGGTATAGTGCCAGGGTTCAGTGTGGATGCAATCAACCAGCTGGACCACCTTTTGTTTCCCCTTCAGTGATTTAGGGTAAATAATATCAATGGCTCTTTATTTTAGAAAATATCAAATGGAAATTAGTGTTCTTTTTTTTTTAAATATTCTTAAGGCATTTAAGATTTTTTTAAAAGTATTCAAATATGTATATGCAGCTGTATTTTTGCATTCAAAATATTTGAAAATACTCAGATAATGTAAAAACAACAAAACCAGACTTCATGTATTAATTTCTGATGTCTAGATTTGGAAAACACAGTAATTTTATGTGTGACTTAATAAATAATTCATTGATGTTTGCCTAGCTGTCAGGTAAAGCCACTGTGATAAAAATGGTTAATTACTAAGAGCAAGATTTTTTTAACCTCTTCACACACTTGGTTTGATAATAAATTATAGAATTATAGAATCATATAATGGTTAGGGTTGGAAAAGGCTGTAAAAACTATCTGGTTCCAACCCCCCTGCCATGGGCATAGAACCTTGCGATAGACCAGGTTGCTCAAAACCCCATCCAACCTGGCCTTGAATGCTTTGATGTCTCCCTCTAACCAGTGTTTGTTATGTTATGTGATAAAAACTGAAGAGGAAGGAAAATATTATGGGATTAATAATTGCTCATGGTAGGACGGAATTGTCTCTTTAAGTACTTAAGACTTGGAATGAGAACGTGGATAAATTTGTACAGAAGCCAAAAGTCCCATCTTGAGAGTGTCTGTTGCTGTTTTTGCCTTTTTTTCCTCTTCAAATAATGAAATGTGCTGTCTTGATCCTAGCTTATTTTAGCTATGGATTTGTTCAGTTAGGAATATTATTATCCTAAAGCTTTTTACAGAGAGGGAGAAATATTTACCTCTAAAGCACATGCATGTGGTTGGTGGACCTTCCTTAATAAGTTTCTTATTTACATACCTAGAGTTAGAACAAGGCCACAGGGGTTTGTGCAAGTTTAACTGGTCCTGTGTACAAAACAGAAGCAGAGTTCTAGACAAGTAGCCTTCCAGTTCTGGCCCCTCACTCCTCTTCACATGAACCTTTCCTTACACACGCAGTCCCCGAGGTGCCCCCACCCTGGCCATGGGCTCAGCCGTGCCCTGCGGTGGGTGGTTGGATCTGGCTGGAATCGGCTGTGTCTGGCTGGAACCAGCTCTGTCCGGCTGGGGCAGCCCAGCCTCCCCTCACAGAGCCCCCGCAGCCCCGCTGCTGCCGGGGCCTGGGCATGGGAACTCCGTACAGTTCATAATGTTGAGGAATACATCTGGTACAGGTAGCTGGGCTCGAAATTGAGCTCTGGGTGGGAGCCCGAGACCAGAGACTGTGAACTGCCAACCTTTGGAAAACCAAAGGGCGTGAAGATGGGTGGTGCCAGCCAGGTCAATAGAAGCTGAGAGACACAGCAGGAGCAGGGATTGCTGAGCCTTTGGGTTAACAAAGGAGGTGAAGACCGGTGACACCAGCAAGGTGGATTGACCCAGAGAGGAGTCAGGAGCCAAAGACTCGGGAGGAAGAGTGAGACTTGCGCTGGGTGAGACTGTGAGGGTATAAAAGCCTGGGGGTTTCTTGGGATTCTCCTCGGAGACATCAGCCCAAGCTGTTCCAGTGTAACTACACTACGGATAAATGGCTTTGTGGAATGAGACATCCGAGACTCTGCTGTGAGAAACCGGGGGTTGAACCAGTGAGGAAACCCGGTCTGACTGTGAGAGTGGAGTGTGCAGGGAGTGAAACAGGGACCCGTTGGATCACTGGAGCCATCCGCTGTGAAGGGGCTTCAGTCCCTGCCACAAAAGTCTCTGGTGGTGAGAGTGTGACTGCCAGAGTCTTGTAGATGGTCAGACTTAAATATACTACTTAAAGGTAGTTTCCTTAATACTAACTCACACAGAACGGACCACCATTATGTTTTTCATCTTTTTATTCATGCCATATTGCATTTCTCATTTTACCTGGACTGCCATTTGTACTGATTTTACATGGTAAAGACATTTACATTTGTTCATTGTATGCTAAGCAAGAAAGTTTTCCCTTGGACTGGTGAATCCTTAAGAGGACAAACACAACCAACATAAAACTTTGCGTTTCACATTGCGTGGAGAGCTGTGGGCAGTCCTGTATATTTTGAGGTGAAATTCAGGACCTAGTAATTTTCATGCTAGAAAGAGGCAGACGATACTTTCTTCCAGTGACCCTTGCAGACCTCTAGATATAATTGAAACACAGGCTGGAGATGATTGTGAAGTGTTGCTGTTTCATTTATGTAGCTGCTCCATTGCTAGTCACCTGCCATGCCAGGGTTTCTAGGTATCAGGGCAAATATGGGAAATGCAACAAATGATAAACCTCAAATTTTCTGCAAGAACTAAAAAATCAATAACCCCCCAACAACAAGAACAAGAACAACAAAAAGCTATAAAAAACAAACAAACAAACAAAAACCCCAAACCCCAAACAAACAAATACAAACCAAAAAAAATCCCCAAAAAAACCCAAATCCAAAACCCAACCAACCAGCAAACCATTCTATTGGAAAAGAGGAAGACAACTTCAGCAGTTATGGTTACTTTGTGTTCTAAGTAGTTTAAGTAAGCTTGTGGATTATTTTTTTGCTTTCACCTGTCAGCAGGGGCCCATAAAGATCACACAGAACCATCAAGGGATGATCTGGTAAGTTCATTTTCTTTCCATTAAGATGTCTGAATAATTTCAGAAGCATTAACGAATCTGCTACTGCAGTGGTGGCAGTGCTGATCTCCGTCTGCCCTGCCTTCCCTCTTCTTGCTATGGGACAATATAGAAAAAGACATAAATCCCAGTTACAGTGGGCCTTTATTTTTCATAGACAGTATTCAGTAAATATTCAATAGTGAATACTTCCAGAAGCATGCAATTCATCCTTTGTACCATCTGAGTAAAGACATGCAGGATAAAAAATCTGCCTCTAATTATTGGCAATGCTCCTTGAATCTCTCTGATAAGTAGAGAGTCATAGAATGATAGAATGGTTTGGGTTGGAAGGGACGTTTATGGTCATCTAGTCCAACCTCCCTGCAATAAGCAGTGACATCTTCAACTGCAACAGATTGATCAGAGCCCTGTCCAGCCTGACACTGAATGTTTCCAGGGATGGGACATCTGCCTCAATAGGCAACCTGTCCTAGTGTTTCAGCACCCTCATGAAAGAATCTTTACATCTAATCTGAAATTAACTGTATTTCAGTTTAAAGGGGCTGAAATGCATTGTCATAGAGCTCTGGAATGTTGCAGTGTGTTGCTTTCTATGGGTCAGTTCAATTTGAGCAGTGGTTATTTCACCTGCCTGACATTTTTCTATACACAGATGTCCAATAAGATAGCCCATTGTTAAGTGTTTTTGTTTATTAGTGTGGGGGGCTACAAATACTGACAGAGTGATAAAATAAGATTGCTACAATCACAACCTAACTAGATTTTACTTGTTTCTTTTCTCAAAGCAATGGAATTGGCTTTTCACATCAGTAATCTGCATTCGATTCATATTTCTATTTAACAGCTGCAGGCTGTCATGGGTGAAATGAAACTTTTCAGCCTCAGAAGGAGGAGCAAGTATTTGTCTTTGATCTCAAAATGAAATTGTAATTTTTAAAACACTCTGGGAGTGGCAACAAGGTTACAGAATATCTGCTTCAAGTTATCTAAGGAAAAACATAATAACATTTGAGTACACTTCTGTGCTGAGGTAGCCTCAAAAGGTTCATGTACAATATTTGATCATTTCTGTTAATTAATTACCATGAGCTCCATTCTACACAGATGTAAAGTTGAAGTGCCCTGTTAGCAGCTAGAAATGGGATACTGATAAAATGTATCTTGAACTGGTTTAAAGACGCAAGGAAGATTGTTCCATCAGGTTAGAAGACTTCGGAAAATCAAACACAGATTCTGAAGAAGAACTATTCAGATTTTTTCAAAAGTTAACTGAATTTCTTGCTGCTTTATTGATGCCATCATATTACATGCAAAACCTGATTATATTAATTGATCCATAAAGCAATGTTTTTTACCTGTGATCTAAAAAAGAACAAAGAAACACCCAACAGGGCAGATCGTGGGCACAGTATACTTTCACTCATACATGCAAACAGCTATATCTTTGAACTCATTTGGGAAACAAGCTTTAATCAATAAAATCCCAGGATTTTTTTGTAGTGAGTCTTTCAACACCCGATCAGTTATAAGGAAGGCATGCTGATTTTTAAAGGGTGATCCATAGTCAAAATCTCAAAAATGAAGTCTTTGTTTTTCTTCTCTTTTTGGATCATGGCCAAAATGATTGTTTATTTAAAGCTTGTCTTGGTTTACTTACACTGTGAGGACCAGAATATATTTTGAGGAGTCAGTATACCCTCTTTGCCCCTTTCCTTCAAGAATTAACAGGTTGACATGAATAAGTCACTGACTCTGTGTAAGAAAGAGAGAAAGAAATTATCAGTTTGGCATTTCACCTAAATAAACAGACCCGCCAGAATGATTGAGGTTACATATTCGAGAGAGAAGTGCATATCTGACACATAGATGCCATAGAAAATTGTGATGAGTTGCCTAGGGTTTTTATTAATCATTATTGTCACAGTGAGAAGAGTAGGAGGGAACATGTTGCAGCTCACAGACACCCTGCTAATGTCAATGAACAGGAGAAAAGAGCCAAGCTGAAATAATGTTTTTTTAATGTTTTTACTGTATATTTTAAAGATATCCAAAGTCTGAGATATTTATACGGCCGCATATCATTGTGTACAAAAGAAAAGCATATATTTTAATGCTTTTTTTAACCTAGATTCTTTATAACTTTAGACAGTGCTTTTACAGAATTAACAAAAATGTTGGAATGTATTTTTATTTGGTGAAATGTTCTCCTGTGAGATGGTTCCCTTATCTATGTGATAGTGGTTTTCTCAATTGAAATACTGTCTGTAGTTACAGCAGTTATAGATAGACTATTCAGGGCACAAGACATTCTAATTTTATTTCAAGTATAATCCGAGTTACTTTGCAGAAAAAAAAAATCAGGTCAAATTATCAAATTATGCTGTTCTAGTTCTTGAACTTTAGTTTGAGAAACATAATTCTGTCTTTTGAAATAGTGTCATATAATATCCATTCTGCAGATTCCTGGTATTTAAATGTCTATTTAGGTCATCAAGCTTTCAAGTGAGTAATACAGACATTGTACTTCTTTTTTTCGACCAAGTCTGGTTAAAATGTTAAGTGTGGAAAATGTTAAAATATTAGGTCTGGGAAAAATGTTAAAAACATATTAAGAGAAAAAATAGTGCTGAATTTTCTGATATGGTTCTTCATATAAAATCTTGCATAGATTTCCTGGTGCTTACACAAAATGTCACAATTATTTTCACTGAGTAGAAGCCTGAAAAGTGCATAAAGTAATATAACTATAACTTAAAAAAAAAAAAAAAAAAAAGGTCTAAATCATATCTCTGGAATAAGACATTTTATACTAAGTTGCTTTATACTAAGTTGTCAGGCAGGACTTCACTGTACTAAGGATTCACAGTTCTGGAGTCCCTTCTGGAATGGGACACTCAAAAGGGAGTGGAGATCACTACTTTCCCTTTATAGATGTAGGCAGATCAGGAGAAGGAAGTCTCTCTTCTGAACAGATGTACTTTGCACACTGCCATAAAAAAAAAAAGGTGCTAACTGAATTAATTGATCACAGAAGAAATGGCCATGATCTGTGTCCATTTTGGATTTAGCGTTGTAAATGCTACTTTAAATAGGAAGTCCTTTGTGTATTTAGAAGATAAATGATTACGGAAGAAACCGCCTACTATAGAAATTTATTAAATACTAAATTTGGGTTTCCTGAAAACTGTAATTCTTATCCAGCTTCTGGGGTATTGTCAGACAGATTTCTTATCTATTTAACTTAAGAGAACTTTAATTGCAATAACGCAAAGTTTAGTTGGAATATACTTGCTTTATTCCTTGGGAGGATGGTGCATCCCTCACAATCATTGTAACTAGACATTTGGTATTTATTCTAGCCAGTAAAATCCAGTTCTTAGAATGTCAGCACTGCATTTGATCACAAGATTTACCCTAGAAACTAAATTTATTATATACGTGTAATTATTTAATTTAGAACCAAATAAAATTTTTCTTTTATTGAAAAAGACAACTACTGGAATTATTTAGCTGAAGTATTAAGCACAGAAATTATACCTTTAAAATTAACAGCTTTGTTCCATTAAATTTTGTGTCTTTGGGATGCCTCACATCTTTCTTATCTGCTTGAACCATGAGATAAACACTTACCTATAGATTCAATCTCTTACTGGTTCCTTTTATTGATTATAGTAGGATTATTATTTTGATTGAGGCAGGTAGAGCAAATCACAGACCTTTGATTGACTTTGCTCAGTTTCATCTATAAATATAAGCAGTAGAAAGACTGAAATGTTAATGATCACGCTGTTAGAGACACAGAGTTGAGTTCTACTATCATACTAAACATGTTTGCCTTCACATTACCTGTGTGTCACCATGATCATACCTAAGGAACCTGCTATCTACCAATTTAAAGAACTTCTCCAATTTTTTCTGTTGGTATCAGAACATTTCCCTCAGCAGGTTCCCGAAAAGAAAAGCAACTCCTACTCCTTTATTCTTCCCCTAATCTGATTAATTGGCAGTCTGCCCTTCTAATCTTGTTCATCAGATTTGTTAGAAATGTAATGTATTTGTAAGCTTCAAAATGTTTTCATTTCAACAAGGGGAGGGAGAGAACTAACCGCACTGATGTACCAGTGGTTTTATGGCATAGGCATTATACAGAAAAACAAAGAAGTTAAATTAACACCTCTAAAGAAAATAATCATCAGCTAGTGTGTTTCTCATTTTGTAATAAGTTGTCTTCTTGGTGATGTGGTAGAATTATTCTGAGTTTATCTGTTCTAACCGTGAGAGAAAGAGAGACAGTGCAATTCTCAGTCCTGTTAAGGGGACTGTTAAGAGATACCAGTTCTTGGCATGTACAGAACTGTAGCTTTTAAATAGGGGAAAGTCAGCAGAAAGGGAAGACTCCTCACAATTTAAATGGTTTGAGCTTTAGAGAGCAGCTCAACAGGAAACTTCAGGAATGGTTCTTGTCACACGACTTCGTGTTCTACCTAGGTTTCATTTAAGAGGTGTCCTAAATGTCTTGCTCAAAGTCATATTAAAAGTCAGAGGAAGGCCAGAGAGCAGATTTTTTATGTGCCAGTTTATGGTTTTTTCTATATAAACAGCACCCCTGTAGTTATTTTCTAATCTTAATCTCTTTCTCCATGTCAAAGCCTATTTGGTTAAATCTGCAAACACTGGACAGTGGATTGATTTTTCTTTTTCTCTTTTTCTCTCTCAATTCAATGAAAAATCTATAAGGTTATATTGACAAATGAGATTATCAGTGCATTATGGCCATGGTTTTGTTACCTCTTCATATTTGTTACACAGTGCTAAACATTTTACTAGGAAAGCCAACCAAAAATTTAGTATCACTTACCAGACAAAAAAAAGCGGGTAATGCACTGATTAACAAATGCATATCAAATAGCTAATTAAGGAAATGAGGATTTTTTTTAAAGACACTTGTTTTAACCCTTATTTATATATTAAAAAAGAATTGTAGTCACCTTCAGGTTTATTGAAGAAATGGCAGTGCTTGGTAAAATGCTAGATTGTTTTTTTTAAAGGAAAAGAAAAAGACAGCTTTGTGAATCAATAAAATATGTTATAAAGTCATATTATATTTGCAAGTAAATAACATTAAGGGTGAGTTTATAACCAATTGCTGGTGAAAAATGGAATTTTCCAAACTTGTAAGTCACTGAGACAATACAACATGTTGAGTTTATTTCTTTTGGAAAGAATGCTTCTGGATATCCCATAAAATTGCTCTTTACTACTGACTCTTCATCCACTCTGTCTTTTCAAAGTAAATTACTGATTTCCCTACAATTCTGAATGAAGTGGTATTGTGAAAACCAACAACTCTTCATGCTAAGGTGCATGTTTAAGCTTTACACATAGTTTATTGTGTGATCTTCTAAGGAAAAATGTGTAATGGTAATTTTGTTTTCATGTCAAGGTTTTGCTTTCACTTCCTGTCATGTGGTGTGAAAAATTAATGGTAATGTATTTAATTTTTAAACAGTTTTTTTTTTAATCATTTGCCTGTCAGATAAAATTTCACAACCCTGATCATTAGTGAAATTTTATCTGTTGACTTCACTGACATAATGGTTTTCATTTTCCTTGTGTTTGGTTATTATATAATACCAAGAGAGTAAAATATTTTTCATGACTGGACAGAAATACTTTGCAACGCAAATTTAGTCTTTACAATTGTTGCAAAAATATCATTACCTGCAGCAAGTCCAAGTTCAAAGTATAGTGTAAAAACTAATGATTAAGGAGCTCATAATATTCTTATGTGTCTTTATTGTTACAAGGACTTAATAGTTTTTAGATGCGTGCTAAGTAGTTTTACTGTAAGTAGACCACAAAGACATTACAATACAGTTGTTATGCAGTGATGTGGGACAGTTTCTTCTCTGTCTTCCCCTCATGACCTTGAGCAATATAAAGACATGATGTAGGTCATTATTTAAGTATCAGGACTGATGAAGATACATTTTAAATTGGTGTCTTTATAAATAATAAATTAAAATGAAAGGATTCTTAAGTTTTCAGGCATGGGTAAGTGCAGCTCAGGCAAGTCTTAATGAGTGATTTTGCGGTCCTAAGGGATACCTACTATGGTGATATCTTAAATGAGAGTGAACATAATGCAAACTTACATATTTCATTTGGTGGAACTGTATTTAACCATCAGTGAATGAATGTCACTTGCTGAAAAATTTCAGCTTTTTAGTGTCATCAGGAGTTTTCTTGCACTTCATTTGTCAATAATATTGTTGTATGTGGCCTATCAGTTGAAGAAAATCGGACCCAGGTTTTCAGCCTGGTCAGCCCGGTTTTTGCAAGTTCAGTTTCTGTTCCTGGGGTCTGATGCATTCAACAGCTGTGAAAATTTGGCATTTGCAATTATCAAAAGAGTTCCTACTTCTCATGATACAGCTTTATCTTTAAGGAGGTGAACAGTATCTCAGGAGGTTTGCATAACTGCCTGTGTGTGGGAAGAGATGGAACAAAGTTGAGTTACAAGCTGTAAAACCTGCCTGCAAAGGCACATGGCAGCACAAAGGAGCACATGGTGGCACAGGGAGGCTTGTCTCCACTGGACCCTGAGGGGAGGAGGAGTCATGCGACAAACCCATCTGGAGAGGAGCCTGCCAGGAGCTGATGGATGGGTGAACAGCGAGTGATCATCCCATAGGAGAAAGTGTGTTGCTGATGTGGCAACACAGAATAGGTCAGGGAGTGAGAATTGCCATATAAGGAAATACTGTGCCTTAGAAAAGTGTTCTTTTCTGAGTTCAAATGAGTTCAAAGCTCGTTGCTTTGAATAAATGATTCGGGTTCCCTGCAGGTGTGGGTCCATGATTCAATCACCGACAACTGTGAATTGAGAGAGTGTGAAACCAACACACACACACACACACACGCAAACTCTGTGTGATGAATGCATCTGATTCTGAACTGTAGCTTTTTTGTGACTTGTGGGATTACATAGAAATGGAGGATACAGAATATATTCCAGTTCCCAATATATTCTATTTCATATAGAAAATTTGTTTAAATTAGAACTTCTGCTAAAACTAAAGTTGATCCTTTCACCTCAAACTTTTAAGTAGTATTTTAATCAAGCTAAAATCCATATGTTTAATTGCACTAAAAGGGTAAATATTTGACAATTTTCCCTCACAATTCCTAAACATGTATTTTCTTAGCTGTATGAAAATACATTTCTTTAAGTCGCTGTATGTTGTATGGCCAGATTTTGGTACTGGCTGAGGGAGGGTGGGGGAGGGGAGGGACGGGGAAGGAAGTAGGGCATTGGCTAAGGAGTGGCTTCTGTGAGAAGCTTCCCCCATGTCCAGTAGAGCCAATGCCAGCTGGCTCCTGGACAGACCCACTGCCGGCTAAGGCTGAGCCAATCAGAGATGGTCATAACACTTCAGGGATAAAATATTTAAGTAGGAAAAAAGAAAGTTATTGGGGAGATATAATTGTGCTCAGAGAAAAGAAGAGTGAGAATATGTGAGAGGAATGATGCAGACACCAAGGTCAGTGAATAAGGAGGGGGAGAAGGTGCTCCAGGCACTGGAGCTGAGATTCTCCTGAAGCCTGTGGTGAATACCATGGTGAAGCAACCCATGGAGGTCAATAGGGGTAAATGTAAAATGAAATGTTAGGAATGAGCAGGCTCTTCAAGACTACATGAAAAGGTGGACTAGTAAGCTCCCAGACTGACTGAAAGCTATGCATCTGCTGAGCCTTAAGTTGCTTCATTAAGCTTGAATGAGTCTTAAATTCAGTTGTTGAAAAGAAATTGGTCGAAAAACCCCCACATCAAAACAAAAGAAAGAGAGAAATAGGCTTTATTCTTTTTTTTTTTTTTTCTTTTCTTTTTTTTTATTTTAACTGCTGATTCACTCACTAAGAAGGGATGAAACCACTACTGGATTTATATAAGAGAAATTTATTTTCAGGCCTTATCATCACTTAAGTGTCATGGTTTAGGAATGACACTCCCTAATTTAGTGATCCCCCTGCCCCCAAAACTCCAAACCAGACGTGGCTCCCCCACCTAGTGAGAGACACAAAAGGTTGTGTTTTTTACAGGAGGTTACAGGTTGAGATAAAAACAATTTACTGGAAAGAACAATGAGATCAGAAAATGAACAGTAGGAGCAATAATACTAATAGTGAAAGTATACAAATGAGAGTGATTCACGTGCCAAAAATTTCTCACTGACCAGCATGACCCTGAGACAATGAACACGAGTGCACAGATCCTCTGCACACACACCTTTTTTCTTTCTAACCATAAATTATGCCTACTTTCTTATGGGAAGAGAGAATGCCACTGGAGGTGCCCTTAGGTGCTATAGAGTAGCAACCTAGACATACCCACACAGCTCCTGGCCCCCTCCCCTCACAGCTACTGTGAAAAAATTAATTCTGTCCTAGCCAAAAAACAGGACACTAAGGAATAACAAGGAGAAGTTGGACTCAGCACCTATTTTGGTTATAGCATGTAAAAGGCTACTGATAGAAATCGCCATCTGCTGGGAAAAGGAGTGCCATAAATATATTGGTAAATTACAGGGATCCTGTATTCCAACCAAGTTAACAGCTGCAGTCTAGTAGGATGATGATTTACTTCCCAGTGTTTGAAAGAGCTAGAGCTTATTCAAAAAAAGCTAAAAGAATGAATGTTAGCATGTGACAGTTATAAGGTTTTTTAACTGTTTCTGTTGCAGAAATTAGTAGCTTTTAATCTGATGTTTGAAGCAAGGGGGGTGGTTAAAATACTCTTTTAGTGAGAAGCACTAGAGAATTTCAGTTTTAAATTAAATCTAGCAGCTGGCCGTGGCTTTCTGAACTACTGGAACAATACTTTGTAAGATTTGTTAATCATTTTGAAGAAACACAATGCAATCCGTAAGAGTGTTCTCTAGGCAGGTTTTGGATAATGTCTTCTCCTTGTGTGACTGCCCAGAATAGCCTTATGAGCCCAAGCCATCTGGTGTCAACATGACCATATCTTCCTATTCAACAGTATTCCAATATTTTAGCCAATTCGTAGGTAAATTAGGGAAAAAAAGAGTTTGAACTAGCTTCTTGTAAGCAATTACATGGTTGAACTTTCCTTACATGTCCTTGTTTGTCTCTTTTTTTCTTTTGCATTTCTCTGGGTTTCAGTAATCTATCACTTCAATATTACAAGTGTCATGCGGGTTTATTTCTATTGTTTGTAACAGCAGAAATAAGATCAGTGTTTTGCTATTTCTACTAAAGGAGATGCTTAAAAAGTATGATAGACTCATTCTACTAAAAGTAATTTTCTAGTCTTCTAAAAGCCATGATGAAATTGTATGGAAAAATATTCTATAGCACTCTTTGTACCACTGAAATACATATTTTTTTCTGTCTTGGTATTTTAATTGCATCTGTATTTTCTATTCAAATCTGTATTTTCTATCACATTTGTGATCTTATTTATTTATAAGGCAGTAGCTGTATACTTTTGTATGCCCATATAAGCAATGCCCTTGTATCTCATTATTAGAGTTCCAACTTAATCCTTTTCATTTATGTCATTCTACAAAAGACATATCAGGGGGAAAAAAAAAGGAGTTAAATCCACTTTGCATCCTCTAATAAATAAATTCATCATTTTTAAGTGTAGTCAAATTTCTGTAGATCAAAATTAATGAAATAACCAAGTGTGACTTTATGTGTATTTTTATGTAAATCAAACCAGTTTGCCCTTTTCTGACTGTGTCATAGTATTAAAAATAAAATTTACTACAGATGATTTGGTGTATGCAAAGACACTGTTTATAAGCAAGTTTAACCATGATGCTACCTTGCTATTCTTTGCTGTAAGACACTATACTGAAATAGAAAAAAGCTTCTGTGCTGCTAAGTGCAGCACCTAAGAAGTATCCTAATAAATCTTTCCAAAGGAAAAAAAAAAAGGTCTCCTCCAGTATATGTATTCTGATCATTAATATATTCACAAATTCATTCTTTTATTTTTATATGGGTTAAATCAAAAACTTTGGAAGCTTGAAATTATTCTCAGGATGGGAGTAACTGACATTTTAGAGCAAATGCAGCAAAACTATGGTGGAAAATTTCATCCAGTTAATTCTGCCTGTGAATATATTTGTGGATTGAAGCTGTACTCTATAATCTTTCTTTTTTTCCATTAATTCCAGCTTTCTGAATTCAACGCAACTGCAGTATATTCGTTTCTTTTATACAATGATAAAACATCTTTTCTCCAAATATTGTCAAGACACCAAATATATACATCCTTTTTTCTTTTTCAGTGATGACAGTATTCTTTGCTACATAAAACAAGTATACTTTCTAGTACACTTGATAAAGAATAAATGAAGTGTTTGGTTTCATTTTTGAACCAAAATGATTTAAAGACCAAAATTTTGTTAGATATTTATGTTAGATATCTAGAACTGTTAGATACTTTACAATATGAAACCTTTAAAAAAATGAAATGCAAATAAATGTAAATCTAAGGAGCTTAATGAATAATCAAGTTGGCTCTTACATTAATTAGTGCATCTAATACCTTGTTTAATTGAAACAGTGTCACTGTGCTTCTGTTTGACTTCTTGACTGGAAAGAGGTTAATATTTACATATGTAAGCTTTTATTTTCATCATAATAGAGAGGCAAAGTACTAATTCATTGCAATCTTGTTCAGTTTACAAACTTCATAGAATCATAGAATGTTTTGGGTTGGAAGGGATTTTAAAGATCATTCAGTTCCACCCGCTCCCACTATGAGCAGGGATACCTCCCACAAGATCAGGTTTCTCAAAATGCCATCCAGCCTGGCCTTGAATACTTCAAGGGATTTGGCGTCCATAGCTTCTCTGGGCAACCTTTTCCAGTGCCTCAACACACTCTGAGTAGTTTCTTCCTGCCATGGAATCTAAATCTCTTGTCTTTTATTGTAAAACTGTTTCCCCTCATCTCTATCTGCTTGGGTAAAATGTTGTTCTCCCTCTTTTTTATAAGCCTTCTTTAGGTACTGGAATGCCACAATGAGGTCTCCAAGGAACCTGCCTTCTCCAGACTGAACAACCTTTGCTGTCTCAGACGGTTGTCATAGAAAGGGTGCTCTAGTCTGCTGACCATCTTTGTGACCCTCCTCTGGGCCACAACTTGTCACTCTGCTCTAGAAAACCTGCCATTTCTTACAATATCTTTCCACAGGGAATTTTAGGGTCTTTTGTCTAGCCTCCAGGGTGAATTTGTCAAGGCCTTCTTGAAGGTCATTCTTGCAATTTTTGGTTACATTTGAAAAGCATTCAGAACAAATTATTGAAGGAATGAGAGTTCCTGGGTTATGCATTTTTATTTTAAAGCTGGTGTTACCACTAGGAGAATGAGTAAATGTCTAAAGAGACTGCCATAACTTGTTAAATTTAAAACTGTAGGTGTTGGAACCTGAAGCATGAACACCCAATATTTTTTGATAGCATAATGGCCACTAAAGAAAGATATGCAGTATAATACATCTATATATAGTAACATTTTGCTTCAAAGTCTAGGCCTTCAAAGTATTTCATCACATAGTTTACATAAGCCGGAGTAGATCATTAATGTATTTTCAGATTCCAAATGCATCTAAAGCAGGTCAGCATGTCTGGACTAGAACCGGTATTATAACAAGGGAGACCTCACGTTGCTTGTGTTGCTGCATGAAACATCTGTTGCATCAGCCCTTCCTCCTGCCTAATACTTCTCCTTGATTAAACACTTCCCATATGCTGAGCTAAATTAGGATGCTAGTGTATCTGCTAATTGTTTATTATTATTATTACAATATTTTAAAGTCTGATTTATGTTTATAGTTACTGCCAGTCTTTCTTCTTTATTATTGTGTTAGAATCAGAGCATGTGAAACATCTTAAAGGAATTCTGATTTTCCTGTGTCATACGTCAAGTAAAACAATAAAGATGACCTCCAAAGCTGGGGAAACAGTAATCTTTATGATCCCAACTGAGAAAATAGAAGAAATCTTGATTTGTTCTCAATCAGTAAAGAAAGAATAGATTTTATTTTTTTCAAATAGAAATTAAATCACTAGTCTTAACCCTAGAATGTAAATCTGTCAATCACTTTAATGAACTCCCAGGTTCTCTTCAATTATTTCTGCAGAAAGGCCTGAGAATGTGTAAGTTTTGCAGTATATAATAGCCTGATATGTAGAGAAGTTCCAGAGTTAAGTTGTATCTACTGAGAGTGCTCTGTCTCTGTACTACAGACATGTCTGGTGGTTGAAGTATCTTTGATGTTCTCAAACCTGCTGTTAGAAAAAGAAGAAAAAAACCCCAAACCTGACTAGAATATTTCCTCGCTTTTCTGCCTGCCCTGTGACTTCAAATACTTTTTCTGATGTTAGTCTCATGGAATACTCACCATTTCCTCTAGCTGATGGTTCCTTGAAGAACTGGGAGACACTGTGAGGAGCTGTCTATGTAAAGTAATGTCTTACTTTGATATTAGCCAGGATGTTATACTCTTAAACTGTTTTTTAAAACAGAGAGGGTATACTGAGAATGTACTGAGAATATATTGAGAGAAGCTGGTGTTATTTAGACTGGTCCTAAATTTATTTGTCATAAAAACCAGTTTATAGATGTTTAGTTTATATCTGCATTGTAGAAGAACATTGCTAGTGCTTTAAGATAAATCCTGATAACTAGTGCATAGTGTTGCCAAAGGTTTTGCATAATTGATATTTATTTCTAAGTTTTGCAAGCTTTAAATGGGAATATTGCTTTCCATTTTCATTGACACCATTGTTTTGAAATTTTTGAATTCTATAATGAAAACTGAAATGATAGTTAAAATACACTCAGTCTGGGACTGAGCTTTGAATGTAAAGAAAAACAATTCAAGCTTGATATCATGAAGATGGACAAAAACAGAAAAAAGATATGAAAAGCATGAAGCACATTTTAATTCCCTAGGTAAACGAAATTTTGTACGGTGCAGAAAGAGTATAAACTATACATGGTTCTTTCAAGAGCATACAAAAGTCTTTTTCTTCAAATTTAAACCGGTGAAAGATTGGGCATGTGACTGGGTGAATAGAAATGATGTATTCAAAAATACTTGTAGTGACTGCAAGGTTTAAATGTATTATGAAAGTGAGATACTCAAATCAAAGGTGATACTTCCTCATTTTAATGTTATGGATCTCAATAGCAATGGATAGCAGTGGATAAAGTGGAAATCTGGCAGGATTGAAACAGAGGAAGATAGAGGTCTCTAACAGAAATTTGTTTGGTCATCTTTTCATCTATTTTCAGTCTGAATGATAAATGTAAGTGCTAAAATAGATTTTAATACCTAATTTTTAGGTAAATTCCAAAATACTGGCAGGTAAAGGTTTTAAGCATGCTAACATGTAGAAGTATATACCTATATGAGCTAAAGTCCCTGGTGTCTCTGAACCACTAGAGGCAATAAATAGTTATACTAATTTGAGAGATTTGCTCCTTTATTTTTTCCCATCTGGAAAGATAAAATCAGGCAGGTTTGTTTTACAGGGAATTGGATTTATTTTGTCATGACAGTATGTCATGCAAACACCATCTGTTAAAAGTACACTTGACAGTTCACTGGGGAAAATAGAAGTAAAAACCTGGGCCATGTTTAACAAGGCCTGTAGACATCCAGGAAGATATGTCGAGTTCCAGATGTAGGATATCTGTCCTATTTAGAGAGATGGTATTTCTCTGGATAAGGAAGAGGCTGAACCATCCTGCTCTGATATTGGTGTGAGAGTGTGTTGACAGAATAAAGTAGTGGCTGAGAAGAAAATTTTGCAAAGGATGTCATCCATCTGGGGAGATCATTCTATGCTATGACTAAGGTTTCTTTCAACATTTACTGATGTCCCAAAGTACTTAGGCATTTTGTATGTATGTACATCCGTAAAAGGAGATGACTTCACTGCAATTTGATGTTCTTAACACATGGTAGCAAAGGTAGCATTCTCCACCTCATATAACAATTGTTACCACAAGATTCATGTTTAGTAAACCTACTAAGTCGAATAACCCTATCAGTTGTTTTGCTTATGTTTGTATTTTGGCAATTGAGTAGTCCAAATTGAATCTCATGTCTGCTAACATAGCTACAGGTCTCTGCTAAAAGTAGTAAATTTTTGACGTTTTCTTTTTTCTGAAACAACGGAAGAAGTGTTAGTAGGAAGAGAATTTATTTCAAGAAACATCAGAAAACAGGCTGCTTTTCTAGCAAGGCCAGGTTCTCACTATAGCTGCATCTCAATGCTGACACTTTTCAAGAAACTGGAAGATTAAACTTGCAGAATAAAATCTATGAATACTAGCTAGTATACACTTATTCTGAAAGCCTTTATTCAAACACAAAAAACTTTATCAATCTAAATAACATTAGTGAAATTAGCAGGACTGTGCTCTGGTGTAGAGAGTTTTCAAGATGCTGAATTCCAGGTGTTACACATGGACAAAAGTCCAGATGAACTGAATTTTTACTCGTGCTTGGCTTTTGTATTTAGAAGGAAATATTTTTTTTAAGCAAGACCTCATATTTTCAGTTGTATCTTCAAAGAAATTTTTGATACTATCATAATCTTTTTTGATGTAGTTTAAAGAAAATGTATGCAGTACAATAAGTAGTGTTAAAAAGATGTGGATAAAGAGATGATTCCTGTATTCTTGAAACATTCCAGATTAAAAAAAACCCAAAAGGCAAATGTTAAAATATACTGTAATCGTTGCAGATTCTCTGCTTCTCTGCAGAAGAACCTGTGCTCAGGTCAAGGACTTTGGTCCGTAAGAGTGCATTGTGTTAGTTGTATCTTTGTAGTGCTGTAATGCAGTTTTTTAGTTCTTTAAGTCTTCCCTTGTAAAACTTTGAATCTCTGTATAAATGAATTGTCCCTGAAGCTGCCAAAACAGACATGAAGATTTATAGCTCTTGACATCTGATTGTATGTATCCTACTTGTCACCACTCCTTTTACTGCTGTATTAAATTTGAAAGCATATCGCTGTGTGGGGAAAACAGCTGCTTTTTACATCTAATCTCTCATCACCTTTCAGTTGTAATGCTGTCATCTGTAATCCACTCAGACTTGTGTAATTTATTTTTGTGCAGCTGAAATATTCCAATTTTTTTTTTTTTTTTTTTTTTAAATTCAGGAAGAATGCTCTGTCCTTTTCTTAAAGATTTCCCAAAAATCTTTTAAGATGGAAAACATGATCCACAAATTTCTACTAGTTCTGACCGTGGTCCTCACTATGGGCCACAGGGGAATCTCAGCTCCAGTACCTGGAGCACCTCTTCTCCCTCCTTCTGCACTGACCTTGGTGTCTGCAGAGCTGTTCCTCTCATATTCTCACCCCGCTTTTCTCTAGCTGCAATTACAACTGCACAATAATTTTTCTTCTCTTCTTAGTTCTGTTATTCCATAGGTGTTACCACCATTTCTAATTGGCCCAGCCTTGGCCAGCAGCAGGTCCCTCTTTGGAACCTCCAGGGATTGGCTCTGCTGGACATGGAAGAAGTTCCTGTCACTCCTGTAGCCACCCCCACTACCAAAACCTGGCAATGCAAACCCAATACAGTCTTTATGACTGTTCTTCCTTTTTTCAGCTGCACACACCGTACATGTATATGTGCAGGATAAAAAGCACATGTGTGTTCAGGTTTTCCATATATTCAGTATTCTGCTTTATGATTAATTACTTTAAATTTCACGTATTCCTTAATTACCATATTAGGAATGTAGAAGGAAAAAAGGGAAAACAATGTTGAAATTGTTTTGAGTTTTGAGAGGACCATAAGTTTGGGTATTTATATAGATAGTATAATTTAAGTATCTGACAGTCTGGATGGAGAAAGAATGGAGGACAAAAAGAATGGAACAGTATAGGATACCTTTTCTTTCTATTTTTAGCTGAAAACAAAAAATAAAGATTTGCGCCTCATTTGCATGAGGACATATTCAGCTGGCTACAAATCCGTTGCTCAGTGGGGTATTTTGTATATTTTTGAGATTAACTTTATCTTCAGTCAAGGTAGTGGTTGATCAAAAGTTGGACTCAATGATCTTGGAGCTCTTTTCCAACCTAAATGATTCTGGAATTCATAAAAGTATTCCTGTTCTACAGTTGTACAGTATCATGGTTTGGTTCTTCGCTTTTGTTTATTTTAAATCTTATTACGGACAGATTGTATTGTGGATATTTTATTTTTTTGTACTCTCTTAATCTTACAATGGTGTGTTGTGAATATTTCAGAACGTGACTTCATGAAATGCTTTTTCCCTGTCTGAGGAAAACTGTGGATCCTAGTATATGCATAAAAAAAATCACTGACTGTGGGAAATCAATCATTTATTTTCCCACAGAAACAAAACATTTTTTGCCATAACCAATGAAAATAAATAATTTGCCAAATGAGTCAATTATATGGGGATTCTTTTATGTAATAATTTAAGCTGGTTCAAGAAAAAATGGTAAAATATGGTTGCATTCAGGCCATGGAAGTTAATGTATGGGAAAAGTAAATAGTCATCTTTAGAGCTGCATGTCTAAATACGTTTTTTCCTTTACTTTGCAGTGACCCAGGGTGGGGATGCAATTGCATCTGATACGTGTCCTGATCCTGGAATTCCTGAAAATGGGAAGAGGGTAGGCTCTGACTTCAGGTAGGCACATTTAGTTTTCTATATGACCAAGAGGAATATATTTCCTGTTACATTTATACATAACCTATAAATATAGATGTGTATCATTTCCCTAGTTTTAGATGTATTGGTTCTTTTTCAAAATAGATTTATTCAATTGCATATCTTGACTTGTTTTTTGCTTGGGTTGTTTTTTAAATCAACACATTTAAAATAGGAATTTTAGAGCATAATAATCTCATCTATGGAGAAAAAGCATAACTCTGTGGACAGCATAGAAGACAAAGAAGAAGCAGAGAGTATTATGTGTTTTCCCACTTTATAAAAGCTGTTAAAAAGCTTAGGGAACATGGAAAATTCAGTGTCTGAGGCTATGATGAATGCCATCTCCTCTTTTTTTCCTGTTTTCACCTTTTGTTATATTAAAAAAAGAAGACAAGATCAAATGGACCCCTGTGGAGAAAGGAGGATGTTTGCTCTTTCCCTGTTGACGAAAAAAGGCAGAGACTTGAAGGTGCAGCAGAGAAGAGGGTCAAAGGAAGGAGATGGGATCTTCCAGCTCATGCAGAGATTTATAAATTGTTCAGCAGGGATTGGATAGTCAGACCTAAGAGAAAGGAACAATGCACAGGAATTAGAAGGAATTGTGCAAAGTTCTCTGCAGCTCTAGAAAGGAAATTAATACAACTTGTATCCTGAATCAAGGCTCTTCCAAGCTAGATCATAACTGACAGGAAAAATAAATTACATAAAAACTGACATACTTTTTGGATTTTTCTCTATTTATCCTCAAAGGAATTTGAGAAATCATAAACTCCAGCATTAAAAGATTCAGTTATAGGCAAAGTCATGGCTTCATTAGTGACAGCGCAGCAGTTCAATGCATTTAAAAAAATAATGAAGGGAAATAAGCTTTCAATTAATAGGCTAGAGAGACAAGTTTTCTAAATGTTTGCTGATGTCCTCTTCTGTGTTCTGATTCAACTTGTCAAGCACAGCTACTGCAAATGAAATTGTATGATACAAAAATACAGTATGCATTTGTTGTCCAAAGGGCTGCTGTTTTTAGGAAAGAAATGCAATTTCTATCTAGGTCTTTATTAATGTTTGATGTATTGCAGAGAGAAACATCAGGCAGTAGAAGACTAGATGAAAATGGGATGCTAAAATATAACTTTCTCAAGAGGTATTAAAGTGCCTGTGTGTATTCATCCTTTATATTTCCACTGTTATTTTTGGAGAGTATTTTACTTTCCTGCTTGTGCAGGCATGCCTCAGTATCCCTTCTCTGCTTCAGTCTCTCCTCATAAAGTTATAAATGATGCAGACAATGCCTCTTCTGAATTCCTCCAAATAAAATATTTAGTTGAAAGAATTAGGGGCAGTATCTATGATCATTTTGTTATCAGTGGAGAGAGAAAAGTATCTCTGGAAAGAGTAAACAGTGACCGGACTAGAGGCAATAGAAGTAAGGTAGGACATGGTAAATTACGACTAGATTCAGGATTTAAAAAAAAAAAAATCATGTTTTTACTATGAGGATAGTAAAACATTGAAGTTTGTGAGACAATTTGTAGAATCTCCATCCAGGGAGGCATTCAGAACTCACCTGAGCAGGGCTCTGAGCCCTCTGTTCCAACTGGGCTTGCTTCAAATGAACTAGATGATGTCCTCTTCCAATCTAATTTATTCTGTGAATCTGTAAATGTCATACAGCTTTTATGTGTTCATGGTACACTGTTGGCCAAACAGACTCTCATCTAGTTGTGGTCCAAATCAGTGGCATATGAACAATTGTTAAGATACAACAGCAGGTCTAAGAGCACTGATAAGCTCAAAGAGGGTAACAAAGAGAATTACTTCTTTTCACCTCTAGGCTGTAGTCTGTAAATTGAAAGAGAAAGGGAACTAAAATAGTTTTGGTGAAACAGGTTCAAAGATCCAAAATGTGTGAACCCAAACATGGAAGAGCTCAACAACAAATATCCCAGCAATGCATAAAAATACCAAGAGGGAAAACGCAAAAGAACCTTAAAGCTCGAAGTATATTGTAAGATATCTGAGGCAATCTAATGTCAAAGAACATTGGAAAATGCAGATAACTATATTTTGAACACAGTCTCTTAGGAATTAATGTGGTTTAAAAGTATCTTAAATGCCTGCAGCTTACTTATGAGCAATACTTATGCTTACTAAACTGACAGAGCAAGGCTATTTCTCTCCCTCCTTTATCCCATCCAGCCTCTTACAATATTTTAATTTCGTGAAGTATATGTTACTGTTCATGAGGATAAATGAATGCATGTGTTCAACAAGAAACATTGTATAGAATAAGATAAATAAAACATGTTGTATACTTTGATCACATTAATTGTGTGCATGTTTTGGGCCTCCAGTTATGAATATTATTTGAGAGAAATTATAGCAGTTGGTTTTCCTCCTAAACATTACTTATTATCTGAAAACTCATTATGCAACAGCAAGTGTTTTTCATGTACTTTAAAGTTTGTTAATATCTATTTTAAACATATCTATCTTAAAATTAGCTGTCTAAATCTAGATGGACATTTAAACAGAGAATTTGGCTGGAATTTAGTTTTTGTTTCTCTGAAATGAGAAATCAAACTCTTCCATAGGAGAAGGGGAAGTAATATTTGCTGCTGCTTGCATATCTCCAATGTAATAAAAGTACTCTGGAGAGTAAAGAAAGGCAATGGTTTTTTTTCTTTTCTAAGAGGCAAGTATAAACACCAGAAGGAGCTATTGTTCTTGTCAAGAGAATGACAACTGTGAATATTAATCTGAAATAAAACACGTGAAAATGCACATTATTCAAAATCTTTTCCAGTCTACTGAAAGACATGTTATGAGTGGGATTGATTGAAAGGCAGAGGGCTTCTTTTCAAGACAGCCTGAGACCCAACTGATTCAGTGATGACAAGTTCTTTGAAAAGGGTTTCATCGTTTTCAGCATAGTAATGACATTCATTCTAATATCATAAAGCAAACAAAAAGGTATTGAAATCTTAACCTTTTCATTCTGTCCTCCTGCCACACTTTTACTGTGTTCATTTCAGGCGAAATTATTCATTTCAGGGAGATGATTTTCAGTGATTTTAAAACAATCCAATGGATATTTGGATTCATTTTGGGGAAGAAATGGCAAGTCAGACTTGGCTAGAGTAATGAGACATAATCAATATAATTTTGAGGTCAATATCACGTTTCATTTTTAGGTAAGATTGCAAACCAGTAGATTGTTTAAATGAAATTTGAAATAGATCTAAATAATACTGTTTCAGCTCTCCTTAAATATTGTATGGTATGTTCAGTAATGTGAAAATGCAGTCATTTTCCACCATTTCACCAACAATTTGTAAAACAAATGGATTTTAGATTTCCAAAACAAATTTTGAAAATGAAATTAACTTTTGTTATGTTAGTATCTTCTTTTTTAAAAATGGCTTCTTCCAGTCAAATTCTAGCATTCTTTATAAACGCACAAATTATGCTTTGATGGAGTTCAAATTTAAAATAGAAAAACAAGGAAACAGATTTCTTCCCCATGTTTAAAGTTTACAGAGAGAAGTAACAAAGCAAAACGCAATACTTGCAGTGCTCTCAGCTTTGCTTAGTGACTAGGGAGGTAGAGATGTAAAAACAACCAAAACAACAAAAACCCCCCAACCCAATTAAAAACATTAATTGTTAACTCCTGAATATTAAATGAACCAATTTATTTTAAATCACATATCAAGCATGCTATAAGAGGCATATTCAAAAGTATGTCTCCTTTTTAAATGGGAAACTGTCAAGCTTAATCAATGGAGAGACCCAGCAATGTGGATGTGGTTAGGAGTTCTATTGTAGACTGTGATCCAGATGCATCCCTTCTCCTAAGATGATGCTTTAGATACATAAAGAGCTTTTGAGTACTTCGTGTCCCTACCTTGCTCTTTAATATGACATTTTTTGCTATATTTCTTTGTTTTTATTATGTTGTATTCAGCACATTTTTTTTGTGTCCCTTAGTTTGTGTTCAGACATTTCAAAAGATTATACCCACTGTGTAAAACATATGAAGTTCCCCTTAATTGTCCTTAGATCCTTAGATCCAAGCTATTTCCAGAATTTTAGGAAAAAAAACAAAACAAACACCTGAAATATATACTTTGTAGAATAATATGGAAACAAATTGAATCATCATTAAGTGTATAGCTTAAATTAGTGTGTAATGTTTTATGTATACATTAATAAAAACTTTAAAAGTATTTCTGTAATGATCAAAACCCAATCTAAACATAAAATCCTTTATTTACTGCATTAGACATAAAAATATTTGTATTCCTCCTGTTCATTTCCCTCCACCCCCCTTCTTTCTTTCCGGGGGGGGGGGGTGGATATTCAGGTATTTTAAATTATAAATTGCTGTTGCAAACATCCAATAATTATACATTTCATTTCACTCTATGTTTTTGCACATGCACAGTTTTTTAATTCTCCTTACATGCCTTTATAGTAGCAAACTTAAGGGAAATGTTGCTTTTCACATTGCTTCACACAACATTACACTTGTCAGATGGCCTTTGTTCAAAATGATTTTTAAATACTTTGATTCTCAATTTGCAGTTATCACTACTAGGTAACTGCTTGAGTTTTTTTCCCTGTTTCCTTCGAAAAAGAAATGCAGAGATCCTAATTCTAGACAATAGGAGAAAATGCCTTTAAAAATATGTGTTTATGGCATTAAAATGTCAGATTAATGAGTAATATTTTCTTTACTAATAAGAGAAACTAATTTTTCATTAACTGGAGGTATTTATTTAGAATAAAGTTTGGTCTATTTTTGTGAGGGTTTAAAGAATGTTCTGAAGATTATGATAAGTATAAAATAAATGCAATTTTAGAAACCTGCATTGTTCTTGAAGAATTTTGTGTATTTTGCATGAATTATGAAAGAAAAGGGCCAATATTTTCCCTGCCTTTTTGAGTTTTCATATTTAACGGCTCAAGAACAAACTGATAGGAGAAGTAGTTTTTAAAACTTTTCTAGATTTGAAGCATCACATTCAAATTTTAAAATTAAGTAAAAAAAACCAAAAAGAAAAAAATCCCATTAAAATTTCCTGAAAGAATGAAAAGAACTATAGAAATACATCATAATATTAATGAACAATATAGTCAGTGTTTGTGAGATCCTCTGAGAAACTAAGATAATACTTGTCCATGAAGGGTGGGAATCAGCTGCATGATAGTGAATGACATTATATGCAGTTCTTCACAGCACAGCACAATTTTAAGCATTGAGCCTCCTGATTGCCATATAGAAATCCCCTGGTGTTTAGGAGTGAATAACTTAGAGAGAGTAAACTGAGAATACTACTTTATTGAGTTCACTTAGTTCATGACACGGGATTGTCAAATACAGATTTAAAAGTGCAAGAAACCAAACAACAGAACCAGTTAATTATGATGGGGAATAAAGAATGTCACAAATAATAAATGGAGTCAGATATGTAAATACCGTTTAGGAAAACTCCCTGTGATATAGACCATAAGCGTATACAGTTTTTAAAATCTTCATAATGATTGGTCAGCATAAGTAATTCCAAAGGGACACATTTCAGTGTTACAAGTGTAACAAATCAAATTTCAGTCCCAAAAAAATTATCATTTAATGTAATGTTTAACATGAAATTTCAACAAGGTCAGGAATATTTAATGAATTCATACCATTGACTTCAATTAATATTTCCTGGTTGTACATGTTGACAAATTACCATGTCTAATTGCTTATTCTCTCATTTGAGAGAATATAGTGATGTTGAAATTATTCATTAAGTTCTGTTGCCTGAAAGAATTGTGATTATATATTTTCTTAGAAAGAGTAGCTATCTGTGCATTCATTGAACTCATCCTGTAAAAGAACAAACTTAGTATCACAATTGCTTTGTATTCCTAGACTTTCTTCCTTAAAAGGTAGGCAAACTAGTAGTAAACCTAGAGCATAAGTTGTTTTTTATGCATAGAATTTTGTACCTTAATTTCTTTATTTGGATCTTGAAATATTGTCACTTAGCAATGTTTGTATTTGTTTGAGGATGTTGATATTAAAAATATATTTAATTCCTTCCTTCTTTCTCCCTTTTATCCCCTAGGGTGGGTGCAAGTGTACAGTTTTCCTGTGAAGACAATTATGTGCTGCAAGGTTCTAAGAGCATCACTTGTCAGAGAGTGACAGATACACTGGCTGCCTGGAGTGACCACAGGCCAATTTGCAGAGGTAACTGCTATTCCATGGAATTTTTCATGAAGTAAAGAAATGCTCGTATTTCATGCTTTAGAATGGAGGCAGCCACAGAGAAAGATGAAAGATAAAATTTTCCAAAGTACCAGAAATATGTTGGGTGTTTTATTCCAACATTAAGAAAAAAAATGACCAAGTTTTTAAAGAATCTAATCATTCCTCTTGCCTGTACTGAAACTTAAGTAACTGAAGAGACTAAATTACATCAGAAGGTAATGGAAGATCTATGGATAGATTCTGAGGTTCTGAGATTTGTATCTAAGTACTTAGAAATTATATGATCTAGACTCTCTGTTTAGCATGTTGAAAAAGTGCTGTAGTACCATAAACGTGACATTTTGAAATATTCTGAGTTGATGTAGACTTATGAAACTATAACTCTGTTTGTGTCACTGAAAATTATGCGTCCAAATATTTTTAAATGCTTCTAGATACTGAAGTATTTTGAGAAATTTGAATATTTCTGCAAAATCTGTCCTTAGTGCTCTTTAGAAGATAACTGAATATGTTAAGTAATGTATTTTCAAACTGCTGACTATCTGGATTTGCTGAACGTGGCAGAGAGATTGTGATGGTTTCACAACAGAATCTGTGCTTTACCAAAGTCAGACTACATACTGCCTAGAACCATTTTCTTTTATTTTTCTTTGTAATTACATTTCCTATGGTGGAAAGAGCTAAGACACCACAGGAGGTCATGTTTAGGTTAAGGACATACAGTTAGATAAATATTGTGATACATGACTTTCTTTCTCCAAATCATGGGGAAATTGTGAAGGAGAGCACATACTGGCCCTTCTTACATTCATGGGTAGAAGGCTCCCTCCATACATTTGGAAAGGGTAAATCTCTCTCCAAACAGAATATTGATATGATAATTTTGAGAATTTAATTTACATAAAATATGAATAAAGTATTGTAAATGCTAGGCTGATTAATTGAAAGGTGCATGTTTCTTCCTCTGTAGGTAAATTTTCAGGATTTTTTTGTCTGGCTGAAATATCTTTAAGGACAGATCGTTATAGAGTGTATCAGCATAGTAATACTTTCATGGCAAGTTGTTGCTAATGCTGTGGCAATTTTATAATATTTATTTTAAACAGAGCATCCAGTCTAAAGCAATCTGATTTTTTGGTTATCATTTTAGCTAGAACATGTGGTTCTAATTTACGTGGACCAAGTGGCATTATCACGTCGCCAAATTATCCAGTTCAATATGAAGACAATGCACACTGCGTGTGGGTCATTACAACAACTGACCCAGAAAAGGTATGCTTTTTTCTCTTGTCTCAAGTGAAAAGGTAGAGTTTTGGATTTGTCTTAAAAATATTTCATATATATTTGCACAAATGCATGAACACATGCAAATTTGTATATTTATTTAAACACAAAAAGGAGCAGAGTAGAGATGTTAGGAAAATACACTTGGGCACTAGGGGAAAAAAAAAAGTAGCATATATGAAAATGTCCACTCAGAGAAATAGGTCTAATTTAAAATTTTCAAGTTTTAAATACTTTTTAATGAAATACAAAAAATCATGATCAAAATTCCACATTGCTAAATGAGTTAATAGTGAATTTTTCAGGTTGTGTCTTGATACTTATTCACTGTTGAATCTTAACATAAGATTTCCTGGCATAAAACCTGAACATTACATGTAAGTATTTTGACAGCTGTTGTTAGTTGTTTTACTACCTACATAATTTCTCTTTTCAATCCACTGTTTTCCAGTAATGATTCTTAATACATAACTACAAACTAGTCATCTAATTATGCATAAGATAGTGGTCATAACAAAATATTTTTACTGTTTTTCTACAAAATCAGTAAAAGACAGAGACCCCATATCTGTAAGGAAAAAAAAAAATAAAAAGAGGTTAAAGAAGTACTTTACTTATATTGTACTTCTGTGTAGTGAAATGCTGAATAAATGAATTACATTATGTCAAGGAATGTACAATCTATATGTACTTTCATAATTTCAGAACATACGTTTCCTGTGCAGCTTTTTGGAAGACGTCTTGATTTCTTTAAAGTAGTTAAGCAAAAGAATGTTTATCTCACCATTAATAAGTGAAAATATTTAGCTGCAGAAAAGATAAATTTGCTGCATGCTTTCATAGCATATTGTTGAGATGTTGTAGCGGGTTGGGTTTGAACCGGCTTGCTAACCTATGACAGATGTAAATACTGTTGCTTTGCAAAATTAATTAAGTTCATTTTTTCTTAAAGATAATTCAGTGTGCCTCAGTAAAGATATATATTCAGGAAAACCAGGCAAAAGTACAAAACTATCATATTGAGAAAGATTTTACTGTAGTGGGACTTCTCTCTGAACAGAAAGGGCTGTTTTTAAGTTCCAAACTGAACTGTTATATTTTATTTAGAATAGCCATTAGAAGTGAATTTTTTTTCCTGGAAGACCTTTGACTTTAAAGTCACTGCATTTTATAGAAATTATTAAATCACTTTCCATTTTTAAATATAGAAAAGCATTTAAATTATGGGAAATGTCTTAAAATTTCATCTACTCAAATTATATTCAGTAGTGTATTGTCTTGTTGATTTTGTAAAACACAGTATATTTTTGTAAGAGAAAAATTAAATATACATTAAAAAAAAGTGTAATTACTACTAATAGAGGATAGTATAGGCATCTTAAAGCTTTCTTTCTTCAGTTATTTTTTTTTTCCTTGAATTGTCAAAAATTTAATTGAGTGTTTTTCATATTTATAATAAAATGATGGTGGCAATCTCCTTGCTGATTGCAAGAAAGTTTAACCATAATAATAGAAAAATTGGTACTGACTATGCTATTAAACTGCCTAGTGTATATTTTCTGTGGAGACTCAAACTTACCTATGAGAAACAGTAAACCCCCCCATCTGCTACAATAATGCACAAGTTCTCTTCATTCTATACAATGTATATATCTCAGTGAATTTAAAATTTTAGTAGTGCAGAAATTAATGAGATTGGTTTGGATTAATTTATTATTCTGTTCACTGGACTTGAAAAACCACTGCTATTAAGTAGTGTTCTGTGGGCAGGTTGCTAGTTCATCAGACACAAGAAGGAATTGCACACGCAGACAGATAAATTATGTTACATTCAAAATTAAGAGGTCCAAGTAAACACTTGGAGCTTTCACCTAGAAAAAAATCCACACTTGTTACATTCAGCTGAGTGGAAGGCAAAGAGACATACTAACAGACACTGAAAATCACAGCATGGGGAAAAGAGGTGTAACTTTTATGTCTTTCATTTTGGACAGGATGGGCAATATTGAATGAGTTGTCTTTTTATTGATCTTGGATTTGTCTAGCAGTGCAACCAAGGAAGAATTTTCTTAATTTCATGTCTCTTGGAAAGACTGTAATTGCTTTAGGACCATGATGAAAATGAGACTTATTTAAGGCTTACAGTATTGTTAGGTTGCTTTCACATAATGTATACATCATCTTTATGAGTATTGGGATTTTTATCTCCAAACAACTGCATCTGGAGTTAGCACACACCCCTTCAGTTAATAAAAGATGTGAAAGAAAATCCTTTTAGTTTACAGACTCTCTGAAATGGAACCCTACTTCTTTTTTTAAAAAAAATCTTTCTAGGATTTTGAAATCCATGAACTTTAAAAAAATAAATTACCAAAATAATTTTCAAGTTTCCAGAGCAGGGAAATTATTTTAAGATATGGTGAAAGTTTTGAAGATTCTTACCCTTGACTTTTCTTGGAGTTACGAATAACAGAACTCTTTGAGAATTGAATTGTGTATTGAAGGTCTGATTTTAAGATTACATTGAGGAATCCACTCTTTTGACTGGCAGATTTGAAAATATTTACCAGCGCGCTTAGGGTCCTGTTGATTTTCTTTTCCAAGGAAGCAGACGGATCATGACATGTTGTTACTCTGTATTTTAAATTACTTTTGACTTACTCTAAAAGTGAATTTGTGGTCTCCTATCAGGTTAGTTTGCAAATAGAATTTTACAAGATAAGACAGTGTTTTCTCTTAACATTCAGTGCAGTTTGAAGACAATAATGTAGTTAAAGAAGTTTCCTAGGAGATATCCTTCCAAAGAAAAAACACCCCCCCCCAAAAAAAACTCCACCAAACAAAAACGAACAGAAAACCCAACAAAACAAAACAAAGAAACAAATAAAAACCACCCAAAAACCACCCCAAAAATGATGGGCAGGAATATTTTAAAGATTTTTTTTTTTTTTTAAATAGACACATTTTCCAAATTTTGCATTCTGGTGCTGGGGTGGGGGCAGATTTTTAATGCCAACTCAAAATGAAAACAAATTTCAACATCCTATAGAGATAGTTGCCTCATTCCAGGTCTCAGCCAACTATATCAAGATCATTTTTAGTTAAATATTTTTCTAACATTTATTTGCCTTTTTCTGATCAATACAGAAATCTAAATTTGATTCTTCTCCTGTTCAAAGGTATTTCTTCTTATTTTGAAGAGTTGATTTTCTTCCTTAACCATTTATTTGTTTCCTCTGGATCCCACTACTGTAGCTTTTGGTCAGCATTCTACCGAGTAATTTATTAGACTTTTAGTACTTGCAAATACAACTTTATGGTGCTCTTCTGACTCTGTGTCAAGTACATGCTGTAACTCTTTACAGCTCTTCATTGTTTGAGTTCTTCTGTTATGCAGTTTCTCAGCTTTCTAGAATCAGTTACTTTGAACTCTTTTGAGGATTTACCGATCTGTTCTCTTTACCTCTTTCTTACTGTTAGTATAATCTCTTTAGTATGTACTAAGCATGGATCTACCCCTTGCTGTTTCAATTCCTTCTCCAGACTGTGGATACTTACTGCCTTGGATTTCCTGCTGCTTTCACTGTTTTATGGTCATATTGCAAGGGCTCCATTTTTCATTCCCAGTGTCTATTGGAGGGCAAGGTTTTTTGCATTATTACATTGTTGTTTCAGCAATGATACATAATTTTGCCCAATATTTTCCTGACTGATTGCTGATTGCAGTATAGTAGATGTGCCATGGGCTGCAATATTGCTAAGTTTAATGACCTGGTAGATAAAGACTGTGTCCCAATTCATGCTGAATGAAATAACATCATTTTGGAGTGGAGTTATACCAGATTTAAGTAAAAGTGTTGAAGAAAATGTCTTCTACATTAATACATCTATTTCTGAGACTGAGCCTTTTGGTAAAACTGATAAACACAGATCAAAACCACTTTCTATATTGAGTTTAGATGTCTCATTTGAGCATTAATTACAAGAAGTTTTGACTCTTGTTTTCTTTAAACTGGAGGTAGGGATGGAAGAGGGATGCATGGGATCAATGCATGGGCACTGGAATCATCTGCCCAGGGAGGTGGTGAAGTCGCTGTCCCTGGATGTGTTTTAAAAAAGACTGAACGTGGCACTCAGTGCCATGGTTTAGTTGATGAGGTGCTGTTAGGTCATAGATTGGACTTGATGATCTCAAAAGTCTTTTCCAACATAGTACATTCTGTGACTTTCTGTGATTCTGTAATACTCATCTCATGATGAAAGCATCCAAGAACAAATTTCCTGCCACACAGGAAAGTACTGTATTTCCTGGCCAGCAAGAAAAGCTAACCGAAGGAGCAATCTTAATGCTTCTAGTGTTACTTTCTGTGGTATTTGTTTTTTTTTTTTTCTCAGGCGATTTCTAACATTATGTGCCAGAAAACACCAAATGCTTAAGTTTTTTCCTCATAAGGCCATTGTCACAAATACACGCTGACAGTTATTATTTCTTATTACTTACCTTCCCTCTGACCTTCCTTCCATGCTGTTTTTGAGCATAGGAGACTAACTACTGAGCTTTATCTGTCTTCAGTATCTCATATTTGCTTTCAGGATATCAGCTAGATTCACACTACTGAGATTTAGCTGTAGGGTGTGAATTTTATGAGCCACATATGGATCTAAGTATGACATATTAAGTTGGAAATGGCAATTTAGGGAAAAAAACAACAAGTAAGACTTCTGGAAAGGAGCTATAGGAGCATACACAGGAAAGAATGGAAAAGCTGAAGAAGGAGACTCAGCAGTATATTTGCTGTGATATTGTCTTTGATTTTACAATAAGTCCATAATTCAGAAAGACAGTTGGAATATATAGGATGGTAGTGCAATGCTCAAGGCAAACAAAAGTTTCAGTGTCCAAAAAAAGTGTCAACAAAAAACCAACAAAAAAAGCAAAAATTACAACCTTCAAAGTGATCAAAATGAGTTTGTTAAATACAAAGACGTATGCCATTTAAAGAGTTTTAATGCTTCTGTTTCCTCATGCTCTAATACCAGATTGAGGACACTTTCAAAAAAGAGCAATATGTAATATTTTCGCTGTGATATGTTTCTTCTGTATCTGCTTGGGTCAGAACTATATAAATCCATTATTTTGACTCTTTAGTTGAATACTTACTGCAGCAAAAGTATTTACCTTCCTCATAGATACACTTTTCCAGACTGTATATCTGAAAAATTCTTCTTTATTTTGGCCTATATCTTGCAAAAAAAATCTAGGCTATTTATCTTTGAATTTCTTATTTTATAGCTAAAACAATCCCCTACTCAAAAAATACACCCCTTCCCCCTCAAAGCACTGTCCAAATGCTTCTTGAGCTCTGCCAGGCTTGGTGCTGTGACCACTTCCCTGGAGAGCCTGTTCAGTGCCCAAACACTCTATGGGTAAAAAACCTTTTTCTAATATTCAACCTAAACCTCCCCTGACACAGATTCAGGCCATTCCCTCGGGTCCTGTCACTGTTCACCACAGAGAACAGATCAGTGTCTGCCCCTCCTCTTCCCCTCACAGCAATGGGGTCTCCCCTCAGTCTCCTCTTCTCCAGGCTGAACAGACCAAGTGACCTCAGCCGCTCCTCACACGGCTTCCCCTCAAGGCCCTTCACCATCATTTTGCCCTTCTCTTCGGACACCCTCTTATAGCTTAATATCATTTTATTTTGCTGTGTCCAAAACTGTACACAGTATTCAAGGTGAGGCCTCATCAGTGCAGAGCAGAGTGGAATAGTTGGGCAGCAGAATCTCCCTTTCCAGATTTTTAAATGTGATGACCCTGTGTGAATTTCATACATTAGAAGTGGTCTGAGTCAGAATAAACCGGTGACATTGCAGAAGTTGTGCCTTCACATATATGAGAAAGAACTTAGTCCAGTTCTGTGTGGAAAAAATAAGAGATTATTGATCAGACTCTTGGAAATAATGTAAAAATAAAAATAAGTAAACTTAGCAAATATCAGTAGGAAATCTTAGTGTGATTCTATGATAATTATGTTTCTTGTTTACTGCATGTTTATTGTTTGAAGAGAAAACTGGTTGTAGTATTTACGATATTTGGTTAAATGGAAGGTAGTGCTACTTGCTGTGTGGTTGAATTTCAGTAAATTCATAAGTAAAACCAAATCTGTGTTCAAAAATATTCTAACACTTACTGATTTTTTTTTTTTCAATGTTGCATATATTTCAAGGAGAAATGTGCTGTTTCTACTTGAGTGTATACTGGTATTTACTGTTGGTTTTATACATAATTACAATTTGGCAAGTCCTAGTTATTCAAAGAATTGTGGAATTGTTTAGGTTGGAAAAGACCTTTAAGGTGCTTGAGTCCAGCTCTTAACCCAGCACTGCCAAGCCTACCCCTAAACCATGTCTCTGAGCATCATCTTTAAATGCCTCCAGAAATGCTAATTCAACCAAATCTCTGGGCAGCCTCGTCAAATGGTTGGCCACCCTTTCAGTGAAGATATTTTTCCTAATATTCAATCTAAATCTCACCTGGCACAATTTGAGGCCATTTCTTCTTGTCCTATTGCTTGTTATCTGGGAGATCAACCCCTACCTGGCAACAACCTTCTTTCAACCAGTTGTAGAGAGTGATAAGGTCTCCTCTGAGCATCATTTTATCCAGACTAAACAACTCCAGCTCCCTCATCCATTCTTCATTAGACATTGATGCATTAATGACAAATAATAATCTTTGTGCACGACAATATTTCTTAAAATTTATTGCAGGTTTCTTATATTGAAAAGCTATATGTAATGGAGAAATCTAAAATTGGTATGAAATTGCACATCCGATCAAATTATTGTCTCAAAAAAATCTGACTTTTTTGAGATAAAACAATTTCAATAATAAATCTCAATTTGTTAAAGATAATAGACTGGATTACCTCTTTTTTAGTAATTGGAGTGTGTTTTCTTTCGCTTTCCATTTAATGGACTCTACTGATTTAAAGGATAAACAAGATCTATTTTTTAAAAACATTTTTGAGTGTTTTTTATTAATTGTAATTATACCAGGTAGCCTAAAACTCAAGTATTTTCCAGCTTATTTTAATAGTTTCTGGGTGCTCATGTTCACAGACTTTAATCAGTGTTTAAATCACAAAACAATATACTGATTTGGTCTTTAAAGATGTGGGGCATCCTCTTCTTGATTACCAGCTGTAAATTGTTTAAGAGGTTAATGTATCTGCATGAAGCTGTTCCCACACTTGTTCTCTCAAAGGCCTTCTCTTTGCAGTTTTCATCATGTCTTAGAGCTATAGTAACACCTTTATTATAGTAAAGGAAGCATACTCGAATTAAGATTTGTGCAGTAATTCCACTGATGCACATAGAAAGGAACCACTGGACAGGCTCCTACCTTCGGAAGGGGGCATGGTGAAGAAGCTTCTTTTCCATGACATGGAAAGGCATGTCATTTCTTTCAATTGTCTTCCCTTGGGAAAATAGAGCCTAAAGCATCGGTGGCACTTTACTACGTAAAAATTAAAATCACAGTGGGGATCATCATGCCTTTTCAGATTTTCATGCCTTTCAGAAAAAGGAAGCACCTGTTAACGATGATCATCCCTTTCCTTTCAAGATGGCAGGAAAGAAGACAGATTTCACAGCATAGTTTTCCTCTTCATCCCCATTGGTGGTAACTCTCCTCATTACAACAAAAAGAAATATTTTTAATCTAGTGAAGAGCTTAGTAATTTAAATAAGTTATCACTGGAACATAATTTACTTAGTGGTATTTCTGAAACGTGTATAAGCAAAGACCTGTGCACCATAGTAAAGTATTCAGGATTGAAGTGAATCATAAACAGAGGCTTCACTGCAAGAATGATGTTTAGGTCACTCTAGTTGCTATGAAAGTTTAAAATGGAGACCAGATCATTAGAGAAACTCACCTTTCTGCCTGAGGAGGAAAACATCTTAGGAGGAGTTCATTCATCACTAAGCAGTTCTCATTTTAGATTTGGTATTGAAATGGGTGGAAGATAATGACAGATCATGTGAAATGTGAAGTTTGACACTATGGAAATAAGAAATTTACATTTTCTCTGCACTCCAAGATTCATTCTTCTCCTATGGTTGCTCTGTTTTGCAAAGCACCAGACCTCTCTTTTCATGGAGTTCACAGACTGTGATGGAGAGTTTTGTTCATGCAGATTTCATCCTCTCTGCAGATGTCATTCTTCTAAGCAACATCCTCCATATTTACTAGCATAAGTACCTGGCAAGAAAGTACAAGTGAAGAAGATAAAAAAATCTAATTTATTTATTCAATCAAAATCCAGAAGTTTCTAGAAGGCAAACCTAAGGATTTTAAGTAAAGATGAAAAACACATTGTTTAACAGCTTTCTTGACTTCACATGAACATCTTGCAGAAACTTGCATCTGCAGAGCATGAGCAGAATCTCAGCAGGTGGGAAAATGAAGGGGAGATAGGACAAGATGCAAGTATTGCCTCCAGTTATCCTAAGAGAATAAATTAGGCTATGTTTACATTAGCATTAGTAGTACAGTGCACCACAAGCAGCTTTCTACCGCAAAACAATTAGTGCTAAGGGCATGAGGTTCACACTGTGTATATTTCAGAGTTTTTACTGTGGACTGTTTCTGCTTCTTTAGGCTGAATGCCTGTTACTGGCTGGAGAACACCTTCCAGCTTACTTTTATGCAAAAAGAGATGAACTTACCTGCTTTGAGACTGCTCTGTGAGGCAAATCAAAGCACAGTAAGAGCAGATGACTGGAGATTGTTTCTGAAGTGCACCCTTGATCAAAGCCTTGATGTGAATGTATTTTTAATCTCCTGGTACAACCATCATAACACAAAGAAAAGCCTGATATTTGCAGACACTTTTTACATGCAGGGCTTCATTGGGTCAATGGACAAACAAATGAAGACTCAGAAATGTCCTTTTAAGATTTTATATTATCTTCATGAAATTCAAACACAAATCCCACACAACAAAGTAGTTTCAGAACCTGCTTTATTCAGGACATTGCTTATAATGAATATATTCTTGCTACCCCCTAGTTATTTGTTGGTTCATTAAGTTGTTTTTTTTCCAAGGCAAAGAACACACTTAGGTAGAGTATGCACACTGTCAGAGTATATGTGTCATGTTTTAATTCAGTCTTCCACACAATTAACATAATTCTTGTTACTGTTCTATCAGACTGTTAACAGCCTTCTGAATGATCATTCTTTTTAATTGAAGCTTTTGAAATATTTTATGTCTACAGTGCTTTTCTCTGTAATTAGGTGATTTTAAAGAGACACATAGATTATATTTGCCTTGCGGTATCTTTCAGGAAAAGGTATTGCATGCATGCTATTACATATATGCAAACCTATATGTAGAAAACTAAATGCTTACAAATTTTATTTTCTACATTAGCCAGTTACTAACTCTGTCAAATTAGCAGACTTTCTGCTCTGATGTTATCTAAAGGGAAAATATGTGTTCGTTTTTTCATCACACAACTATGACCAGGGAAAGCTACACAGTAATTCCTGAATATATGTCCTGAAGCAGATACCTCACTGACAGTCTGACAAATAACTCTTTTAGCTATATTTAAAACAGTGAGAGAGCAATTACCTGAAGCACCTTTAGACACAAATGGGTAAAGATCTACATTTAGGTGTTTTAGAGCACATTTCAGTTACTGCACCATAGACTTCTTACACCTTAAGTAATCCTTCCTGGCCTCCAGCTTCTGCTTCAGTAAATTGTGGACCTCTCACAGATTCTGTATCTCCAGGCAAAGTGAGGATTTCACATTACACTTTCAGATTACACTACCCAACTATTTAGATTTATATGGAATTCCATCCCTAGTACTGATTTCTGAAAAAATTCTATTTACTTTGAGCATTTTCTTTTTTTTTCCTCTTAAAAATGAAAAAAAAAGCGCCTTCTTAAAAAAGTCATATTACAGATCTTTTGGACATGTCTTGTTGCTGTGCAGTTCTTTGGGTTTGAACAATATCCATACCACTACAACTACAAGAAGAGTCAGGAGGACAATCCAGGGAACTATGGACCTGTCAGCCTGACCTTGGTACCAGGAAAGTTCATAGAGCAGATCATCTTAAGTGCCATCATATGGCACATACAGAACAATCAGGGATTTATGAAAATCAGGTCGTGCTTAACCAAGTGTCCCAGTTTGAGATAAATTCAGAGGAATGTCCAAACTGAATGTCCTCTGATAGGTTTCAGTCGCCCCTCCCCCACCAGGTTCAGAAAGAATTGTCCTCGGAGGAAAGTGAAAGGAAAAAACCTATTTATTTAACAGACACAATGCAGAATGTGAAAAGAATAATGCTAAATAATAAAACCTCTCACTGTGGAGGTAACCTGGTAAATTTTCAGTCCTTTCTGTGGGTGTGGTCTCTGTCTTTCTCTCTTCAGGGCTGGGTCAGCATGGGCCCCCCTCCGGGCCAACGGTGTAGGGTCTCCTGGTGTGTTCTGAACACTTCCAGAAGAGAAGAAGAAGAAGCCAAAGTCCCAGGAAAAAAAAAATCTTACTCCCCATCTCTCTCCAGAGAAACAGAGCCAAAAGCTGGCTGAAAACCAGCAAAGGGTGCTTCCTCCGCTCTTGCTGCCACAGTAGCATGCAGAGGAGTAGTGTGACCTTGGAGCACAAACTGCTTTGAAAAGTTCATCTGGCTTTTTTTTTCTCCTTCTCTTGCACCCAGTTTTAAAGACACAGAAAGGCACAAGAACCATATCTGGGCATAGAGCGGTGATAGGGGATACACATAATAAAGTCACCTCAGGACACCAACCTGCTTTCCTTTTATGACAAGGTGACCTGCTTAGTAGATGAGGGAGAGAATGTGAATGTTGTTTTTCCAGACTTCAGTAAAGCCTTTGACATAGTCTTCCACAACATTCTCCTGGAGAAACTCACTGCTCATGTCTTGGATGGATGTGCTCTTCACTGGGCGAAAAACTTGCTGGATGGCTGGGCCCAGAGGGTGGTGGTCAGTGGAACGAAATCCATTTGGTGGCCAGTCATTAGTGTTTCTTGGGACTCAGTATTGGTGATGGTCCTGTTTAATATCCTTATCAACAATCTGGATGAGGGGATTGAGTGCACCCTCAGTCAGTTTGCAGATGGCACCAAGTTGGGTGGGAATGTAGATCTGCTGTAGGGTAGGAAAGATCTACAGAGGGATCTGGACAGGCTGGATTGATGAGCAAAGGACAACTGCATGAGGTACAAGGTGAAGTGCCAGGTTCTGCCCTTGGGTCATGACAACCCCATGCAGCACTACAGTTTGGGGGCTGAGTGGCTGGAAAGCTGCCTGGCAGCAAAGGATCTGGGGGTTCTGGTTGACGGCTGGCTGAACATGAGCCAGCATGTACCCAGGTGGCCAAGTAGGCAAATGGCATCCTGACCTGTATTAGCAATAGTATGGCCTGAAAGGAAGTTGTAGCAAGATGGGGTCAACTTCTTCTGCCATATCTGAAAGGAAGAAACAAGAGGAAATAACCTGAAGTTGCACCAGGGAAGGTTCAGTTTAGATATGAAAAAAGAAAATCACTTCAAGAGTGTTTAGGCATTGGAATAAGTTGCCCAGAAGGTGGTGGAGTCAATGTCTGGAAGGGTTCAAGAGGTGCCTGGATGTGTCACTTGGGGATGTGGTTTAGGGGTGATTATGTTGGTGCTAGACAATGTAAGAGTTGGACTAGATGATCTTGAAAAACACTTGTGTGGTCATTTTTACTTGGTTACTTCTTTCCTTTTGTCGCTTTATGAGTCCTGTGGATTGGCCAACTGTATCTATCTCTGGAGTGTTGTTTCAAAGATACTGAAGAATTATTTTATAAAGTCTTATGATCATTTAAGCTTTGAAACATTTTTTATTGTACCTATGTTGGTAAGAGACTATGTTTTCAGCATAATTACTTTTAATCCATGTTTTTTAATTAAACAAATCAAAATACAACTCCTGAATTGGATTTACAATAACATGGTAAAATAATGAGTGAGGTGGTATTTTTATTACAGCACCAGTTTTATGGTAATTTAGTATAATCACTTGAAGTATGATAAGCTTTATAATTCTAGTTGTACCCGTGCTGACCCAGGGAATGGACCAGATTACTTCCAGAGGTCACTTTCAATCTAAATGATTCTTTGATTAACCAAAGTGATTTCAACACTGTGAATATTTTTGTGTTCATATATGCATTTTGCAAATTTCTCAGGTACTAGATATTAATTTCCATTCCTACCGACATAAGAATTATCAAGTTTATGTTTGTGGCATTTCAAGTGTAACAGAATATTTATAGACAATTTTAAAGAAATTGCAACTTGTCATTTAAGCCCTGTAAAATGCTAATTATAATTCCTGAAGGTATGTGATTATTTGAACAGTATTTTGAAAAAGAAGGGCCAAAAAAGAATATTTTTTACAAGTTTTAAGAATGTTTTACAATAAAAGTATGGCATTATGCAGGAATTGTAATTCTTACTTGTAAATATCTCACTCAGCTAGGTATATCACTAGTATTTGGACTTAATTGTGTCTGGTCTTTTCCTTGTTAAAACAGTTAAGAAATGAGTACTTAAAAATCAATAATATCTTTAAGATACTAAATTAATACTTTTATTCTAGAAATCCCTTTTAGTAATTCAAATTATTTTATGTTCCCAAACCCAAAGAATAATAAGGTCCATTACTTTTAAAAATTATATGACAGCTTTAATAGACATGAGTAATATTTAGAGATATGGTTTGAATATTTAAATATTGTCTTCAGCTTTTATTTTAAGTTCACTGTTGGGCAGCTTCATCATATGGGGATCAAAGATTTGTGTAGTGTTTTTGACCCTTGTAGTATTGTTCTAACATATCATTTTATTGTGAATAAATAAATGTCAGTTTGACATATAATTAATTCGCTTCACCTTCAAGAAATACCCTGCCTTCTTATTCTACTTGAATAAGTCAGATAAAATTTATAACATGAAAGATACAGTCATAGCTGTCAACCATTAGGGCAGTGATATACTACTACTACTACTACTACTACTACTACTACTACTACTACTACTACTGACTATTATTTTCTTTATTGAGCTCTGTACGTATTAGGGTCTAAAAACTTTGAAAATTATACAGATCAAATTTTTACTTTTTTTTTTTCCCCCCACTTCTCTCAATGCATTAGAATTCAGAGAACCTGTAATTGGTTTCACAAATTAGTGTTCTAAATTCAAAAGTCCTGAGGAAATCTTCCTCAGGGTTGTAAGCTGATTCCTTGTGTCTCCACCTGAGGCAGAAAACTGATCAGTCTATATATGTCTTGTAATTCAAAGAAATCTTCTACTGGCAGTTATTGACTGGTGTGGTTTGAATCAGATTCAATGAAACCGGGAGACAGAAAAAGGTAATGGGTATTATTGACATTCAGAATACTGATCTCTCTGACAAAAGTACAACTTTTTTTGTGCAGTGTAAAAATGCTAATATCACAGTCCAAAGGTCCCTGATGAGCCATAATGGGCAGACTTAATCTCCATGAGCCATTTTCTGACACTTTGTACATATTCATATTTGCCCTTGGTTCAGGTTTTTAGATTATCTTTGCAATGACATAATGAAAAATGTTTTTAATAAAAAGAGAGAAGTACTATTCTGTACAGAAATAGAGACAAAAAGAAAATTCTAAAACAAATGTTTTGATTGTAGCACTTCTGAATAGTCTTTTATAATAATGGATAGTTTGTAGTAATAGAAACAAAATTGATATATGCTTGCAATACAATTTTCTAGATAATACAGAATATATTGGAAAATTAAGAAATATTTTATTCTATCATTTCACACTTTTTTTTATCCGTGATATATGTTTCTGTGATGTATTTTCCTTAGGGAAAAATATTTAATTTAAATAAACCTCCCTGAATATTAGTATCAGAAAGACAAAATTGGTCTTATTGCAGCTGCCAGATTGTCTCCAGATTAAAATATATTTCCATACAAAGTAAAATGAAAAACACCTAAAGAACTAATATGCCAGTAAAGCTTTTATTTAAATCATTAGAATATATCTAACTCTCTAAACCTATCTATAACCTTTTTATGGAGGCACAGTATATCTAGAGATGTAATTCAAGTTTTTTTTATTTAGCTAATAAAAATGTCTACCAAATAGACACTGATAGTGATAAAGAGAGAATAAAATAGATTGGAAACGACCTTATAGATCCATATTTAGAATTAATAACATTAGGGTAGTCTCAAATGTCTTTATTTTTTAGTATTGTTATCTAGATTTCTAATTCATAAAGAACCTTGGTTTTTTTCTTTGAAAAAGTGATTAAAGGGCAGGGATATAAACAGAATAAGTCTTTATTATGTCACATCTGCATTTTGAAATGTTTCCTGAATAATTTATTACATGTAAAAATTTCCTGTGATAGAAAAAGCAAATGTTGAACTTTGAATTGACATCAAACATAGTTTATTTCATTTCACTCAGTCTTTCTGGCAGTTTATGTCTCTTAAGAACAGGGAAATGAGAGCTGCACAATAAGGTCTTGGCCATCTTATTGGCAAGTATTAAGTTCTTCCTTTAGACACAAATGAACTCTTGGTTAAAGCAAATAATAGTGGAAACCAAACAGAAAGAGCAGGCGTTGTGGAACCAAACCAAAAATAACATTAACAATTTTCTCTATATCTACTCTTTATTTTGTTACTAGTGTCTTTTTAGTGAGTATCAGTGCATAAAGAGTTATTTGCTCCTACCAATAAGACATACATTTTTATCATTTCTTTAGTCTTTGTTTGTTCAGATTTGAGATGCAAAGGCTACATATTTATCAGAACTCTGTTGTGCTTGGTAGAAATCAGGCACCTGTTCTGTTTTGTTCTTTCGGAGATAAACTTGACTTATTTTTAGTTTTAAGAATGACCAGTTTTGAAAATAATTGTTTTCATCTGCCTCCAGTTTTATTTTGTAGTTTGAGAAGGGATAGAGATTAATTTGTGCATAAATCTTTGCCAAAGATTTCATATTAGTGTATTAGTGTCTTAACTTTTCACCTTTCTTATTCAGCATATTGGACATTGCCATTAAGGCAGCTTGTAGAAGTTTTGCAGAGCAGAGCAACTGAAACATAAAAAAGAAAAAAAGAAAAAAAGAAAGAAAGAAAAAAAAATATCCCAAAAGTACTTTGTGCTCAGTTTCCTGTCACCTGTGCCTGTGGAACAAAAAGTAAAAATCACCTGATGTGCCAGATTTCGGTTTACATGATACTTCTATATTTCCTGAAATCTGTCACTTTTGAACACATATCTACTAGCCAAGCTATTCAAGGACTGAAGATAATGGTCCTTCCAAAACAAATTTCACAGATGTATCATTTTAGTCCAAAAGCATTGTATTGTTGACATTACAGCCATGCTTCTTTTGTATGCAGAAACACAAGCTGAATACTTACATGATTCATACTTCACTTATATTTCTGAAAACCAAATAATATCAACTATAAATATTTTTTAAAGGAAACAGTTTCTATTTGGTTGATATATTTCTTGAATATTCAAGTCAAATTGACACAGCTTTGCAGTTGAGGTCTCATAAATGTTGATTAAAGAGAAAAAATGTCTCCCCATCTGTTGCAGACAGATGTATGCTCTTTTAAGATGTCTGACTTTTTCAGAGAGCTGACTGATGATTTGTGTTCAGCTAGTGCTCTATTTTGACATCCAAATCCTCTTCTAGAGAGCTGTTACCTGACTAGCTGTCACTCATTCTGTAACTGAGCAGTACATTGCACCTTTCAAAATGCAATGTCCTATTTAATGACACATTTCTTTTACTCTTTTTTTTTTCTGGTAAGGCAGTCTCTCCAATTTTTCAAGATCATTTTGCTTTCTAAGCCTGTCTACAGTTTAGTCACATACCCTCCCACTGTAGAAACTTAAATATTAACGTACAGTTTAAAAAATGTTGAAGTCTCTATGTATTTTTAAAATCTGAAGTTAAAAACACTAACTCCAAATAGAATTAAAAAATCCCACTAACAGTCATTAAGTTTGGTTGGGGATTTTTTGTTTGTTTGGTTGGTTTTTTTGTTTGGTTGGGGTTTTTTTGGTTGGTTTTTTGTTTGTTTGTTTGTTTGTTTATTTTTCCTGAAGAATCACGAGTAATCAGTCATTAGATAATCTAACTCATCAAGAAGTTGGACCCCTTCAGACGTGATATCTATTGTGACTGAAACCATAAGGGTACACTATCTCCAGCTAGATTTAAAACACAAAGTAATGATGTTTTAATAATTTAAACTTTTTATCTAGTATCTTCTTAACCAAACTGCATTTCACATTTAGCTGTGTTCACTAATACAGCTTACAGTACTGGCATTGCCAGTTTACATATGGTAATGCCAATGATTTTGTTTCATGAACAATGTACAGGTGGGAGGTACAGGGAAGAGAAAGAGAAAGAAAACTGAAGATCTGACAAAACAGATTAGGCAAAATAAGTGTTCCAGTTTGGCCAAATTTAGAAATATATCCTCTGAGAGAAGGCACAACCACCCCTCCCCCACCAGGTTCGGGAAAAAATAAATTTTCCTCGAAGGAAAGTGAAGAAGATAAAACTATTTATTTAACAAACACACGGGAAAGGAAAATAATGCTAAATAATAAAATCTTTCTCTGTGGAGGAAAAACCTGGGAAAGTGTCAGAGTCCTCCCTTTGGTCTCCTCGGAGCTGGGGCTTGGCCCAGGGCCAGGCCCTCTGTGCCCGGTGGAGAGTCCTCCCGATGTGCTCTGATGTTACAGCAATCAAGCAGTCCGGTAGAAAAGGGAGAAAATCTGAAATTCCAGGGAAGGAAAAATTCAACTCTCAGTCTCTCTCCAAAGCAGCTGAACCACTGGCCAAAAAAAAAACTGTCCTGGGAGCAGCAAGCCGGGTGCTTCCTCCCTCCCCTGCTGCAGCTGTGAAACAAATCTGTGTGTGACCTTGAACAAGCGGCAAACTGCTTTGAAAAAGTTTTGCTCAGTTTTTTCCTTCCCCCTCTCAGGCTCAGTTTAGAGGCATAGAAAGGCACAGAAATTAATTTCTGGGCATAGGCAGTGATATGGGATACACATCATAAGGTTACCCCAAGACAATAAGTCTTTTAGAAATGTTAATATTTTTTATAATAGTTGTTTGGCACCCGATATAAGTATATTTTAAATGCCTAAAGTCTTTACAAATTAAATAAAAATAAGTAAACTACTTATTTAAAATGTCCATTTTTAAAAGGAATAAAGAGGAGGCACTGATAAGCCTTTTTAAAAGTGCATTCATTACAAATGAAATACAAAGTGACTAAGTAAAATTTGGCTTTGGACTTTGGTTTTAATATAGTAAAATTTTTGTTTGTTTGTGTTTACAACATCTGGAAAAACAGGAACTGTATTGGGATAAATCGGCTATTCTGATAAATGGCATTAGATAATATTTGATCATGAATTTTATTACCTGCTTATCACAAGTGCCAAATTTGCCAAATGGTATAGATTTATAATATAGGCAGGTGTGGCAGTTTTTATTATAAAGCATTAAGTCACAATTTAAACAAAAATTAAAATTTTTTCCTCCATTTATTTCTTGCAACTTTTCATGCATTTTGATATACAAATAATAAGTTATACAGACAAATCAAGGACCATGACTGTAGAATGAGTTTATATGTCTGTATATATGTACGCAAATAAAAGAAAAAATTAAGTAGCGCATACTGATAGTGGGAAAATTAATATTTTCAGATAGTAAGTTTATAAAATGACAAACCAGATACTGAAAGTTAGTTTCTGTTTCCAAATGGTTTCAGGTATGCCATAGCTAGCCACAACGATTCAGATTAAGTCCTCTGATTCTCAAAATGGAATAGATGATGTTGTGATAGCTATGCTTGTGCAGTTCTACTGCTTCATGTACATTTAATCTATATCATGATAAAGAACAAGAACATATTGACATCTGATTTGGATTAAGCTTTTTAAAAGGTACAGCTAGCTGTGTCTTTGTTAAGACACAGGAAAGAGGAAAAACAGTTTTGTGACTAAATGACAGATTTTGACGACACATGCTAGTTTACAGCTTCTCCCATCAGATTAAAGAATGAACTTGGTAACTATGTTTCAAATATGTAGACAACAGGGGGATTACTATAAAGATGGTACCACAATGTTACAAGTATTGATACTTACAGAAGATTGTAAGCTTGTTCTGCTATAGAAATGCAAGTAGTCAACACCATTTATCACAGTACCATGGAAATGAAAGCAAAGGTTAAGCAAACAGTAAAATTTAATTTGCTAAGGCTGTATCTACTGTTCGTTTTAGATGTCGTGATTGCAAAATGTAAGTCAGCAAAAAGAAATCAAAATCTTGTTCACAAAGAGGAAGCACACTATGTTTAAGTAAAGACAAGAATTAATTGTTAGTATAGTAGAGATCTCAGCAGTTGAATTCATGAAAAAAATATTACTATATGTCTGATTATTAGATTAAAAAGAATAGTGCATACAGAAGTCTCAATATTTACTATATATGGCATATTTTATGTGTATTAGATAATGGGTTTTTTTCCCTGTTACCCCTAGAGCCAATTTTGTCCAGCTCTAGGGCTACATTTCTTGACCTGTGGTGAGTTGTTTATAGCTGTGGGGTATAGCTCTTGTAAAAGCCATAAATATCTCATTCTAATGGAATAGCAACTCGCTATAGATATCTGTATACAGCTATGGTTGTACTTTGTAAAGATAAACAAAATTAAACTAGCCATAGACACCTGGTCAATAAGAGAAATCACGGTCATAGAAATGAAGTAAAACAAAGCTGCAACTCCCAACAAGAAAAGTTCAGACAGGGAAAACCTAACAAACACCAATCCTGAGGTCTTGAAAGTTCAGTGCAAATGTGCTTGTTACTAGGAATGGCAATACTGCATTACAGGGCTATCTGGTTACAAGATAGCGGGGAACCAGGGTACAGTAGTGAAGTCTTTTGTAATGCAGTTACTCTCGGAGACTGACTGGGCATTCTAGTGATGGTTGGGCATATTGAGACTTATTAATATGCAGGTATATTTAAACTTATTATGCATATAAGAAAAAATTCACAGTATAAATAAATGACTGGCTTAACAATATTTGCTTGTCTCACAGCATATATTAAATGGGCGTAAGGTTTTTTATGTCATAGCTAAAGGATGACAGCAAATATTTATTTCTCAGAAAAGAGTCTATCTAAAATATTCTGGAAAGATCACTGCATTGTAAAAAATGAAGAACCTCCCAAACCTAGTGAAGCTGTTAAACATATTTGTCAGTATGCATTATTTAACCATGTACATGTTAGTGTATATTGACTATGCGGGATTTTTTTTTTTTTGTACAGGTAGGAAAAACTGTTGTGTGTTTGGTGGTTCTAGTTAGTTATATTCTGAAGTCCAAAACTGCTTTTGACTAAGTGTATCTGAAAATCTGTTGCATCCAATATTACACTTTCAGTGTCCATGTCTCAAGTGAGCACTGAGGCAGTTTGCCCAAGGGAACATAGATCTCAGTGGGAATGAGCAGGTGTGTGTTTTTCAAGGCTTTAACATTCATACACAAAATCCAATTACATGGCCACAATGGGTTTGATTCATGCCTGCTTTACGTCTTTTCATCTACAGTTGCATGTTTTAACAGGCCTCTAACATCTGTGCTTTAAGTGACTGTCATGCATTTAACCATGTTTCTATTTCAGCTCATCTGAGTGTCAATCTCTTCCAGGATGTAGATGATCTGTTTTTGCATCAACAGGTGATGCATGCTGAGCAGAGCAGGAAACTGCCATTCTTCTTGCTGCACTCCATGTCAAATTTCAGTCATAAAATCCTGTGAGATGTTGAAATAATTAGAAGAAGGTGGGACCCCAATGCTGTAATAAAACTTCCTTTCATCATCTCATTAAATTCTGAACAAAAAATTTGCAGATCCCACAGAGTCAACCTCACTCAGGAAGATGGATTTTCTTTCTAGTTTTGTTACAGGCAAACATGATTGTTTAAATTGTCTAAATTTTTTCATCAACTGGGGAGGAGAAGACAAAAATGTAATCATTGAAATTTTGCATGATATCACACACCATGGCACAAAACTTGGGTGCTATATGATTGCATGATTTATGATTTATCAGACTCAGATGGCTGTGTCTGATTTCTTTATTTATTTGGATTTTAGGTATGTTGGGGTACATCTGAGTTCATAGTTTTGCTCTTAATTTTGTTTTGTAAAGTCCTGTGATTTCATGTAACTGAAGTAATAATAGAACTCTTTGTACTATGAATATAAAACATTTTGTGACAGGGAAATAACTAACTGAAAGATCTTTTGTAATTGAGAGCATGTGAATGACACATCAGAAGATCTAAACATCTTTTGGCTTGTTCTTTATCACTGTGTTTTGTTGAACATTTCAACTATTTTTGTAGAAAGAAAGTTTATATGGTGGAGACAACCCTTTGCTTCACATATTGAAGCAATTTCATTTAGTTTTTACTTAAAATACATATTTAATGAGACAAGAAAACCTAGCCATATAAAAGCCAAATTAATCTTACAGTTCTAATTTTCAAAATCATAATCACTGCAACTATTTCACTATAAAACCACTTGTGCAACCTGATGTAATGTTAAACAAGTATCTCCTTACTGACATTATTACAGAGCCTCTTCCCTTTCATATTTTTCTTTAATGGTGCATAAGCAATTGTGCCTGGAGTCCTAAGTACAGTTCTTTTATTAATTTCCATTCATGGCAGAATTGGGCAGTTCACATCATAGATCTTTTATTATTGCTTCAGTCATTTAAGACTGTCCTTCCCTCAGGGGGGGAAGTGGAGAGGGAGATGTGAGCTCTTCTCCCTGGTATTCAGGGATAAGACTTGTGGGAATGGTTCAAAACCATGCCAGGGGAGGTTTAGACTGGACATCACAAAGCATTTCTTTATCAAGAGGAGGGTCGAACAGTGGAACAAGCTTCTTAGAGTGGTTCTAGTGTATGCCCCAAGCCTGTCAGTGTTAAGACAGTTTGAAAAATGCCCTTAATAATGTAGGTTAACTTTAGGTCAGCCCTGAAGTGGTCAGGCAGCTGGACAAGATGATTGTTGTATGTATTTTTCTACTGAACTGTTCTATTCTATTCTATTCTATTCTATTCTATTCTATTCTATTCTATTCTGCCTGTATCTATTCTACCTTTATCTATTATTCTACACTATCCTATGCTACCCCTGTCCTACTCCTATCCTATCCTATCCTATCCTATCCTATCCTATCCTATCCCTGATAACAAAGTCCATATTACATGCGTTGCTATATGTTCTTGTCTTAAGGGAAAAAAGGTCACCAATATGTTATTAAGCATTGAAGATGTCAAAGAACATCTATTACACTTTAAATTTTGTTTTATCTTGCTAAAAATACGTTTTTAATTTTCATTTCAGGTTTTAAAGACTTAATACCATTTCTTGATCAAATATTAAAAAGTAGTTTTAGCCTTCAGGGATATTTTGTAATTTGCTTTTGTTCTAAAGTGCTAGGACACAGTTATATCGTGTCTTTTCAAGCTCTTTGATACAATGCTGTTATTGTTGCTCAAGATAGATCAGTTTTTTGAGGACTAAACCTGAATATGATTTATCAAAATGCTTCTCCCAGCCCCCAAAACTGCATTGCAAAGTCTCATTCTTAATCTCTTTGAGATAAAATTATATAATGCCAGTGTCAGAATTTATGTTAAATATAAAAAATGCGTGCGGTACTTATACATTGTTACAGAAACAAAAGAAGAAATTGCAGGAACATCAGAACACTGGATTTTTAATTAGCTAAAAAAAGGAAAAAGGAAATATATAACTCCACCAAGGGCTTTTTGGTTTGCAGATTTCATTGACATGCAAGTCAAATTTGAACTGTTCTTGTATCTTAAAAGTGACTTTATGTGGTCACTGACCCAGCTTGTCTGAAGTATGGTTTCCATTGTATATAATTTTCTAGACAATATATCTTCATGTTTCTATGTCAATAAGAATTTCAACAAGAAAGTAACCGAGCACACATCTTTGGAAGCAAATTAATATTTAAAACTTAAAAAAAAGTCTTTGAAATACATCTTTAAAGATATTCTTCCCTTTTTTTCCTACTACTTCATTGATAGCACAATCTTCTGTTGAGTAATTTTTTTTTTTTTCCTGGGGTAATTTATTTATACGTTTTACACTGATTTAAATTAAGTCATATACTACTGCGGAGGGAAAATTGCACCTATCCTTAACTACTATTCTCTTTACATTTTAATGGTGTTTTTACATAATCTCTCCATTAAATATTCATTACAGATGATGTCTAAGCAAACTGACAGAAACTGTTCTGTTTACCCATTTATAATTTGAATTAGAGCCAATTAATGATGTCCACCCAAATGTGTTCTTACAGGGGACTATGACCAGCATATTTGAGCAGATTGCCATATGGTTTTGATACTAGGAACCGGAGATCATCTTCACCGATTCTGGTATATTTTTTCAGGTCAGGAACAATACAGGTCAAGAACAGCTCTACTCAAGTGCTTACAAAAACAAAGACATAAAATCAAGGCAGACTATAAAAGAATCAGGCCTGTAATCATTAAAGTCAATCATATTTGCCACTTTCTCGTAATACATATAAACCTCATGGCACAGGATGAAAATAAATATATTCATTATCACTGAGAGCCAAGGGACATTTTCAACATAAGCAGAGGATTTGAGAAAGTACATTCAGGTGTGGGAGATTAGATTTTAAAGCCAAGGCAGGTAGGCTTTAATTACCAAAAAGATTAAATATGTAATTAGGTTTTGTGTTGTGCTTTTTATTTTTGGAAATTTAAACCATGAGAAGCATTGCTGAACAAGGTTCAAAATGTATATGCTGTCATCAGTCTCATTATTTTTATGACTTTTGGATGAAAGGATTTTGTTTTCTCACCATGATCACTAAGAGAAGATTAATATTTACTATAGAGTGGGGAAACACAAAAGGTGGAAAGGATTTTAGGTGTGAGAAATAAAAGCAGGCTTCAGAAAATAAAGCAAAGGACTTAGAATTCAGCTTTGCCTGGGAAAAACTAGAAGAAGATACAGTTATGCAGCACTAAGGACATTAAAACAATGGTTAGGGTTTCTAAGTTTGGCTTAGATTTTGGAGTTGTAAAAAATATGTTTAGCAAGATTGCTACAGTGCGGATACTGTAACACGCCTATATCAAACCAGGAATCCCGTGGAAAGGAAATATGCATGGACAGATAGATTCTTGCTAGCTGTTTCAGAGAGATGTTTATTTCTCCAGCCGCATGGCCGGGGCTCTGCCGAGGAACTGTTCCAGTCACGGGACCAAGGGTCCTTCTGCCCGCGCAGGGAACACAAACCAACCCATGGGGACGAGGCTGAGCAGGGGCAGGGAAGCCCCGTGTCTGTGCCCTCAGGGCCCCTCTCCCAGGGCTCCATGGCAGGGGAGGGACCCCAACACAAGATAGATAAGTTTAAGCCTTATAATGGAATATTGTATATTGTTATGTTAAGGCATAACAAGTGAGCATTGTGTTTAACAGTTGCATGTGCGCTGTTTGTGGTTGGATAAGACATCTGTCTGTAACTTTTAGAAGCATGCTGATTGGCTAAGAAGCTTTTAAGAATGCTTTGCAACTAGGAAACATTTGGATGTCTCGGACGTGTGAGCCTAGTACTATCTCTTGTGAGACTGATGCCGAAATAAAATAATAAAAGACTCTTGGAACGCTTGTCTGGGCTCCCCATCCTGTTTGTCAGAGATCACTGACATAATGGTGCCCCATGTGAGGATCGAACTGATGCTGAAATAAAATAATAAAAAGCTCTTGGAACGCTTGTCTGGGCTCCCCATCCTGTTTGTCGGAGATCGCCGACACTATAGCTGAACGCAAAGAGCTTCATAAGTAATTTTACTAAAAGTAATTTTAATGTTTCAGTTTTCCTATATAGCTGTGGTGGGTTGATCTTGCCTGGCTGCCAGGTGCCCACCAAGCTGCTTTCTTGCTCCTTCTCCTCATCAGGACGGGGGGGGAGAAAATAAGATAAAGAAGCTCATGTGTCAAGGTAAGGACAGGGAGACTGCTCACAAATTAGGCAAAATAGATTCAGCTTGGGGAAGATTAATTTATAGACAATTAAAAATAGAGTAGGATGGTGAGAAATGACAATAAAAACTTTTTCTCAAGTCAAACTCTTCTGCATCCTTCCTGACTGAATGGTGAAGGGGTGTGGGGAATATGGGCTGCAGTCAATCCATTAACAGTTCCTCTCTGCCACTCTTTCTTCACACTTGTTTCCTGCTCTATTGCAGGGTCCCTCTTTTGGGATAGCAGTCATTCATAACTGCTTGAATGTGGGTCCTTCCCACAGCTGCAGTTTATGGCTCCTTTTCTTTTTATTTTTTCATGTAAAAATTGTAATTGTAAATTACAAAGCTTGTTGTCACATGCTAAGATTCTTATTACTTCCTAGACTGCAGGTTGAATTGAATTTTAGTTTATGAAAATAATGATAATAATACAGGGCATTATTCAGAAAGCAATTTGGTTTTTATTTCAAAAGTACACTGGGGCCAACAAGACATGTTGTTGTGTATTTTAAAAATACAGTAGGAAGAAAAGCTTAGAAGAGAATGCAACTTTCAAAGTCAATTTAAGTTAGTCTGTTAATATGAATGCCAAAATTTCATATTCATAACTTCTTGTTATTCATAATGTTAACACAGGGAAAAGTTATTTGCATCTTTTTATTCAGAACAAAGTTAACCTCAATGTATTTAAACTTTGTAGTGTATAATATTATCTAAAAACTGTCCAGATTTATGTAAAACCTTGATGTCCTGACAATGCAATGTCTATGTAGTATTACTGCACTTTTATTACAGGGATATACATTCATTCATAGTTCCCTCATGCTTATCATGTATATAAAAAATTTTGTGTGTATAAATGTATATATAAGCAATTTATATGTTGTAACATTGTAAATAAGAGTTTTTCTATATGAAGCACATTTTTTCTTTTACATCAAACACTTCAGTACACCAAAGATATAATTAATTTGTCCATCCTCAAGTATCTGTTAATGTATGAGATGCTCAGGTGTTCAAGATGTTGCAAGCAAGGCTAACGTGTATGACACAGGAAAATCCATATCCTTCTAGAGAGGCAGTTAGAAGTCAGACAAGATGCAAAGACATCTTATGTGACAGAAAATATCTGAGTGTGGACATCTGAATTTAGCCCAAAGAAAGAAACACTATATGCTGACACACTGCTTTGTTTTCCTCTTAAAATTCATTTCCATAAATACAACCTTCCATTAGCATCTGCTTTGTCAGAGTTTCTAACTTGGCTCAGTATGGCTCAGACCTTTTCCATTTCTATTTTAAATAGCATTAAACAGTAGTTGAACTCCAAGATTGTATACACTTCTGGCAAATAAATTTAACTGTCACATTGTAGTTTTCTGAGGCATTTCCTTCCATAAATATTTTGGCATTCCCTTTTACCTCTGGAGACTTTCCAGTATTCACTTCAATTGCCTTTTTGCACCATACAGTGTGATGGCAAGATCTGTCACCCTTCTAAATGAAATAGTTTGTGCTCTTGGAACAATTATGCTGTAATAACAAGAAATCAACAAGCTCAAGTACTCTACTTCTCGAAGAAAGCAGGTGTTTATGGACCTTTCTGCTACTGTTGACAGACGGTTAGTACTGCAGGAAATTATCTTTAAAACAAGTTTCATAGTGTTAGAATGCATGAAATAAAGGATTTACCCAACATGTTCAACCAAAAAATAGTATTGGACTTAGAACTACTTACTTCGTATTGATTTCCCATAGTTAGTGTTTTGTTTAAGGTCACAAATGCAAATCTGCTTTGTTATTTTGTTACTTTTATCTCCTGGATATTCCACGGGTCCACATGTCATTACAAAGGTGTTTGAATTCCCTCAGTGAATATTGTACAATGATGTTTGAGTTGGGACACATAGAATTAATTAGATTTTTTTTTTTAATTTTTCTGAAATTTCAATATTTGCCATATATGGTTCATATTTACATGAGGTTTAAGTAAGAAGAATTAAAATGTCAGAAAAGTCTTGAGGAATTATGCTGTTAAATAAGTAATTTTCAAGGACTTGAAATTGATTGCTTTAAGGACTACACAATAACAGTGGAGCTGAGATTTAACACTTCAGATTCCCGCATAGGGCTCTGTTTAGAGAATAGTTTGTGTATAGATGGATGTGCATCTTTGATATTTAAGCACTTCATGTAGACCTTTATTTCATGTGCTCTATCAAGCTTCATATGCACTTTATAAAATTAACCTAGTTTTTAAGGACTTGAGGAAGTAAGACAACAATCAAATGGGGTAAACCAAGTATGTCCAGCTTAAATTTCGGAGGCAAAAAAAAAAAAAGTGCTCATTTAATAAGTGATACTCTCAGCTTTTATTTAAGTCAGAGTTCTTATCTGGTAACTCATGTGTTCTTAGTTTATGTGTACTTTGTTTTTAACAAATGCTAGCTGGAGCTTTTAATTTTCAAATTTAAATAAAAGTATTTTCAGACCTTGTTTTGAACAACAAATCTAAAAGTATTTCTTTAAAATGTTTTGAAAATAATTTTCAAAGATACAATAAGCACAATTGGAATTATTTTTCATGAATGGCAAGTAAATAGATGCATGGTTTTTTGCCTTCCTTTCCATTGTTCAGTTAAAAAAAATGGCATAGTGTTTCTTTAAAGCTTATATTTCCATATTTGTTTCCAACTGACAGTTGGAGCAGCAGCAGGAGCAAAACTGAAAGCCATGTATTTGGCATTTTCCTTTGGCAGAAGATGAGAAATAGATCATCCTACTAAATCAGAGAGTTGTCTAAAATTGTCCAAAAGTGATAAATTCCAAACTTTTAGTGTGAACATATGAATAATTATCTCCTCTTGCGATTCTGCTTTTTATTGTTTTAATTTTATCTTTCAAACATAAATCAAGTATATTGATAATTCATTAAAAATATGGCTCACATAAATGTGAAACATTCATTGGGCTTTGGTATTTGAATTAAAATTTAAATTTTAATGCTGTATACTATTCTGTGTACTTAGAAATGGCAACATATTTGTATACATGTCAAACAAACCAAAAAGATAAGAAGGAAAATATTTCAATGGTAAAGATGGTAAAGTGAAATTCAACATGATGTTTAGGCACTATAGCTGAAGATTAAAATCTAACTTGGCAACAAGCTGCTTCTCTGACTGTGTAACAGATTGTGGCAGCTTTTTTAACTCTGAAATCATCATTGTGGGATTTTTTTTTTATGTCTCCCCCTACAGAAGAAACAAAACTGTGCTTAATAATGTGCTCATTCCCTTACTGTGGATGTATTTAAATTCCTTAAGTACATGATTAGTTATAGATCAAATTTACATAATCAACAGCTACCACTAAAAATGGCACTTCATAGTATCAAGAATTTTATTACCCTCATTGTTGCACTTAATTCTTTATGTTTTACAGTTTTAGCTTCCAGGACTGTATATCAATTCTTTTTATCTATATACATAATCAGAAAGTCCTTCCTTGTTGGAGTACTCTAAGATTAATGTCAAATCACTTCTTTTATTACAAAAAAAAATGAACTGATTTTTCTTAAGATTGTTCTTATTGTTTTCTTCTAAAGGTCTCAGATTATTTGGCCTTAATTAACTTGCTGAGGAAGGGCTGTGTTGGATATGGCAAGTACATTTGAAGTTATCTGTTATCACTGGCAATCCAAAGAAAGAAAAGCGGTCGAGAAAAAGACAACCTGTGTTTACTTACCAGAGGAATGTTCCAGGCATGGGGCAGTCACCTGGTGATAGTCATTACAAAACAAACTGTTGGATTTTTTAAATTATTATTATTTTTTGTGATTTTACTATTTTTTTCTCCTTTTTTTTTTAATGGCATCAGCACTTTTGGTTTTACATTATTACTATTATATGATATATTACTACTGTTATTTCCTTCTTATCTTTATTTAAATTCTACCAGGTGTGGTTATTAGGGTAATTTTCAAGTCATTAGTGGGGGCTAAAAGGAAAATAAATTCCTGAAAATGAGGAACATAAATTATGTCAATATTGAAAAATAAGCAAATTTCTTTTTTTAATTGCTTTTTAAGTAACTGCAATTGTTGGATAATGGTAGTACCAAAAGCCTTCAACATTTCTTTAAAATAATGAACAGAATAATCCAAGTGTTTTCAATACATTTGCAGTCATTCAACAAAAACTGGAGGAATTAAAATTTTACAGGACAGGCCCTTGTATTTGGCATAAAGTTTATTTTGTCTGGTTGGAGCCTATTTTAACCTGGTATTTATGAGTTATTCATTTTGCATCTTATTAATTGCAGCTGTACCTATGCCAAATTATGAATAATGCTGCTGGGATAAATGGTTTACCTTTTCTAAGGGCTTTGAGGAAAAATAAATAACTTGATTTATAAAGGAATATGAAAAAAAAAGTTATGGCATCTTTCATAATTAATCACCCATAAAATTTGTGCATTAGAGTTACCTAGTTTTATTACTATTCGTAGTCGATTTTTTATGTTTCCTCTTCTGCTGGATTTTGACCATACTTACAGTGGCTCTTAAAACTTCAGGAGATATCACTGTAGGACAGGTGTGCTAGGGAAAGAGCAGAATTTTGAATGTTTTAAGGAATACTGGATTCTTCCATGTGTTCTCTAATACTGGTAACATCTTTTGACATTGCTTCTGTATTCTGTTGTTCTTTAAGTGAAGTAGATGCTCCAAACTGTGGTTTAAATGTCAACTTTAAGAATCATCTCCATTCTTCTAAAAATTTTTAAAAAGATTTAGGAATCTGAAAGACTACAGCAGTATTTCCATGTTTGTGTCTATAGCAATGCTTTCTTTTGCTTTCAAATCCCTTTGAGATGTCCATAAAAGAAATGACAGAGTAAAAAAATTTTGAATGCTCGTGTTACTTTCAATTTTTACATAGCAGCAGCAGGGAGAAGATGCAAAATAGGAAAATACTGTTACATTTGAAGTTAGTATGTCAATGAGATGGAATAACCTATGACAGCTGCAAACAGCTTTCATAAAAAGCCTTTAGAACTAACAGATTTTCTATTTATTATTTTAAAATTTCTAATCATGGATGCTCAGGACTATTTCCCTGATCTTAATGTATGATACTGTGGTTTTACTCAGGCAACAAATTCTCACTGCATTTTCTTATCTTTAAGAGATGTTCCTTCAAGCAGGCCCTGGGCTGGGTTTTTTTGTTGTTGTTGTTGTGGGGTTTTTTTGTTTTGTTTTGGTTTGGTTTTTTTTGTTCAGTTTGGGTTGGGTTGGTTTGTTTTTTTGGGGGGGGAGCAGGGAATAAGACACATTTCTACCAGTACATTTATGCTGTTTTGAAGTTGTTTGCTTGATCTGCTTGTAAACATAACAGATATCTTATGTAGAATTCTCATTGCTTCTTGCATCTTAAAACAAAATTCACTGCTCTTAATTTTACTTTCTATTTACTCTACTTAATGCATACATTTATAAGATATATAAAAAATAATAAAATAGGTCTTATTAGTAGATGTTTTAGAGATATAGCATTGCCATGTGCCCTATTGCTTCTTCCGGGCAGAATGTCCATACAGGCGTTTCCTACAACTCTGGTGCTGACTTTATCCACCACTTGCAATGGCAATTATGCCAGCAGAAATATAAACTATGGGAGTATCTAGGACAAAGGAAAATGTTTCAAATGAAAAAGTAATCATGACAAGAAATTCACTTGCAGAGTTTTCATATAGGTACTTCCTTAGGTGTCTCATATTTTTAAACTTATTTTTGTTTTCACAGTCTATCTAATAACAAGTAATCATTCTGAATTGCTTATAAGGGAATTTTGTCTCATATCTTTCAGAAAGCAAATAGGATCATTCTTCTGTAAGAAAAATGTAACTGATCATCCAGAAATAAATATAATATGTTTGGAAGCAATTTTTGTGTTTCCAGTTTTTCTAAATGAAAATTAATTCTTGTCTTCATTTAATCAGTTCATATTAAGTATATATAAATGGTGATGATCAAATTAGTACTACTGGAATTTTTGATTGCAAAACAAAATTGAATCTGGATAAGCACCTCAGAGCTGCTTTTTTACTCCCTCGGTATATAAATCAATATTGTTTAACCACATATGTGATTTATTTTGGTATATTGGGATATTATTAAATCCTCATAAGTTTTTCCCATGCTGAATTCACATCTATATCCATACAAAACTGTCTTGCATTCTTCCTCAAAAATAAGACAACAGACAAACCCCTGCCACCTGAAAAATCTTAAAAATTCTTCTGATGTTTCAAAGCTTTATCTACAGAAAAACTAATTTTAATAAAATATATATGTGTAAATACTAGTCTTCCATAGTCATCAGAACTCACATATACTCATTAGAAACAGTAATTCTAAATGGAAGTTTGCTCCACCTTAAGACAGGTAATATGACTTGTGTCAGTCTCACTTCAGTGCTTGGTAAAATTTTGGAGAAGATTATTCTGGGAATTATTGAAAAACACTGAAAAATCTTGAAGGACAATGCAGCCATTGGTCACAGCCAGCAGTTCTTTATGAGGGGAAAGTCCTGCTTGACATACTTAAGTTCCTTTTACGATAGGATAACCCACCTAGTTGATCAAGAGAAGCCAGTTGATGTGATCTTTTTGGATTTCAGTAAATCTTGTGATACTGTCTCTCACAGGATCCCTCTGGACACAGTGTCCAGCACACAGCTGGATAAACACATCATGTGATGGGTGAGCAACTGGCTCATGGGTCGGGCACAAGGGGTGACAGTGGCTAGGGTGACATCAGACTGGGGACCTGTCACTAGTGGAGTTGCACAGGACTCCATTCTTAGCCCAGTTCTCTCCCATATGGTGATAAATGACATGGATGCAGGACTGGAAGGGATACTGAGCAGATTTGCAGACGATACAAAACTGGGAGGAGCTGTTGACTTCCTCAAAGTCACAGAGGCCCTGCAGAGAGTCCTCGACAAATTAAAGAATTGGGCAATCACCAACCATATGAAGTTCAACTTGCCATAGGAATGGCAGTTGCTGGATCCTTTGCCTGGGTTGGAGCAATCCTGATTGTATGTACAGATGAGAAACTGGAAACTGAGCTGTGGAAAGGGACCTGGGGGTCCTGGTCAATGGCAAGTTGAACATGAGTCAGCAGTGCCCTGGAGCCAGGAGGGTCAACCGTGTCCTGGGGGGCATCGGGCACAGCAGCACCAGCTGGGCAAGGGAGGAGATTGTCCCACTCTGCTCTGCACTGGGGCAGCCTCACCTCGAGTTCTGGGTGGTGTTTTGGGCACTGCAAAATAAAAAGGACATTGAGCTAGAGATGGAGAGCATCCAAAGGAGGGCAGCAAAGATGGTGAAGGGCCTTGAGGGGAAGCTGTATGAGGAGCGGCTGAGGTCACTTGGGCTGTTCAGCCTGGAGGAGACTGAGGGGAGACCCCATTGCAGTTACAGCTTCCCTGTGAGGGGAAGAGGAGGGGCAGACACTGATCTCCTCTCTGTGGTGACCAGTGACAGGACCCGAGGGAATGGCCTGAAGCTGTATCAGGGGAGGTTTAGGTTGGATATTAGGAAAAGGGATATTAGGAAAAGGTTTTTCATGCAGAGGGTGGTTGGGCACTGGAACAGGCTCCCCAGGGAAGTAGTCACAGGACAAAGCCTGAAGGAGTTCAAGAAGCATTTGTGCAATGGTATCAGGCACACGGTGTGACTCTCAGGGCTCTCTTGTGCAGGGCCAGGAACTGGACTTAATGATCCTTGTGGGTTCTTTCCAACTCAGATTTTATGACAGAAAAGTGCCATTTTCTGTCCACTGACTGTGAAAAGAACAATGATTAGACTGGGTGCTTACTGTTTACATGGTAAAATTTAGTTTTTATGAGTCAGATTAAAGGAATTTAAGTTAGACCTCTTATCTCTCAAGCCATTTGATGGTTTTGCAAAAGATTTTATGTGTTAGCATAGAATAGCAATTATCATGGAAAAGAAGATAACACGATTTTGTTTAATAGTGTGTAATATATCTTCACAATGTATCTCCCATAAAGGAATGTTTCTTGTGACATTTCCTATCTGCTTAGCCAGAAGCTTAAAACTTTCATTTATGGTTTGTATCCAATTGCTTTTTTTCCCCCTAGCTTATTTTATTATTAAAGAGGTGAAAATTCATATTTTTTTTAATTGTAGTGTACAAGAATTTGTGAGTCTAACCAAATGTGTTATTTGCAGTCTAACCAAATGTATTTTTTAAATAATACATTACCATATATTTTCACAAAATATTGTATCAGGTTTCCTTCTCCATATGAAATAATAGTTGCATTAAAAGTCTTACAGTTATTTTTCTTCCCTGGAACAGCTCTCCTTTTGTGCTTCTACATTTTTTTCCCTCATTTTAGCTTTATTAGTCTTTTTTTAGTAATGAAATTTTGCATGTTAACCACTGATATAATCTAGGAATACTAGAAGGTACATCAGGAGCAGATGAAAATGTATATTCTTTTATCTGCAGCATATTGCCTGAAATTCTTATGATTATTGAAACAATGGACAACCAAGGCATGAGACCCAGCCAGCAGGGCTTTAGGAAAGGCAGATCCAACCTGATCTCCTTTTAGGTGACCCACCTAGTGGATGAAGGAAAGGCTGTGGATTTTATCTGCCCGTTGGCTTTTCTTTGGGTTACAAGCAGAAGCAACATAGTACAATGTAAAGATCACCTATTCAAGTAGTGCAAGTTCCTCTCTAAAGTTCATTGTACTAGGCTTTCCAATTCCAATACAGAAATGAGATGGGCTGGCTTTCTTTCTTAATACTGAGAAAATTTAAACAAGTAACTTAGCTTGGATGCTGCTTTTTACAGGGCTAAAATTTGAGTGAGATGAATTCTGCCTTGATGTTCACAATGTAATAAACTTAAGTGGATGGAAAACAGTTTTTTCATGTGTTGCTGCCAAAAAAGCAGCATAATAAGGCTTGTGCTGAAAGCTCAAATCTGACCCAAATGTTGTTTTTATCCACAAAATGGGAAAAAAAATTAACTGCATTACATGCAATGGCTGATGTTGTCTGAAAGCATACCCAGGAATATCTGTAAAAGTTAGTATAAAGATAAAATGAATAATTTTGTGGAAAATCACTGACTATCTGCACTTTCATGTCAAGTTGTTTGCAGAAAACTTTGTATCAAATTTAAAAAAAGGTACAATGTCTTAATATATGTATACATATATATCAGCTGCAACTACTCACCAATACTGAACTCTAAAATTGCTTGTTTTAGAAGTGTTCTTTTATACAAAGCTAAGTCCATTTTTATACTTTATCTTAAAAAATTGCAGTTTCATAAATACCTTTTGAAAGAATTCTGAGAGATAAATTTATCATTTTCTTGGAAATTCATGACTAGACATTGTGTGAAATTGCTGCTTAATGTTAGTAATTTATGCAAGGAAATTTGTGCTTTTGAATTTCTGTGCATCGGCCTCCTCCATCTTTTTATGAATTGGTAGTTCATATGTGTTACCTTGTTATTGTAGAATTCAACAGATAAGAATGTTTTAATATACTTCCAGTGCTAGCTATACAGTTTTTATATAGCTAGTACAGTTATAAAAGAGAAAAAAGATTTCTCACTACAATAATGAACAATTATCACCAGTTAGTGGTGACTGGTATCTTTAATATATGATACCTCTAAAGCATTATGGCAGTGACTTTGCTCCTAAGTATTAGAAGACACTGAAGTTTCTACACTTCTGCTCTTTCTAGGTATCTTTCAAGAATAAAAGTCTAACTGAAATAATTATTGCCTCATGACTTGATTTATGGTAGGCAAATAATTCAAGAACGGAGCAGGTTAGATAGCATGTGGGTATGTTTTGAAGTAACTGAGTTATTTAATTTTAATAGGTCATAAAGCTTGCTTTTGAAGAGTTTGAACTGGAAAGAGGCTATGATACTCTTACTGTTGGAGATGCTGGGAAAGTTGGTGATACCAGAACAGTGTTATATGTGTAAGTACGGAACTTCAAAAATTTTCCTTGGAAATTTGCTATCATGTTGTTTCTTCCAGGTCAGGATATATCTACTTAAATTTGCAATTTTAATCTATGGAATTTGATAATGAATGTAAGTGTAAAATTCAAGTACTGTCAAAGAAAATTGTTCATTACCAAGTTCATTCCAAATCCTTGGCAGCATCTTTATAGGCTTTAATATCAGGGACTAAAAACTGCGAATTGATTTCTTTAAAAGAAAAAAAAAGCTTCATTTAAAAAACAAGAACTACCTGTATATATCTAATTGTATTCACAAACCATTAGGGGAATAAAAAATAAAAGTCTTGGATTTCAGCAAAGAGTGTAAAATAAATAAGGTATGGATTAATTCAAAAATTTGTGTATTTAAAATTGGATTTGTGTATAAAATTTTCATGAAAGGATATAGTCCACATTTCAGTAAATTTAAACACACTTTATGGGATACTATAATATAATGTAATATATTTAAAGTGTTAGAATTTAGATAAATTTGAAGGAAAATTCCAGACTAGATAGCTACTCCTAATATACAGCTCTTCAATACTGTCTGGACTAATTGAAAGAATCTGTACAGAATAGTTAATCTCATCTACCTTAACCATATCATTTTTGTTGCATATGCTCATTTTTTCTTACTACATAATGAGAGCTTGTGGTTAACAAGATATTTTGGCTATACCTTTTAGTGGGTTAAGTTATCACATGAATCCTGATCACCAAACACAAAACAAAATTACAGATTTGATAAATTATCAATGACTAAATCAGAGAAACTAGCAGCCTTTATGTCTTAATAACATTACTTGACATTGCATAAAAATCTATTGGATAAAGACAGCATTGAACACATTTGATACAAAGAATCATTGTAATTTTATATTTTAAGGAAGTTTTAATCCATATAAATATTTGCCATGTTTCCGTAATCATAGCAAATGAGTGCTCTTAACACCCACACATTTTATTTTAAATTAATTAAAATATTTTGCAGGGACAAATCTGAGGACAATAATTTATATATGTATTGGTTTATGAATATATACATTTATTAATTGCTAATTTCTGAACCATGATATCAAAGTTCTTACAAAACCCCTAGATTAATTTGGCTTAAAAGTATGACAGAAAATTACTGAATTATTTGTTCAATGCTTGTGTTTCTTGGCTTTCATTACCAAGTAGCTGCTACTGAGTAAATTGAATTCTATATTCTGAGTATCTGAAAAAGAAAAAACAAAAATGAAAAAACTAACCAACCGAACAAAAAAACCCACAAACCACCAAACCTCTTTTAAGAGCTTATATATTATACTAACAAGAAAAATATGAACTGGGAATGGATTTCCACGTCTAAGTTTATTTTTTCTTGTATTTTTCAGACCAATTGTATAATGCAACAGTCCTTCTGGTGATGTTGATTTAACTACTTGTAACTATGACAAAAGGGTTTGCATTTTTTTATTTTGAATTGGGATACATTTTTGCTCATAGGGATCGCAAAACTCCTTAAGAGTCAAGTCTTTAAGTAGTAAATTTGCTATCCCAAACTGTTAATTCTGTTTGCTACACTGTGCATACTTCATATGTCAAAATTTGCCTTTTTAAAATTACGCGTCATATTCTTTTTTATACCTTTCCATTTGAAGCCATTTAGCCTGTGATTACTTATTCCACATTTATTTTCCATGACTGCACAAAAAATAAAATTTAAAAAAAATCGAAAATATTATTTGCTCATATTAATTGCTATTTTTTATCATCTTAAGAAGACAGCACCCCATAATAACATCACCTCACCTCCTATAACTTCTTTTCACTTTAATAATATTTTAAAGATCCCGTGGCAGACATCCACTTCTAAATACATCACTGGCATTTCTGGAACTAGTACAATGTTCTCACTAGAGAACACACTTTACTTCTAACCATTTCTTCAGTATATTTTTTGACTAAAATAGAAAATGTTTTATCCCTATCACTCCACAGCCTTTCACTTAGGATTACAGTACAGTGATCGTGTTGTCCCTACTATCTTTATTGTAAATTGTATGTTTGATGAAAGAGAGGCCTATGCGAATAAATTTATCTGCCTTTTGGGTTGTAAAATTAGCATTACTCTGAAAATCATTTGAGAAACTAAATGATTAATAATTGAAATACACTGGAAATACAGGAAGGTCCAAAGATGAAACTATAGTCTCACAATAATTAATAATGAATCTGAATTTCTATTGCGACGGTGTTCTTGAAGTTATAAAAAACTGGATTTCATCATGCATTAAGAAATTGTTATATTTAAACAGCATCACAGATATGTGCCATTTCACTTACTTTTCAGAAGGGTCTTCCATCAATGCAAAGTAACATCCCTCATAAAATGCTAGGTCCACTTGTAGAGTACATTATCATGAGAAAGTTCATAACTAAATGTCAGAGTGATTTTCTTATCAAAATTTTTTATTACTTGGTTTTAGTAACATCTGTTACATTTAATGAGCTTTGAACAGCACCTTGCAGTTTCTTATTCATCCCAGGAGGGTAAAGGAGCTTACAGCAAAGACTTTTCTGGCTAGATTTAATTTCTAAATTTCTCACGATATCTTTAAAAAAAAAAAAAAAAGGATTTCTTACACTCTTCAAGCATCTGTTGGCAGACTAAATGCCAGCATTTCTGCAGAAATTCTGCTGAATATCGCTGTAGAATCTCATGCATTTGATTCTAAAACTTTGTAGCTTTATGATTTAATTCGAACATAATATGTTAAAATATCTTTTTAAATTAAAATCTAATTCCAAGTATTTTAATCTTTCAGCTTGTCATAAAATTGTCACGTCTCAACATATAAGCCTCAGCTCTATGCAAAAGTTTCCAGTTCTCAGGTGCTAAACCCCTCAGGGTAGTAGCTACCTCTTTATTGGGTGCTTTTTTGTAAGTTTAAACATTGCAAACAAACATTATACTGTAAACAAACTCGAACTTAACAATGAGTTCAGTAGTGCCAGGATATTTATAAGCCAGTCACCCTGTGAACATTGGAACTGGCTAAAGGCAGGTCAGTAAATAGGGGACCTTTAAATACTTTATGGAAAGAAGATTGAGGGAGTTGAGATTCACGATATATAAATGATCTGTCCTAGCACAAGCTTTCCAGAATGTCCAGACTCTCATCCATTAGCAATTATCTGCATAACCTCAAAGCTGTAGCACTACAGCTCGAGGGGAGTAGGAAGGAATACTGATGTTTAAAAAGGAGAAAAAAAAAGCGTAGACTCTCCATCTCTATTTTTTAGGACAAAATTGGGAAAATAATTAGAAAAAGTATTTTAAGTTCATGAAAGATAGCACTGAGATCATACAAAACCCAATATACTTTGATTATTTCAAATCAATTTTACACATTTCTTTCACAGTCTAGTTGGCATATTGATTAAGGATCTGTTGGGTTTAAATTTATTAAATTATTTCATTTTAGTATTTATGGTAAACTTTAAAAAAAATCTAATCATCAACATCTTAATTAAGTAAAGGGGGATATTCCCATAAATTGTAAGATTTTTTAACAATTGCTTCATCTGTAATCCTTACTTGTTGGAAAATTTAGTAGTCTTCATGGATTATGTGCGCTGAGATGTTTATCTCTGGAAAACAGTAACACAACATACTTAATAGTAAACTAAATATGTTTAGGTTATAAGGTTTTGAAAGCAGTTATTTCTTATTTTTAACAGTTTGGCTAGAACCAGTGACTACCCTTTCAAAACAATTCATTAGTGATCAACATATGTGAAGTTTATCCGTCAGAATGTTTCCTGCAATGTCCTGTTTTCTGTTTTTAAATTCTTGTATATTAAACTAACTCATTGCTTTAGAAAGTCTGCTTTGCCTCCAAATGCTATGATTTATATTTTTCTTGCAGCACTTACATTAAAGCTTAATTTTTTAAGTTACTCCCTTAAACCATGAATCTTTTAACTTTTCCTGTACAGAAAACTGTTAGGTTTTTCTTCCTGGCATACAAAGAAGAAACTGTACATTAATGATTCAAACTGAATTGCTTATGTTATCTATTTCACTACACAGTAAAAGCATCCATGGTAGTAACATGCTTTTTAGTAAACCTTTATCCTTTTCTTCTATTCACGCAAAGCTTGGAAACTTACTGGGGGCTTGGAAAACAACCTACCCTTTCATAACTGGTAAAAACCAGTATTTCTGGTCCTGAAGGCCATTTTTAATAGCTTGGATCTGGCTTCTTGTGGCTAACTAAGCAGAGAGCACACTGTGCCAAAAAAAATTGCTTTATCTTACAGTTTCCTTTTCTGATCTGTGACCTGTTCAGAGTAGTGAGAAGCTTAGCTTAAGTTTGCCTCCACATTTTTAAATTCCTTCATGTGGAGGTGAACCTCCATTCATCTTGACATAAAACAAGGTTAGCATCAGCCAATCTGCCTGAATGGCTGGTCTGCAAGTCTCTGTTCTTGAACTTGCAGATGATCTGATCTTAAGATGAGAACAGACTGGGACAAACTCAGAGTCAGCAACAGCATGTGTTGGAAGACAGACCTACATTCCCTAAACATTTGTCTGCCCTATCTGCCATCCTAGTTGAAGGATGTTCTTCTATATATGGAGGTATTCTCAAGGAATAAAATAAAATAAAACAAAACCAACAACAATAACCCAACCAAACCAGCAAACAAATCAAAAAACCCAAACAAAACCAAAGCAAGCAAACAAACAAAAACAAACAAAAAGCCCCCAACAAAGAAAAAACCACCACCACCACAAAAAAAAACTCTCTGCTTTTTATTGATTTCTGCTTTTGGCTTTTTTCATTTTTTGGAGGGTCCTTTTCCTATACCCCTAGATATGAATCTGAGGAAGCAATTGTATTTTGGCTGGTTCATATCTACCATCTATGGATAGAGCACTGGCATTTTGAAGCGAGATGACTCTGCCTATTTGATGAGTTTACCTATTCAGTTGCAGCTTTTTATTTGGTTTTTTTTTTCAAATTTATTTTTCTTATTTTTTTTTCCCAGCATGCTATAGAGACATTTATATAGATTAAAAGTATTCCATCCTACTCATAAAGACTTAGAATTTCAGGGTTCATCTTATCTGTGTTCAGAAATTATCAGTGTAGGTCTCATACGTTAATCAGATTACTGAGTATAAAGAGACCCATTTAAACAGTTGTTACTCGTAATGCAGTAGGTTGACACATCTGAATAGCCACTGAGAAATTTTTGCAGGAAAAACACAAGTTTCCAGTTGTCTTTCAATGTAATCTTTACATTTCCTTTCTTCATATATGTATTTCTGCAGGCCTCTCCTAAACTACTTTTTTTATGTTACCCATTGTCTGGGGAGGTATCTTCCTTTCCTAAACTACCTATATTATTCATTTAAATGAATGTCACAGCTTTATTAACAATCATTATTTTATCAGCAAGAGAATATTCAGTATTCTGACTATACCTAGCATCTCCTCGAACCTGTACAGTTCCTAATTAGTTTGATAAGCTGCTCAGTTTTCATTAAACAGCTAAGGTAAGCAGCTGCTTTATTTTCATTCTTACACAGGTCAAACTGAACACCCTAGCTACATATCACTGTTTCTTGATTTCCTTACTTATCCAAGCACTGTTTGTGTGCCCGCATATGCTGAGCTATAATGCATTTCATTTCTTTCCTCCTTTTCTGCATCTATAGTATCATAATAATCAACTACTTATTAACAGGTCATAACCAGAAATCTTATAGACCATATTAGAGCAAACTCAGCCATTGTAGCAGCAGTTCCAGGTGGACGTTCAGTAGTAATTATTAAGACTATTTGCTCGTGTGGGTTTTGTGTTTTTTAATTTTATTTTCAATATATCAGAGTAAGAACCCAAATTATTGTAGGCATGGGATATACAGTTTCTTGTTCGTAACCTTGATGGGAGACAGAGAGAATTCCTGTAACTTCTCTAATGGTTCCTCAGTTTTTACCTTGTTTCTGCTCAGCGTCTCCTTTTATTATGTTTTTGCATTTAAGTTGTAATAGTATAAACATTGGTTTATTATATTTAAATAATGTTTGTGGAATAATCCATACACTGTTTTCTTGAGAAATTCTGCTTCTGGGACATCCTATCTTGATTTGGCACATTATTAGTTTTACTTATCTCATGCCTATTTGTTTCATATCATCAAGGCTGAGGTTTGGAAGAAAGACAGAATTTTTTGGTTTGTATCTGATAACGGTTTAGCTAGTGAGATTCTGCAGCTACTTTTTATGGGTGACTTTTCCCACTACTTTTTGTAAAACTGTATAGCTATCACCGGGATCTGTATGGTTGTTCAGGACTAGAACCTGATTATGCACCAGTTTTTCAGTGTTAAGAAGCAACCTTTTTATTAATGGTTCTTTTTGATGCACAACTTTTTGATACCAGAATTACAGATGTATAAGTGATATTACTGAGAAGTGCTTAAGTTTTATGGTGGGATTCACCTGTTTGCCTTATATGTGTTGTATACTGAACTGTACTTATCCATATATAGCTATCACACATTACTGTGTGACAAATTGTAGTTTCCCTGAAATCTGAGAGGTCATTGTGAGTTATTTGAATGGAGTAGATGTGATTGTAGTAAGTTCTGGACACATAGGCTGTAAGGCATGTAAAGCAATTTCCTTCACTTTTAGAAAGCCTTGCAGAAAAGCAATACTCATCTAAACAGGTCAAAATTAATTAATACATACAATCACTCACATCTTTTACAGCTTACTTAACTACTTAATGGAAGCTTTAGGTAGGAAGAGCTTTATGAGAAGTGTTCAATCATCGTTGAGTGCAGTCATTCAAAATATTTTTTTCTATTACTTCACATTGTTCTATTTCATATAGAATAGATAATTTTATCAAAAAACAGCTGATCAGAACAGTAGGATGTGAATAGCTTAAAAGGCTGTGTTTTGTGGTAGTGGTGGTAATAGTAGTAGTAGCAATAGTAGTAGTAGTAATTTATGCCTCTACAAATGACTTTGCCATTTATCCTACATACAGACTCACTGGATCTAGTGTTCCTGATCTTATTGTGAGCATGAGCAACCAGATGTGGCTTCACTTACAATCTGATGACAGCATTGGCTCACCAGGATTCAAAGCTGTTTATCAAGGTACGAGCTAAATTAACTGTTTTAAACTTATGCTGTAACTTACTTCATTATACCCCAACAAATTAATTTCAAATAGACATTTAGTCCTTTCAGAAACTTAGATTTTCGATACTGTCTCTATTGTCAATTAATGGTTAATGAAGACATGGATTTGCAAATACCTACAAAATAACTAAAAATATTTGCAAGTAAAAATGAAGGTTATTGTTCTAATACTTTTTGCTGGGAGGTCAATAGAAGATACAAATTTCTATCATATTTGAGAGGTCTTAAATTTTACATTATGCTAACCTTTATCATATTGGATACTATTTGAAAACTATTGTTAATATCCTCAGACTTTTTTGGGGTAGTTATAAAACTTGTTTTTGTGCCTCACTGAGAATCTTCACAGATCTAAGTCAACATTAGTATGTAACGAAAACAACAGAACAGGTATATTGTATGTGATTGTGGAAATTAAGAGGATGTATAGAATTGTGGAAATTTAACTAAAAAAGATTATCTAAGTTACCCTAGCATCATTTGTGTTGCTTCTGTCTCAAAGTAATGAGAACCCTTGCAACATAAACATCTTTAATCTTTTTGACTGTGTGATGTTCAGTACCTTCTGAAGTTGATTAATTGTATTAAAAAATACCTGATATCTCTTAGTATGCATGCATGTATTGAATTTTTTCCATTTTAATAGGTTGTATAGACCTGCAGCTACAAAGAGGGCTTTTTTATTGACATATGGTATCATTTTCTGTTAATTTCCATGTTAATTAGTTCACCTTAAGGGTAAAGGAACACACTTGATACTATTTTCAATAGTTCCTTATGGGCACATATGATGAAAATTATTAGATAATAATCTTGTCAAAATTAGTTTTGTACAAAAGATGCTGCAAAACATTGAGACTATTCGCTGTTCAGTAACTGAAAGTAACAATTAGAAGAGTGGGAGTGCTCCTTGAACATTTTCCATAAACTGAAGAACCCCGTCTAAGCGTTTCATTTCACTTCTAGTTACCTTACTGTTTCAATACCAAAACAGGCAAAATAATGAGTGAAAAGTTATGGAGATGTTAACCTCAAGTTTAGCAAGCTATACTGTTATTGCACTAAGGATGTTAAGGCTTGCCTGAGCAGGTTTTTAGAAGAAGGGTCTGTGGCTGATGATGTATTGTGAACACTGAAAGGAACATGAAGGAGAAATTCTCCCCATTAGTCAGCCAGAAAACATGGTGTTACTTGTCCACACCAATATTTTTCTACTAGTGGTCTCCCCATTGAAGCAGGTGTAATGATTGCAATGATTAGGGTTATACTTTCATCATTATTTTTCCCTAGCACCATATTTCTTTGGGACTCAGTCAAACTCACTATTGGTTATTCCCACTCAGGGTACTAATTGGAGCATGCTAATTAGATCAACTGTTGTACATTCATAGTTTAAGTTTCTATGTGCATATATTGCTGGATAATATTTGAGTGTTTTAATTATTATTATCTACTTCTTTTATGAACCATGTTTTGATTTTCTTTAATGTGAACTGAAATCAACAAAATAAGGAAGAAGAGGAGAAAGAAGGGGTGATTCTCATGAGGATGGCTGTCACTTCTCATGAGAATCCTCCGTAGTAACACTACTGAGATTTGCAGGTCCCTGGCCGTGAGAATAACCATATGAGAACAAGAAAAATCACGGAGGCTCTTGAAACACTATCACAATTGCCTAACTGTGATGTTACAGAGCTTTGAATTAAAAAGCAGATGCAGGCCTGTAGCCCTTCTATGGCTAAGACATTAAGGAATCTTAAGACATTGTGCCATGCATTAAGCCTGCCTAGCTTAAGTATGTTTTATTGCACCAGTACAGTCACATACTCTTTATCTAAATTAATCTTACTCCTTCTCGTCCCTTCTTTCATGATTTCATCTTTTGTACTTGTGTCATTTCTAGGGTCTGTGTTTCTTTAGACAACATATTGTCTTTACAAAATCCATTTGTGAAATACATAAAGTGGAAATAGTGTTTGTATAGTGGAGAGAGAGTGTTGGCACAAGTTATGTATCTGATATTTTACACAGTTTCCTCAAACCAGAATTATGAACTTTACCTTCCTGTACCTCTATGAAAAAGTTCAAAAATTTAAATTATATATATATATCAGATGATTTATTTTTCTGCTCTAATTTCTTTCTGGTAATGTAAATTAATCTGTTTTCATTTCTGTATTTGTCTAATGAAGATATTTTATTTATGGAGTTCAGCCTCTTACTTCTGGGGACTTTCTGAAAACTCCTGAATTATACACTGTGCATTTTGCAGCAGCAGTAGCATCTCTTTTATGAAGTATATTGTTATCATTTGACAGTTGGATTTTGGCTTTCAATCTTGTTTTCCAATCACTTGTGAGTTATTCTGTTTTTTGGGGGTTTTTTTTGTTGTTTTGCAAGTTTATTTCACAATCCTAAAGTGTGAAATGTTTACAAGTTCAAAAGTATAGTAAACATTTTAAGATAAAGGTGAATTATAACTTCTTTCTCTCTTTCATTTCAACATTCTCATTAGTTTTATTAGAATTTTCTCATCTTTTGTTGTTGACTTTTATCCATCTGCACTCTCAATACATTTCCTGCTTTAGGGTAAGTGTGCATCTTAAACCTCTATCCTGTCACAAGATGCCTCAATAAATCTCCTTCCCCTTGTTTAGCAGTCAAAGAACCTGTCTAAAAATAGAATCTCATTTTAATTGTGAGAAGGTTAATAGATTTTGACATGTAACCTCAAGGACACTGTCTTTGCAATTGCACTTAGCTAAAAAGAAGGCAAACTGCAGGCTTTGATGGTTCATACATGTTCTGTAGAGACAAAGTAAAGGGCATCCCTATTTGAATCTTTTTTCCCAGAAACTCGTGAGTTTTGCTCAGGATTAGAACACGATTCCTCACCCTCTTGGGCAATATTTTACAACTCACCGACTGAATCTTGACTTTGTATCTGAGTAAAATATTTTTTATGTTTCTGTTTAAATAGTATCACAGTCTATAGAAAATTGTTACTTTAACTGAACTTCATCTCACTTTAATTATTAAGAGAATGATTTAAATGATGCAATTCACCTATCTTACATTATTAGCCTGTCCACCTAAAAATAGCATGAAATGATGCCTGTAAATGAACTGATATGCATAACAGATTTTGTGTATGGATAGTAAATTTAATCCTATTTATAATTTGCCTAAGGGATTAGGAGAGGGGCAGTTCTTCCCAAGTTCTGCCTCTTCTTTTGCTCACCATCAGAAACATGATAAGAAACATGTCAGAAAGCTGTAGGGTTCTCTATATTCTCACTATTCAAAATTTTGTAATCTGCCCTATTAATCAGATTTCTCAGACTCCAAAAGTTGGATCAACAAGAAAGATTTCAGACATAGGTCCTGTAGAGATAGTTCCTGGAGAGTTTTGAATGCAGAGGAATAGCACTGTACCTGTATCACTGTATGCAATGGAAGGTGACTTATGGAAACACAGATGGTAAAACAAGTGTTGTCAGTTTGTCAGCTCCAGGAAACTGATAAACAGCTACCATGTTAGAAAATGCAAGACGTGTCTTGATATTTTTCTGTCAGTCATACTCAGTGTCATGCATTATAAAGGCAAAAATAATTTAGGCATTACCTATATGTAAGTACATTATTAATAAGTAAAATGCAAGACACTACAGGCAACCTTAACTTTGATGATAAACAATGTTAGAACCACATTATTATTGCTAAAATAGAATGTTGTTAACCCATACTAAAAAAAAAAAAAAAGCTGAAGAATGATCTGAACCTACCATTATTTTTTTCAAAAAAACCCTTTTTTATAGACTGTATTTGAAAGTCCTTAATTTTCTGTTATAGATCCCAGATATTGTAACAGAATGGTTTACTACATTTCAAAAAGAATCCTCTGAAAGCATCTTTTCTGTGAAAAGGACAGAAATGTAAATTGTTCTGTCCTTGAAGAATGAGAATTATTGTAACACTACACCTAAGTGTATCAAAGGATCTATTCTGAAATCCTCTCCAGTTATTATCTATGCCAATTTTCCTTACTGAAGCCAAGATGACCAGGTTTCACTCCACAGGTCTTCATAAATTAAACAAAATCACATTATGTATTTCAGAGCTGATACTTCACGATAAAACCCACTAACATTTCTCAGTGTGCATACACCACTATAAAGTGATGCTTTAAAAATAAAATTTTCAACAAAAGAAGTGAAAAGGAAACATTTAGAGAAAAAAACCACAGTATTTAGGCTGTTGTTAAGACAGCTTTCAGACCACTTTGAGGTCATAGGATGGTCTGGTAACACCAACAAAGTATGTTGATATGATAAGACTATACTTTTACAAGCATGCTTTTTTTTGCAGTTTGACACTGGTCATGGGCTAAAGCAAGGAGTTTTTTACATACAATAGCTAAAGAATTTGTAATTAAAGTATTTATTTATTCATGCACTTATTTTTCAAGTTAGTTTTCTTCTTGAGCTGCATTTCTATTTTGTTTTGACCACAAGTGAAGACCACTCATGCCCAAACTTGTCCAGCACATCTGATCTGATGTAGTATTTAGGCAGCTTTGAATCAACAGGAAGATTTGGTGTATGCCACTTCTTAATATCGATTCAAGCATGCATTTACCTGTTAAGTGGATAAGTTAGGCACAGTCATTGCCATGCATATCCAGGTCAGGATAATGCAACGTGTTACTATGACAGTAGGCCTTGTAGAAGTATCAGTGATGTTAGGTTGCAATTGCAGCCAAAAAAACGATTTACAAGGTGAATAATGTGTCTGAGTTTGGCTTATTCCACTCATTTTATGGATGTGTCACATCTAAAAATAGGTGCTTTATGGCTCTCAGGATCCAAGGTGGATTGTGCAGCCAGCTGATCATGCAGCCAGCTGATCATTAGGCTGCTTCCATGCTTGTGGTCCTATTGGCTGTACCGCACAACGTAAAAGCATATGACAGGCAGCTTGAAGTTTTAGGTGTGAATGTTTTATAATTTTATTATGCTTGAGATTTTTCTTCCATTCAACCCTGTAAACCTGTCAGTCTGATAAAAATATTTAATCTTTTGACTTCCATAATTCTTGATAACCAGTATAACATCTGGTTTATAGCCTGTTTAGAGCTAATTTTTTATTCCTGCCTTTACATGGTTATATAAAGTAATTAAGTTATTTCCCTAGCCTATCCTTTAGTTCATAACAGTGTTATAAAATAAATCTGGTGACTCAGTGATATAATTCTAGCATTTTGTGTAATTTGAAGTTATTAAGAATTCTTGGAGACATCAGGAAGTATATCAGCTCCTGCAAGCAGCTGAAAATGTCAGGCTTACAACCTTTATTTGTATTGATGCTCAACTGAGCAGTTAAGCTTTAAGCTCTTCATTATGATTGTTTGGAAAGAGATTCTTCTTTCCTATTGAGACAAGTAGAAAAATACTTTCAAAAACATATTTCAGTTGCTCAGATAAATGTCAGTTGTCTTTTTGCATACAGCTACAGGAGTTAGTAAACCTTAAATCAGTGCAGTTTTTTACAAAAACATAACTACCTTATAAATGTTATTACACTACTAATATTGATATAAAATTCTGTTTGTGCTTGGAGGTTTAACAAATCCTGTGCTGAAAGAAATGAATGCAGTTAAGCCTTTCTAGCACTCTCACAATTTGACAAGCACACAGGGAAATCGTTATATACAGTGTAAAGCTTGGAAAGAAAACAGATATAAGTCATTCAGTGAAAACTTTGAGTTTCCTTTGCTTTAAGCTTTTCCCTCTTTCATGTATTTCATGTATATTAAGATTTTTTTGTGTATTATGTTCATATGTATTCAGAATATTATTCAAGTGTGTGCTTGAATAAAACATTTCATGTTTTATGTGAATATTTTTATTTATTAAAGCTACTTGGTTCTGTAGAGTTCCATCCTAATATTGTATCAATTAATCTGTTTGTAGTGCTATACAGGGTAGGTTAGTTTTTTGAATGGGCAATTGAAATTTCTGCCACAATGTATTATCAGTCATTTTCAGAAGCTTTCCCATATTTTTGTCTGACCTTTTTAGAGTATATTGTTCAGATAAGCCTAGAGCAGGAATTTCTCAGTTTCAGCATCCTTGAATTTTCTTTCAAGAAATAAGTAGTACCACTAGTAGGTTACTAATAGAGTGAAAAGAGGCACACTAAGTTACTGAAAATTAATGCAGCAGTTTCAAAGAAATTTTTAAAAGTGGAGAATGTCTTTGCCTAAGTTACGTATAATGTTTGGGGTGGCAGACAGAACCCACTTTTCATCTAGAAAATACACATGAGGTTGAGAAACATAATATAATGGTGATATGCTTTAACTCGTTGAGTGTCTTGCATATTTATATATTATCAGGCCATAGTTGATAAGACCAAATTTCCTTCTGTGCCACAGTCCTTTATTAAACAATCGCAAACAGAGGCTTAGTGAAGACAATAAAAAGGAGTAAGTGTGCAACACCCCGTAACTCTTCTTCTCCCTCCTAAATCAACAAAATAACAAAACCAAAATGACCAGATTAAGTACAAATTTTTTAAGCAAGTGATTTGTTTTCCTTTTTAATTTTTGTATTAATTGTGTAACTCTCCTCCTAATGTCCTATTTTAATTAGAGCACTTTTCAGATGTTGATATAATTATGCTCAACTATGCTCCACAGAAACACAATCAATGTCTGGTACTCATCTCAATCAGCTTAGAGATTAACATATATTTGTTCAGTTATGCTGTTTAGCAATGTATTAGCCACTTTTGCTATACCTTTAATGCAATGCATTCTATTGTGCCAATCACAGACATTGTCAGTATGCTGGATAAGAACGTGCATGTTAGAAATAGTGTGGTTTACAGACCAGGCATCAGTGTACATTTTGAGTTTTCTGATTGCATCAAGGAATATCTTTATTAATGTGTCCATTACTTAAACTTCAGAATTTGCAAAGTAAAAAAACCCAAAACTCTTAGAACTTCCCACATTTACAATTTGATTAGGTACAGCCAGTATACAGCAAGTGTATTCTTTCTTAGTTATATGACATGACTGGAGCTGGGAAGCTGCTGTCTCCCTTCCCCTCCAGACTGCAGCTGTGTCTGAATGATGACACAAACATGCATTCATATCTTTTCAGCGATTGATTTAACAGGTTAAGTTTAAACCCTTTTTTTGCCTCTCTTCATGAAATTATTAAACATTGAAACAGTAACATGTTGTCTCTGAATAAGAGAGAATTATTATGTTTTAACTCTGCCAGTGAAGATCATTCTGCTAGTCAAACTTATTTGGAAAGTAGTTTCATATCATAATTAAACACATTCCGTGTAGAAAACAGCTAAATATTTTTATTGATTTAATTTTTTATACCTTTTTATCCATGTTCATTGTTCAGTATGTTTGACCTTAACATAAATGTTATTTCCAGATTACTATTAAAATTTTAATTAAGATTTACCATGGCTTTTAAAAAACATTATTAACAATTGATGCTTTTTCTCTAAGGCTAGGAATAAATTGTAAAAATAAAACTGGCATTTTAAAATAAGATTCTAGTAACATATATGTGAGAATTAACTGTAAGTAATTGATCTTTTGAGAAGTTTTTTTGTTTATTTTTTACTTTTGACAGGTCTTTTTTTGTACTTTTTTCTTTCTGCGGAAAACAATCAAGAAATGGAACTGAACAGTTTAATCTAAATGTTTGAAACATAAATCCTAGTCTTTGTCTCTTAGCAGATAGAGCTCGGTTTGAAATTTTGGTACAACTTAATAATTTTAGATAAACAGAAATAAGTTTTTAAGAGTTAAAATTTTCTCCAATTCTTTTAATATAGAAAACACCGCGGTGTACACACCATGAACTTAGCTGTCCACTGACAGCTACCTAAGAATAAAGTGCTTTCACTGTTTAGGACAAAATAATTTTATTTTAATAATTTGCTTTATTTAATTCATTAAGTGGTGGCATACTCAGAATTTCCTGAGATTGTTTGGAATTCTTAAGCATTCATTTGTAAAGTTTCTCTAAATGAAGGTCAGACAAAAAGATGCATCATAGCTAGACAGCAACAGAGAAAAAGTTATGGGGCTTTTTTCTATTGAATAAGAATACTTCTTATTAAATATTTTATTTTTATGCCAGTTTTCTCTATTTTTTTGCTACAAGGTTCAAACCATGAGAACTATATTGCTCGTTAGTCCTGAAGCCCTTGAATGCATGACATTCACTCTGTGGTTTTAAAAATCAAACACTTGATTTTAAATGAGCAATAAATCAGCTGTTCGTGTTGTCTCACCAGTGGTGACACTTACTTTAAGCTTTATTTCCTTGCCTATGTTACTTTAAGTAGCAAACCTTTTTCCAACAGTAATGAAAGGATTGATTAAATGATATAATAACTGACACATATTGGACTGAATTGATAGAGTCATAGAAACATTTAGGTTGAAAATGACACTTAAGATCGAGTCCAATTGTTAACCTAACACTTCCAAGTCCAAAAATTCAAATATGGGTGTTTTTTTAAGTATTATCTAGCAAAGAAATGTGTGAATGATCTGTGAGAAGTGATGCTATCCCTGAAGTCAATAAACTTTAAAGATAGCATTGTTTTAATAATCTTGATAAATATTTAATTTGCTTCTCTAAGGCAAAATGCAATATTATTCTAATTTTTTCTTAAAGCAAATATTTGTCTGGAACCTAAAAGAAAAATAATTTTTGAGTCAGACTTTGACTCTCACAGGATTTTCTGTGTAGGTATATGCATGATGTCAGCATACTAATAGTTCTTTTTGCGATACAACACTGGGTAACTTGATAAAACAATACTAAATGTATATTCTTATTGCAAGCTGAAGAAAAAGGTAAAGTGACCCTAAGACACTGTACACAAAATCCTGCTTCCAGTTAAAACTTTTTAGTAGCCATTTAAAAAATACGTATATATGCATTTATAGATCTATAAAGTGTATTTCACATATTAATATAATTTCAAGGAAACTGAATAATCTCTCACCTCAAAATTTACCCAAAATTTTTCATATTGTGATTTTCTTGTATGCGTATTAGAATATATTGCATACCACAAAATTAATTCAGTATGTTTTGCATAAACTTTTAAAATACTATATCTTATATTTAGTATTATTATACATAAAGACCATGTTCTGATTTTTAAGATATACCCAGCTATAAAAGCTGGTGTTCTTTTGATGAAAACCAGTGATAAAACCCTGGAAATAGGAGTTACATTTATTTTTTGAAAATGTCTGTTACATCTGCAAGCAGATACTCATAAATGTTAAAATTAACAGGGTGCAATAAATTCGAAGTACAGATTTAGGTGAGTAATCTACCTTAAATCCCTACGTAAGCTCTCTCCTTCAATGACATTTTGACCCTCCATAACTGCAACTTAATCTTCTTTGAAAGAAGAATACAAATCCTCAGAGGAGGATTAAATAGCAGTGATCTGAGGACAATGGTACACCTGAGCGAGTACTTTTGCATGTCCTTCAGTGTGGCTTTAATGTCCTTAGTTGTCTTCTTTTCCTAGTTAGGGAGAAGTGTGCGTGTGTACATTTGTGTTGTGGTTAAGCCCAGCAGGGGCAGGGAAGAGGAGAGATTCTCCACATTTCCTTTGAGTGGCCAGACGTGGTGGGACAGTCTTCCTATGGCCAATATGCAAACCCCTGTGGGTTAGGGGAGAGGGAACAGGGATGCTCTTCGTAGGCAGACCAGGATATACACAGGTGTCTGCCCAGTGCTTCATCATCAGAGCGCCGGTGTATGGCATCAGTGTGCTCCATACAAACCTGCACTGGATTTCATCCAAATCCTTGGAGTCCTGATTATTGTCCAAGCCACTGTAGATCACCTCCACCACTGCTAATTTCTATTATAGTGTGTAAATTTGTTTAATAAAATGGGTGTTTTAGAAATGCTGTACTGGAATGCTGCACAACCCACTTCATGATATTTTTATTTAGTAGATGCTTTTTAGCTGTTACTGAGATTTTTAAAAGATCTGGAATTTCTTGTTCATATGCATTTTTTCATCTTTTTAAGCTAGGCTAGATTCTTATTATCATCTCATTAAAGTAAATTGCAGTTTTTAGGATTTTGGTGCCTGTTGATATGCTTTTATTTTAGTAACTAAAACCATGAAAAGACAAAAGATGGTCAGGTCTGGGTCATTAAACAGTTTCTGCATCATTTATGCCTTCATTATAGAATTTACTGAATTTCTTAAGTGTCACTGTTGATTACTAAATCACATGATTTTAAATGGAAATATTTGAATTTGGTAGTTAGTCGTAAAGAAAGATCTGTGGGAAATATTGAGCAACAGTTGAAGATTTTAATTCTGACACACAGATGTCTATTAGTGAGATCCTCTGTAAAGAACATTTATTTCACTAAAGAGTTCTTCAAAGTTTTTCAGTACTTTTTATCTTTCCCAAGTCCTTTCAAAAGCTGTATGATTTATCCATTCAGCTCATAAACAGACATAAATTTCACACTTTGACTGAAATTGATGTGACATGCTAACACCTCCACTTGTTGCGAAGTCAGCATATCCTCCAGAGCAGCCTTTGTATATTGCTCTCTCATTTTATTAGCAATCTTGATTAAAGGGGGTTATTGTTATTCAGATGAAATAATGGCTTATTTTTATGTTGCTGTGAAATTTGAGAAAACAATACTTCCTACTCTAAAACATTATCAAGAGCAAATTTCAGACTTTGTGCATTTGATTTCTTTGTTGTATATATGGTAGCATATAAAAATGAAATCCATTCAGACTGTCTATTATATGTGAGAATTACTGAATGAGGTTAACAAAAAGCTACAACAATACCTTACTTGGTATTGTGTGTGCTTGCACACTCTGTTTGCATCTAAACACTTCTGAAAACTCAATTCTAATCATGGAGAACTAAGAGCATTTACTAGAAAATGGATCTTCTAAAATATGGAGTCGGTGTTCTCAGAAAATAGCTTATATAACATTGTACAGTGGAGGTTTCTAAGTGCAAAAAGTAATGAACTACATTAAATGGGTATATGTGCAGATGAAGCTGAGTACAATGTGCTGACTGTCAGTTTAAAACAGTTTGCTCAACTGCCTTGTACCTTCACCTGTCCTCTGACCTTTCCAGGCCAGCATAGCCATGGCCAGACCTCTCTTCTCTAGGACATTATGCACCCTTTATGGAATGATTTTAAAAGAGCATTTTCTTTACAATTCACTCGCAGGCTTGGCATCAGTAGTATTTCCAAAGGGTCTTTATTTTTCCTTTCAGTGTCCAAAGAATAGCTTGGTACTTGAGGAACTTTTAGAAAGCAGTGTAGTATGTACTTTAAAACAAAATCATCACAAGTAGAACAACAAAGAAAGCAGTGAATGTTTTGTAGATATTCTAACAGTATCAGATGTAATACAAAAAATAAATGGAGCGTGAGTCCTTCTAAATACATATGTAAACTGTTCTCAGTCTGTATCTCTAGGTACGCGTGTTGATGTGTTTTTCCACTCTTTTTAAAGAAGAAAAAAGTTAGGACCATTTCTCTCAGGTAGTGAGAAACTGGGTTTGTTTCAAAGCTAGAGAGTGGTATTGGCATGTGTGCACTTGCATGGCCTTCCTTGCAGAACTGACTTTAAATATCTTAAAAAATATATATAAAAACAGAAGATGCAAACCTTTTGGATATTTCCTACGATCTACAGTACTCACCATATTTCTATCTATCTGTCTTTGATAATTCCAGGGTCCTAACAATTGTTTCCACTTCTAGTTTTCTAACGTTTGTATGACCTCTGAAACAGTGAAATGTTTTTGTACAGTCACCTTTATAAAGAACATGATAAAAAACCTTGTGTCTGTTAATTCTTCTATTGTGTTGTATTAGCATGCTGTAGAACAGGTTACTGAGTTTTGGTGAGTATAATTTCTCAAGCTTATTCAGCTTGCAACTGAACTTTGCTGGACTATGTTTCCAAATGTTATCATATTGAGTTTGGTTCAAAATGTCATCAGCTGCTTGGAACCATGACCAGAGGTTCCTCCCGTGCTATTTTGGTAAAAATAATATGCAGAGAAAAGAGAGGGAATTTTAACAGATTTTAGCAAGAATTGGATGTCAAAAAACCCATTCAATTCTTATTTTTTTCTTAATTTCCACTCATTCAAATAATTTAATTTTTTAATTTCCACTCACAATATACTCAAGAAAAGTGGGTGCAACCTACTTATTGGGATTGTCTTTTATTCTGCCAAGATTGAAAGTATATAAAGTAATCTGACTATACCTCATCTGTTTGCTTCTCTACAGTATAGACTTTTGGATGTGCTTTCACCAGAACATGTACCTGATAGGACCAACATAAATATAAATTTACATTTTTTCCCCTTTGTGCTATTTGGAAAAAAAAAAACCAAACAAACACCGAAACAGCAAACCAAAACAACACTGTACTTTTCAAACACTTATTAATTTTTTTTTTTTTAGATGAACAGATTTTAATTGTATCCTGGTGACTCTATGAAAGTCATAGCTAAGCTTTATTATATAGTAAAAGACACAGGATTTCCATGTAGCAGTTTGCTGGGATTTTAGGTATGTGCAGTTAACCTCTACAGACAAACAATATTCAGAGAGAGACTTTTTTTCACCAAAACAACCAACACAGTTAATTCCCCATCATAACACAACCTGTCCTCCTTCCTTTTTTCTTCTGGGTGTGAAAATTGAAAACCAAGATGTTGAATGGAATTTTAAGACGAAGAAGTCTGTCTATCTATGCAGTCAAATAGATAATGCTCATGAAGACTCTCCTACATGGCTCTGTGAAATTTCAGTTTTTCAATTGCTCTCACTGAAAAAAGCAAATAAATTTTGTTTGTTTGTTTGCTTTCTTGTCTGTATACTATGCCTACAAAATATTTACATGTACATATAGGTATGTGCTGTTTCGGTATATTTTTATGGAATAGCTTCCAGACTGAATCTTAAGCTGTGAGACTTCCTTTACTTCTCTGCAGAGTAGTTTTGTGTTAGGTTATGTTTCTCAGAAAGTGTGTTTTAATAGGGAAGAAGAAACTCCTGTTGTTAAGCCTTGGCCATGTCGGCATCTTTGGAAAGAGAAGGAAAGTTTTTCTTCCTTAATCCCACCCCAGAACTCTCGGTTGACCAAGGGAACAGGAGCCAACAAGGATGGAGGCACAGCAAAAAAATTGAAACATACAAGATATAGATAAGAACAACCGGAACTTCTTTCTAGATGGAAAGAGTGCCCATGAAATAAAGCCTCAAAGTTAATCAAAGAGAGAAACTTTGAGATCTCGGGGAAATTGTGCATTGCCAAAAAAGGTTAAAAGTTGCTGGACTGAGTCCAGTGCTGGAGGGCAGGATTTGTCCTGCAAGGGCAGAATATAGGAGCATAAGGCCTAAAGATGTTTTCTCTTTTTCTTTTTTTTTTCCTTCAGAAGAATATTTTTGGAGCAATACTTCATCTTTCTTGCTTCTTTACTGGAATATAATAAAGTACAATTATTTGGATGTCCACACTGTATTAATATTGGTACGTTTGGTTGCTTCCAAAGCTAACATTTTTCATTTGAGCACTTACTGTTTCTACAACCTTCATTAGAAATGTACTGAGTTAAAGCTCCAGCAAATCCATACATGATTTCAATCTTTCATTTTGTTTTATGAAACTGTACTTATCACTCTTGGTCTTTAGGGAGGAGGCACACTCGCTATAAGGTGCAGAAGTGGATATTCAGGGAAAATAAGGTCCTCCCATCTAACATTAATTTTGTTTTACAAATAATAAAATAGGCTCAAGATTTTGGTGAGGGTTTATTTTAAGAGTATGAGAAAAAGCAGTGCTTATGTGGGTACATAAGTTTGAGAAGAAATGCACACTTATGTCATGTTAAAGCATCTTCAAAATAGTATGGCAGTATTGTTTACCTATTTGTCTGTAATATTTGTGTAACAAACTGTTAGGATAGGGCTAAAAAAAGAGTAGAGATTAAGCTAATTGAAGCAGTTCTATTGTCTGATGATAATTCCTTATTACCATTTATGCTTCAAAATACTATAAATATCTAATTGCAATCCATTTAATGTGTGCTAAATTAATTTTCTATGATGCCAATTCTTAATTAGGATGCCATGTGTCACTAATTTAAATGGTTGAAAGAAGCCCAAATATATTGTGTTATCTGAGTTTATAATCTGAAAAACGTATTGTTTTGTATGACATGTATGACATGGCCAATTTTCCATAAAACCACGTTAACTACTGGTAATTATATTTTTGTCTTTCAACCATTTAGAAATAGTGTCTTATGTTCGCTGTTCCATTATTTTGCTTAGGATCAGTGTTGGCTTTACAATCCTTTTACAAATGATTTGCTAGTAGTAGCTCATTGATTTTCTTTCCAAACAACCACCATGTCTTTCTTGTCAGGACTTAAGATAATTTTAGGTAAAGATGTTTAAGGATATGCCATTGTAAAGGAAGATAAAGCATATAATTTTCCCAGTTTGAGGGGGCAAAATAGATACACAGGTATTTGTTTAATTCCTTGGTTCCTCTTCTCTCCAGTTTTTGGGACAGTTAATACATGTGACCTTGCTCAGTCATGTGGGACCTCCCTCGTTCTCCATAAGTACTTGAAGATAATTGGTAATAGTTCATTGACTGCTTCATTTTAAATACTGAATTTGATTAGCCCCTGTTCACTTGAATATGTCTACATTATCTAAAAGGTCCTTAAGCTGTTCTCTTCCTATTCTGCCCTTCTTTTAATTTTATTTAAACATTTTTTATCTAGATAAGAGGTTTTTTTCTCGAAAAGTGGAAGTGCTCTTCATCCTTCTTTCCTGCTAGCTATTTTTCTTTCTCTTAATTTTAATGACAATTTAATTCTACAAGTTTTGTTACTGCCTTCTGCCTCATTCCATAGTTCACCTTTTCACAATATTCACTCTTATGTTATTCTGATAATTTCTGAGGCAGATGCACTTCCTTTTTCCTGTACTTCCTATTTTCCGTAACATTCTAAGTTGCTTTCCACAGGATAACTTTGTGCTTACTTTTGTTCAGGGCACTGCTCAGCCCTTTGTATTGACAGGCACTTCTCTTTTTGGTAGTAAAGCAAGATGAACACTATAATTTGAACAATATCATGTTTCTTATCACAAAACATTGGAATAAAAATCTACAGTGAGACCAAAAGCATATTGATTCTTGACAATAATAGGTGTTTAGGGAAGTAATGGTGAATTATACAGTGATAGATCAAGAAAGAGAGTATTTTCTCTGTTTCCAGTGATGCATACCTCAAGTCCTTTTTTGTCTCTCAATAAGATTTTCTTCCATGTATTTGTCCAATAACTTTTTGAACACATGTATTTCACACACCCCCACCCAGAAAAAGGGATTTTCACTCTATTTAATTGGTCCTCACTTCCTCAGTAACTTTGATCTTTTGTTTTCCTCCTCTAGTTCTAATGTTGCCTTTTTTAAATGAAAGAGCAGAACTACATGTAAAATTCAACATGGAAATAAAATTTTTGAAGGTTTTTGTGTGAGGTCAGAGTACTATTCTCTGTTTTGTTCACTGTTCCTTTTCCAGTAGTTCTTACCATTTTCAATAGCTTACAGTTTCACAGAATTATTGTTAGTGTGCCAGAGCTTCTGTTCCTGAGTCCGATCTGTCAAATCAGAACCTATCATTGTGCCTGCAAACTCACAATAATGGTTTTTTTTTCCAGATTTATTTTGCTACAAATATTGATAATGAATTTCACATGCTATATCATTACATGGTTAGTAGGTGTCACACATTTTTTGCAACAAGTAACAAAAAGATTCTTCCTCATTGCTGTTCAGATTTGATCTGCATTTACCCCTGGACATGTAAAATTGATTGTAAACAAACCAATTTTTTTTTTTCTGCATTTTGTGATAACATATTTAAGTACACAGTAAATATTAAACTTAAAGAAGTTTAATATTGTAAAGGTTTTTTTCTGCTTTATTGTTTTATTGCTTTCAAGGATTTTTTTATTATAAGAGACAATGCAATATGATGTTATTACTGCCAGTAAGCCACCCATATGCAACAGTAGTGAACTGTTAGCTTAAATTGACTTCCTAGAAAAGTTGTTGTTTTTTCATTGATCTGATTCTAAGGTCATGTTCGTATTTTTTATAATATTGATACAGAATGCAATAAGGTGGATGCAGCAAAAATTAATCTACTGGATATGATCTGTGGTCTTTTTTGATAACAGCAAGGACAAAACATTTCAGAGAAAATGTGAGAGTCTCTTAGAATGCTGCTGGGAACTATATGATCTGTGAAGGAGGCCTTCTATTTTTATACTTGGAGACTGATAATAAATTGCACTGTTAAATTTCTTTGAAGAAATTTACTGGAATAATGATAAAATCGTGATCATCTATAAAATTATCATGTAAGGCCATCCTCTTTTTAGCGGTAGGCCAACCTCATTTTAGATTTAATAGCCACTTTTAGAGTCGAATTATGTGCTATATGAAATATTTTTTCTATTAGTTTTGATTTACCATTTTCTTTTTCAGTAGTTGTTCCTATGTTCCATTGCAGGAATCATGTACATAATATCAATCCTTTATTTATGTCCTCTTCTGCAATCCTGAGCATCTCTCTAGCCCTTCTCTTTGTATAAGGTTTTGTTTGTATGAGTTTCTCCTTTGTGTTTTTAAACTGCAGTAGGTATTATGTTTGTTAACACAGAGAGGCATGAGGAATAAGAGGAAAAAAAAAATCATCAGTTTTCTTGTATATGAAACATGAATTTCTGTGACCTCTCAGAGTTTAGATGTTAAACTCTCTTTTTTTTTTTTTTTGGGTGAATATATGCATGTGTCAGTTCACAGCTTCCCTTAATCTATCTTGATAATAGCTAAAATGATAATTATGAAATATTGTCAAATAATTAGGTTTTAGAGCTATTGACTTCAACTTTCTGATAGAAACCTGAAGTTTATTTTATATCTCTTATTTGAAACAATTGATTTTTGCTCAACTCACATGCTTTTAAAACATATTTAGTTTAAATTGTATTTATACATCTGAGTTATTAATGTGTGAGATTATTATTTATACTCTTTAGCTTGTATCCAGATGCAGATTTAATGATTAATGATTCACTAATCATTTAAGCTAGAATATTGGATAGTGTGAATGAAAACACAACAACAGTAAGAATTTAATTTAAACTGTGTATTTGTAAACTAGTAACAAGTGGAAAAAAAAGAAATTACTCCTACCATGAGTAAGTTTAAGAGTGCAAAATCTTCTACTGTATGAATTATTTTATTATACATTTCAGATACCTGAGTCAAAGACTTTACATCAAAAAAGATTTGAATTGCAATGTGACACCTTTCAAATAGCAGTCATAATACATATTTAAATACTTAATATCACTTTTGAATTTCCATATTTCTTCATTTGAAAGAAAACAGAGCAACAGAAATGTCTTTCAATTAAACTCGGAGAGATATGATCTTAAGAGTCAGAAATCTAATCTTTTCATTCTTCTAACATTAAAGAAAGAATATTCCCTGAAACTGAGTAAATAGTTCTAGTTTACAAACAGGATGAAAAGGCTCTTTCCCCAGGCTATTGAAAGAGGTTACATGAAAGCCAAGAACAATTGCATAAGATCAATATTAATATTTTGGTATTTAAACATCAGAGAAAGCTGACGTTTTAATTTAAGCTTGAGAGTTTATGTGCAAACATCATGAAATTCACACAGCTCTAAGAACTCAGATCAAAAGAAGGCCAACATTGAATGAGTACACAGAATAATCCTAAAAGAACAGAGCTTTAATTGCCATGCTAAATAGGTTAGCATAGATCTTATTTTCATGTTTGTTATTTTAAGAACATTTTCTATCCCATAGGACTTTTCTAAGAGCTCAACATAACTTCAACTGAATTGGTCTGAAATGTTCTCTTTTTTAGCAAACTGATACAGAGCATCTTTGCAATTTATGAAACAGAATAATCGATGCATGTGTTGGAGCAATACGCACAATGCATCACGGCTGCATTCAGACATTTAAAAAAACTGTTCACTGACCAAATCAAAGAAGTGCAAGTCAAACAGGTACTGGAAAGGAAAATGAAGTAAAAACCTGTGCAAAATCCCAGAGGAGAGAAAATGTTGGGAATCATTACATGCCTACTATTCTAGATCTAGTTATAAAGAAAGAGTATTCTGTATGTGTAAATACAAAACCATTAATTTTGCCTTCTCTGTCTTCCCTAAGTTTTGGGATGTAAATATATGTAATGGAAACGTAGCTTTTGATTAAAGTGAGTCACAGAATCATTTAAGATCATTAATCCATCCATTAATCCAGTATTGCGAAGTCCACCACTAAATGATGTCCCTCAGTGCCACATCTACATATTTTTTAAATATTCAGCCACTTCCCTGAGCAGCCTGGTCCAATGCTTGACAACTCTTTCTGTGAAGACCTTAGAGCATCTTCCAGTACCTAAAGGGAGCCTTCAAGAGAGCTGCAGAGGGACTTTTTTCAACAGCATCTAGTGATAGGACAAGGGGGTGTGGCTTTAAGCTGAAGAGCTTTATATTTCCTCTTTTAGGAAGAAATTCTTTACTGTGAGGGTGATGAGGCACTGGAACAGGTTGCCCGGAGAAGTTGTGGATACCTCATCCCTGGTAGTATTCAAGGCCAGGCCAGATTTGAGGAACATGGGCCTAGTGGAAGGTATTCCTGTCCATGACAAAGGGGTTAGAACTAAAAGACCTTTAAGGCCCCTTCAAACCCAAATTCTGTGATCCTATGATAATTATATGAATTACAGTGAGTGTTTTCTGTCAGCCTGAATAACTTTTGACTAGAGTAGATTCCTGTTAGGGATACATATAGTATTCAGTTAAAGGTTTGTGATGATATAGATTCCTAGACCTGGATGGAATTTTTCAATCTTTTTATTGTCAAAATGCAAATAAGACATCCTCAGAAGTATTTTATAAATCTGTCATGTTTGCTGGATTGTTTTTATGTTGAACAAACAAGCACAGACCCTGAAGGTTTAAATAGAAATAGAGTTAATACAATTAGTTTTGACATTTTTTATGAGTTATTTGGCTTTTCAATATAATTTGATTCAAAAACTCCTTCTATTGTGTTTGAGAGAACCTGAAATTTATCATTAAATTGGTTTTTTATGAGACAGATTTTATTAAAACCTTATTTTTCCAAAGAATAAAGTATTTTTAAAAATGTTTGATCTGAAATTAGTGTTTATATTTTTAATATGTATAATTTTTTTGTGCATGCAAATAAGATATTTACAAATCCAAATTATATATCACCCCAAGAAAACTGGGCATTCTTGGATGAAGGGTGATATATTAAGCATAACAAAGTATTTGATTTGTCTCCTAAGTTTACATCGCATTCTTGCCTTCCTCACTAAGAGCTTGGATCTGAAAGCATACCGTACTAGTTTCCTGAAAAAAAAAAAAAAAAAAGGGGAATTCTTAACCCACCAGAAACCTTAACTCATGGTAATTTCTGTTAAAAAGTTTTAGTTCACTGATCCATAGCCCTTTCCCATGGCTTGGATGCATAGCCTGAGAGTTAAAAAGTATCGTGATCTCTCTTCTATTTCAGTAAATTTATTACTTTGACATATTTTTTTACTTCCTCTGTAGACTATGGAAAGAAACACCTGTTGCTGTCTTTTAAGGGATGAATCTTAAGCAATGCTTTTGCAAATCCCTGCAGAGAGTTTGGCTTCTGATGCTCCTGCCTAAGACAGAATTGCCCTGATTTTTGAGACAGAAAAGGTTTTTTGACAAAGAGTATGTAGCACATAAACATTTGGCAAAGAGTTTATGATCATTCTCACATGCTGGATTAGATATAGCTCTGCTGTCAGTGAGGGAGATGAATTTCTAAAATGTGATTAAAATGTATATTCTGATTTTCTGTAGCTCCCCATATTTTCATGTAGTATGTAAAGATGTGCATAGCTGAAAACACCCAGGTTTTCAGTGCTATTCTGTGAAAGTAGGAACAGGCAAGTGAAGCTACATTAAAGCATTCATATATGTAATTTTAAATCCTTATTTATAAATATTATTTATAAAATTGTTCCCCCAATATTTTATTGTGTTTATGTACTGGACATTTTCGAAAATGGTTTTTAATTTATACATTCTAACTTTCTGTTAAGACAAATTATTTAAATAAAATAATAATGGGTGCAGGAGACACAGCATCACCAGCAGGTCGAGTAACCTGTTATGTGAAGTATGTGCCATACTTTTCTGAACATCTGACAAGAATCTGCAAGTGACTGCTTTCAGGGTGTAAACATAGCAGATTGACTTCACATATCATAATTCTGCATCCTGTATCTTAAAATTTCACTGGACTCTGCCTAGCAGGCTGCTGCTCCCTGAGAGCTCAGTGAGAGTTTCCTAGGGCCATGTGACCAGTCACATCCCGGAGTCCATTTCAGACAGCCCCACGACCTGGCTCTGCAGCCAGCAGCGTTACAACACAGTGGATGGTAAAGAAGGTAGAGAAGGGTCTCTCATGAGGGTTCGAGATGGCTTTAATCACATCTTGTCCCTACGATGTTCAGAGGTAGAGAGACAACGTGGTCTGGGTGCGGGATGGTTTTGTCAGGGGCCCAGGGGCGGTCCCTGGGTGGGGTTGGGGTACAGGAGCAAATAGGGAGAAACCGAGGGAGTGGCCAGGGCTAGGGAGGGAACAAGGGGAGCATCTGAAATATGAAAAGCAATGGATTAACAGATCCCCACAGTCAAGGTATACACTTCTGCCAGGGTTTAACATTATTAGATTTAACAATATTTGACAGCAAACATTTCCAATGGTGTTAAGTTATATTAATATTTAATACTATTCAGTGAGTTGAATTTTCTTGTTATCTTGAATGTTTCTGATTTCATACCTTGGACTGAACTGTAAAATATTTAAATACCAATAACTTTATCTCTACTTTAATTTAAATCAAATTTACATGATTTCATTGCATATGCAGCAACACAGTTTACAGAATCAGAAGTGCTTTCTTGTTATTTTTTCTGATCAAAGGCAAGTTAATTTTAAAAAATTGCTTTCAGTTTAATGGCAAAGAAATAGAGCCTTCATTTTCTGATGGGCAGCCATCTGTATAGTATTTTGTAAGATGATTCTACCACAGGCAATTGATATTTACATTCTCTTTCCTGACACTTATAGTATTCATAAATTTCAGAAGAATTGAATTTTTTATAGCCTTATCTTGTTTATGTAGATTTGAGATCTTAAAATTAATTAAGAAACAGAGGTTCTAGAGAATATCTTGAAGAATAATTCAAAATGTTAATTTATTTTTGGCATAACTGAATGCAGCTGGGAAAAATGTGGCTCTAATTTGAAGTATGAGATTAAGAAATCCTCCGTTTTGTTTTTATTATACTTTAGTTATTTTAAACTGAAATCCATTGACTCTATCAGTAAATTATATACTTTTAATCATATTGTTAATAGACTTATAAATGGAATTTCAGATGTGAGAGTTAAAAGATTCTTTAGTACGAGTACCTCATTGCCAGAAAAATGATCTACACACCTGTCTCCATGGGTAGGATGGAGACTGTGGCTTTATAATTTTGCCTTCAAATAGGCTGTAATTCAGTGCAGTTGTGCCGTTAAACGTAAGTATTTTGTTATTTTCAGCAGTGCAGCAATGCAGGTATTGAAGCTATTAGCTTGTGAAAGGACTTTAGATCCTAAGTCATCTTTGAGGCAGTTTTACAGCATTTTCCTCTAGTTCATTTTCAGCTGTAAATATTAGTTTAATGTATAATGCCAAATATTTTGAAAGTACTTCTGATACTGACATATAAATTGATTGCAAATATATTTTCCTTATTACTGCATTTGAATTTTTCTATATTCAGAAATAGAGAAAGGAGGTTGTGGAGACCCTGGAATTCCATCATATGGGAAAAGGACTGGCAGCAGTTTTCTGCATGGAGACACACTTACGTTTGAATGTCAAGCAGCTTTTGAACTGGTGGGAGAGAGAACGATTACATGTCAACAGAATAACCAGTGGTCTGGCAACAAACCCAGCTGTGTTTGTAAGAATTATTATATTTTTTTCTGTATTATTTACCTGACCTTAACCTCTCACATTTCTTAACATCTGTGACTAACCAACAGGAAAATATTTCAATACTTCATACTTTTTCAGTCATGGTTTGTTTTTTTTTCAATTGACTCAGTAGCTCATTTGTGGGGAACACCACGCAGGCCTGTTTTTAGAATGTTCTTTCCCCTCCTTTTATATTTAATTACACCACTTAACACTCTTAATGTAAGTGTGTTGAATTAGACTCTAAATGAGCAATTCCAAATAGCAGATAAGTGTTCAAAAGGACTCTGTGGCACATACACATTTCATTCTGGCAGTGCAAAACAGCCTGCAAAGCAACATAAGAAAAGATTGGGATTTTGGGTTTTTTTTAATGGTGATATACCACAAAGGTGTGAAAATTAATATAAAGAAGTTAAGAATATCAACTACTGGAAAAGGTTAGGTAAGGTTATTAGCTGTGATTTTTGTTTTTAAAAAAAAATACATTTGTTGTTAAAAGAGGGTTGTTGGTTGGGGTTTTTTGGGTTTTTTTTGGGGGGGGAAGGTTAGTTGTTTTTTTGGGGATTTTTTTGTTTGTTTTTTGGGTTTTTTTTGTTGTTTTTTTTATATTTATTTTTTATTTTGTTTTGTTTGTTTGCTTGTGTCAGTTTATTTATTTATTTATTGGGGTTTTATTTGGGTTGGGTTTCTTGCTTTTCTTTTTTTTCCTTTCTGATAAAATAGAGCAAATCTTTCAAGTACACAGGTGTATTAGGCACTTCAGTTTTCCAGATCATGTTAAATTTCCCTATAAAGAATCTTACAATTCAGTACTGTATTTGATAACCATAACAATCATTGTGAGGTGTCCTGTTCTATTTGGGCATGTATGTATTTGGAAGCTGTGTTCGGACAGGACTTAACAAGCTGAGCAAGATTGCTGTGCACCGGAACAATTCTCAATATGCCTTGCAATGCTGAAATGTGTCTAAGCATGTAAAGCCTAGACACAGAGACAGTTCAGCTGCAATGCCCTCTGAAGACAGAAGTTGTGTTTCTTCATGGTGCTGTATTGCATTGGGTTGCTGCATCAGTTTTTGTTAACCATGTAGAATATTTTACTGTGCTCCAGTGTTACATCTGCACATGCCCTATGAAAGAGCATGGAATCTGTAACATCTATTTACATACAGTGAGTACAGTCTGACACATTTGAAGAGCTAAATAATGGTTATCCTTTGTGTTGACTAATATGCAGTGAGTCTTCCTCTTTCTGAATATGCTGTACTTCTGACTACACTACCAGTCACAAGGTCATGACTCTGAAACCAGTAAGGCAATGTCTTGATGAAAATTGGCTCAAAAGAGTCAAAAAGGATGATAGCTATGAATCATTTTTGGTTTTGCTCTATACCATCAATGGGAAACTAGGGTAAAATAAGTTCAGACGGTATACACTTAAGATTTTTTGTTTCAGTCACATCTGAATTTCTTCTGTTATTTACATTCGTATGAACTTTGTATACTACAGAAAAAACTGGCACTTGTGCTTGATTTTTTTTTTTGATTGTTAAATACAGTTTAATGCATATTTGGAAAAATATCATTTCAATTTGGAGGTCGCATTTTCATTTTAGAAGAAACCTGCCAATTTTTGCAAATTCTGATGCATCAAGCATTACTTTTGCTTTCATTGGTATTCACTACATCCTAATCTCTTGCGGGCCCTGCTGCAGTCACTTGGATTCACTTGGGAAAAAGAAAATATGTTATATTGGAGAAATGTTCTGAAAGCGTTAAATGTTTTCTGCTTGAACGTGTGGTAGTTTTGACATCCAGGCTTCAAAAGCATCCTTTGCCGCAAGAATAAAAAAAATAAAAGACAAGCATTTATAAAGCTTGTGGATAGTATTTTGAGAATTTTATTGTTCTTTCCTTTAGTTTCATGTTTCTTCAACTTCACCACACCATCCGGAATTATTCTTTCTCCAAATTATCCTGAGGAATATGGGAACAATATGAACTGTGTTTGGTTAATTATCTCAGAGCCAGGAAGCAGAATCCATCTGATTTTCAACGACTTTGATGTTGAACCTCAATTTGACTACCTTACAGTCAAAGATGATGGGATTTCAGATTTACCACCTCTTGGCACATTTTCTGGCAATGAGGTCCCTTCTCAATTGGCTAGTAGTGGGCACATAGTAAGACTTGAATTTCAGTCAGATCACTCTACCACTGGAAGAGGATTTAATATCACTTACACAAGTAAGAATTTCTTTTTTTATTTTATGCCTAGTTTTATGCTTTCTTCATAATAACTAAAATAAAAAACATATTTATGTTTCTAACACAGAAGTAAATTGTCCTGCTTGTATAATTGCATAATTTTTCCTTGTATTCATTAGCTTACCTGAATCCCTATCATTTATTTATTTTAATTGTGATAGTGCTGAGGAATTCTGTTCATTATTTGTCTTTTTTGTTAATATTGCATTAATGCAGAGCACGTAACTGAAGTCCAGAGCATTCAGATCAAATTATCCAGTGCAGGTAATTTAATATACTTCTCAATGGAACCATCGGGAATAAGTTCATAAAGGTATTAATCTTAGTTCCCAAATATTGAGGTGTTAATCTAAAAGGCATAAAAGTATAAAAAATTAACTAAGATATCAATGCAAATAAATAGTTCTGGGAACCTGCTTTGCTTTTGTATGTTTTTTTCTAGTTGAATGGTGTGGAATCTAAGAATACAGACCCCTAAGAATACAGATCTCTTTTCTGCATTACACATAATATTTACACTGTGGTTTTTCTAGTGTCTAGAACACAGCTGAACTGATGCAGAAGTCTTCCCTGTAAGAGTGCACTAATTTAAAATCATTCTTCTATCTGACTACTGTCCCTTTAGGAATTTTAAGGATGCACTCTCTTTGAGAAGGAAAATCTCAAATGTATGAAATTTAGTTGCAACTGGGAAACCAGTTCAAAAGTTGTTAAATGTGGACCTACAGGCCATATGCATATACAGAGCTACTGAGAAAATAAGTCTCTCCTGTTTGGGCAACCAGGCTAAGAAATATCTGGCTACAGATGGCCCTGTGTTTTGTTTATATAAAAATGTTTTACTGAACAGTACTCTCAATAGAAGACTCCGGTAACAGCATTGTCATGTAGAAAACATTTTTACCTTTGCTGTAGATTGCTAACTCTTCTAAAAGTTTTATGAGTCATTCAAAGACGCTACTTGAAGAAATTATCTTCTAAGGTTATGGAAGTTAATTGACAATAAAGATGTCTTTGAGACCTTTTGTACTATTTCTATGTTGTGTCAATTAAAACAATAGTGTTTGTGGCTAAGGTGTTCTCTTGCATTATTTAGAATGATTCCCCACATAAAGCTGGAATTCATTGATTTAAATCTTTTTTAAGTTTTAGATGCCTAAATTGGTCTTTTGCTTTTATAGGAAGGGATAATTTTTGTCCTTTGAAAAAAGGCAGGAAATAAAAAGGGGAGGCCATTTCCTCTTGTTTTATCACTTGGTACCTGTGAGAAGAGACCAATACCCACTTTACTACAACCTCCTTTCAAGAAAGCCTCCCTTTCTTCGGGTTAAACAACCCCAATACCCTTGTGCTAGAGACAAACCAGATGGATTTTGACCAGAGGAAACTTCAGGCAAATGGTTCTTGAGTATCTAAGCCACACATACCTAAAAAACCTCTGAATTACAGCTATGTTGGATGTGTGTGAATGTCATTGGATTTGAAGCTGACTTTTTATTGAGAAATATTCTATACTTTGAATTATATACTACTATGTATGCGTTATATATTATAGTATTACAACTGAAATATTATTCTCCTCCTTCTCCAAAGAAAAAGACACAAAGTTTAAAGGGGTGGTTGTTGTTATTGCTATTATTGTTGGTTTTATTACTAGTATTATTACTATGTTTTTATCAGCCTTTGGTCAGAATGAGTGCCACGATCCAGGCATTCCTATAAATGGGAGGCGCTTTGGAGACAGATTCCTTCTGGGAAGTTCTGTTTCCTTTCACTGTGATGATGGCTTCGTGAAGACTCAAGGCTCTGAATCCATAACCTGTATTATGCAAGATGGAAATGTAGTATGGAGCTCCACTGTCCCACGTTGTGAAGGTAAGGGCACAGTCTTTACTTTGCACCTACAGTTTGAATAATGACACTACTTAAATTTGGCTTAGTTTTTATATTTTGCACATAAATAAGACTTCTTTGCCTGAAGTTATTCATTCATCTTAACACTCTTCCAGTCAAATGAGAGCCCAGTAATAGAAACAGGATACCCTGCTTTTGTATTCTTGGAATAAATTAGCATTCTAAAAACCTGATTGCTATTGTTTTCAAGTTCTGATTGTCACCATCATTACTTGGTTGTGAATTATAACTGCTGTAATAGTTTTGGCTGTAGCACACTGAAGAACATAATTATCTACCTCAAACAAAGTAACTAAAGCTTCTATTTAAAAGTCTTTTTTGAAAATTTACCCCTTTAACTTTCTCAAAAGGAAAGTATGCCTGAATTTCTGTGTGTAATATTATAACCTGCAGTACACTTATTCCTGAGAAATATAGTGAAAACCAGAGCTATGTTTAATATACATGATATTCCAAACAAATTCCAAATTTATTTGCTTGTTCTTTCCTTGGTGAATAAACAGACTAAGATGATCTCTACTTAGGTTTAAATCTCTCTTTAGAATGAAACACAGTAAGAAGAATTCCTTGATGCTTAACAGGGATGGGTCCTAAAGGCAAGGCAGATGAGTACATTTAATAAATGATTAACATATATTTTTTAAAAATAATATTCAAAATTTGTAACTTTTATTAAACAATAGATACATAGACTCCAAATTAAAAGATTTTTTGGGGGGGTGGGGAGAAACTAATCCAAACCTTCTAATTGGTACAAATCTCACATTTCCAATAATTTCAGTGTCATTGCAATTACTTAAGGATCTGGATCATATCACTTTCATGGTTTTTGTTATTTGGGCAATTTGAGAACTCAGTTCTCATAAGACTGTGCATTTCAGAAAATTTAGAAATACTGAAGACTCCCCTCCCATGTCTGCAGTCTGTTAGAAGAAGTGTATGTGAACCTAGATGTTGTACTACCAAGATGTCTTATCCTGATTAAAGCACGTTACCCAGTGGAACAGGGTTTTTCTTTTATTCTTAGACCAAACCCAGCCCACTCCAAAGCAGGGAGTAGGGTGTTTTTTTTCATCAGAAGATTTTATTCTCATTTTGAAACTCTAGATACGATTGTTAAAGTATTCAATTTAATCTTTGTGTAATTTTATTTTTGCAAACACATAGGTAAAGGACCCAAGATTAGCACTTTGAAGGAAAAAAAGAGAGATAAAAAATTAATTTCTGAAATTACTTTTTCAGAAAATACATAGGTACCACTCAGCCTTTCTTTGAACCTTGTAGAATGTTTACTCAGTTTTTATTGAGGAAAGGATTAAACTAAGAGACTGATTTGAGGTTTGTTTTTTTTTTTTTCTCTTTGTTCCTTTTATAGAAGGAAGTAGTTGCATTCAGGGTATGTTCTTTTCTGATGTGGTTTCTCTTGATAGTTGAAGGAGTTTCTGGACTTGGATTATAGTATGGACTAAGCATCCTAAGCATGATTTAGTTTGCTTCTAGTTTATTACCACAGGCCTGGGCCCTAGGGTATATCACCGTGTCCCGCAGCCATAGGGAGGAGGAGGAGAGAAGATCCAGCAGGCAGGAATTGTGCAGCAAGATTGATTTATTTGATTATTTTACAAACTCTTTTTAGACTTTTTTCTTCATAGTCTAATTGGACAAAGGACCAGCCACCCCTTGGGGGTGATTGGCTAAAATCCTAAAACATCCATTGTCAAAATATTTTTCTACTATACCATAAACAAGACTTTTCAAGGTTGCAGGTGGCTTGGTTGTTTACATTCTCTGCTACCTCTTCTGTGAGAGAGAAAAGTCTCTCATGGGCTTAGAAAATAGCAAGAAAATCCTCACTAGCAGCATTTTTGTATCTACACTAGTTGTCTGAGATTTCTGAACAACTGTTACTTTTTTGTTGTTGCTCTTCTCTGTGTCTTTGTATACATAACACTCTATAAGCAGCACCTGAAATACTTGAAGTAAATGATGTACATGAAGTGTTATAGTTAGTTGAGGATCAACAGTCTTATGATTGTTCTTGTTTATAATATGACGAAATTTAATTTTAAAAAATACTATGGAATAAATTTATTTCTTCATTAACTATACACATTTAAGGTAAATGCCATTTTACTGGCCTTTCATTTTGCTTCAAAGAAAATTTGGTGTGTTTCAGGATTTGTGGGTTGCTTTTATTTCCCACTCAAATCTGGAAAAAATTCCTAGAGACAAGGGCTAGTCATAAGTGAAATCAAAAAACCTCTCCGATTAGTTTTTTTGTGTTGTTAAAAACATTGAAACAAAACTAGACATATTAATTTACAACTCACAAGTTCATGTTGCCATCCGTTTCTATATGGCATAATAGGGGTTTTTTTGTCACTGCTTAGAGAACTAGAAGAAAACTAGCAAGATTTCCTGCACTGAAATATGGAATTTTCTGATAATGATACCATTGACTTCTTCTATGAGGACAATACAAAGGATACTAAGATAAAATTACCTGACCTTGAAAGTGTTCCTGTTAAACTGTGCCATAGCCTTTAGTAAAGCATAACATCTCAAAGCCCTGTGCTCTGACAGCTTAAATTTTTAAGGGACTCATGTTTTCCTAAATTTGTTCTGTCATTTCTGCTGTTGTTTAATCCTGCTCCAAAATCCTTTGGTTTTGCTGCGAAAAATGCTCCCTGTCTAGCCCTCTTATTTTCATAGCCCTCTTGCAATACATTCTTTTTAACTTTTTATGGAGGAGGATCAGGTCAGAGAACATTTAAACAAATTTGACATACAGGAATGGGCCTGATTGGATGCAGCCAAGAATTCTGAAGAAGCCATCCAATGACATTGCAAGGTCATTCAATATCTTGGGAAGCTGATTTAAACCAGGGAAATCCCTGAGGACAAGAAGAAATCAAATTCCAATCTTGAAGAATGGAAAGAGGGAAGATCTGAAGAGCTACAGGTCTCATCTCTATCACTGGGAAAGGTGATGCAACAATATTCCTTGAAACCATTTCCGAACCATATTCTGTAGTTTAAACTCAGCTGGAATTTAAGCCCCATGCAGCTGGCTCCCTTCCCCTCCACTCCCACCTGTGAGAGGAAGACGAAAGGCAGATATTCTGAGTTAAGAACAATTTACTGAAAACAATAATGAGATAAGACAGAACAACAATATTAATAACAAAAGTATTCAAGAGAGGGTGATTCATATACAAAAAAGTGCTCACCGACTCCCTGACTGACCAACCAACCCAACCAGGCTCCTGGTGTGCGTGGCCACGGAGACAAAGACAAAATGCCCCCCCAGAGCCTCCCACTCATGTTTTTCCTCCACCCGATGTCACACTCGCTTCTTGGAAGTGAAGTCCCTGAACTCTGACCCTGGAGATGGTGTGAGTGGTACAGAATAACAGCCCAGGTGTGCCCGCACAGCTCCAAATTCTGCCCCCTCAGGGCTACTGCGAGAAAAGCAACTCTGTCCAAGACAAAAATAGGACAGAATGAAGAAAACTATGGTGACTGGGACTAATCAACACAGATTTATGAAGAGGAAATCATGCCTGACCAACCTAATTCCCTTCTGTGTTGAGATGAGCTGTCTGATGGATCAAGGGAGAGTAATGTATATTCAGTTTTAGTAATGCGTTTGGCACTGTGTCATGCAAAATTCTCAATGACAAATTGATGAAGTAGGGACTAGAGAAGTGAACAGTGAAATGGACTGAAAACTGACTGAACTATTTGGCTCATAGAATTGTAGTCAGTGTCACAAGGTCCAACTGGAGGTTAATTCATAGTGGTGTAGCCCAGGGCTCAATCCCCTATCCAATACTGTTTAAAATCTTCAGTAGTGAACTGAATGCTGAGGCAGAGTGTACTCTGAACAAGTCTGCAGATGATGTAAAACTGGGGGGAGTGGCTGGTGTACCAGATGTTTGTGCTGCTGTTCACAGGGACCTTGGAAGAGAGGCAGGAGAACTGGGCTGAGAATAAATGACACATCTTTCCCATCTATTCAGCATTGATGAGGCTATGTCGGGAGCACTGTGTGCACTCCTGGGATCCATAGTATAAGAAAAATGTGGACATACTGCAGTGAGTCCAGTGAAGGGTCACAAGGATGATTAAGGACTTGGAGCATCTGTCATACAGGAAGAGGTTGAAAGAAATGCGCTTGTCTTGACTGGAGAAGGAAAGGCTCAGGACTCAAGAGAGATCTTGTCTATATATATAGATAACTAATGGGATGGTTTAAAGAAGGTGGACCTAGACTCTCCTCAGTGGTGTAAAATCACCAGACAAGAGGCAGTGAACAGAATATGTGGAAACAGAAAAAATGTTTAAACAGAAATACGTGGATTTCTGTTTAAACATAAGAAAAAACTTGCACTGTGAGAGTGATCAAACATTGAAACAGATTGCCCAGAAAGTCTGGGGAGTGTCTGACTTTGGAGAGAAGGCATGATCCTGACTGGACATGGTTCTGTGCCGTCTGTTGTATTGAGCAGGAAATAGACTAGATGGTTTCCAGACATCTCTTACAACTTAAATCGTTTTATGATTCAACAGAATATTTACAACTGCCAGTTTCACTGAGCTCAGTGATTACTCAAAAAGGTGGCACAGTACAACAGTAATAATTACTTGGAACAATTTGTCTGATGTTTCCATGTAAATATGGAATCATACTGGATCTAAATGTGATGAGACAGTATAATTTTTTAACAAGATACTGTGCTTTTCAACAGAAGGAAGCCTGGCAGACCCAAGTGCCAGGCTCTGTGTGTTAAAATATATACAGAGTAATAAGTCTAGATAAGATACATTGCAGGCCTTATGAGTCTGAAGAAAACAAAGTGCTCATAACACTGTGTTAAGCTATTAAAACTATATTAAACTTATTTTTCGATGCATTTTAATTTGATTTTTTGCAATTTCTTTGACTATGTAATATATTAGAAATACTGGGTATATTATAAGTATACATGGGTTTTTTTCTTTCAGCACCATGTGGTGGACATTTGACAGCATCAAATGGTGTTATCTTGCCACCAGGGTGGCCAGGATACTACAAGGACTCACTTAATTGTGAATGGGTGATTGAAGCAAGACCAGGACATTCCATTAAGATCACTTTTGACAGGTGAGAATCATAAAGTCAAACAAGAAGTAAGGTCTGAACATAAATATTTTTTTTATTATTGAAGAATAAATATATTCTTTAAGAAACCAAACCACAAACATGGACTTCATTACAGTACTCACAACACTATTCCTTCAAGTAGGCAATTAAAGTTTTCTAATGTGTTTACATTGCCTTTATTATAAGACTGGAGAGGCTGGAGAGGAGCCCTGTGGAAAGAGATCTGGGAAACTGGGTTAATGGCATGTTGAATATGAGTCAAAACTGCACCCTGGAAGCTGAAAAGACAACCATCTTCTGGGGTATATCAAACACAGCAAAGCTAGCTGGTCAAGGGAGGTGACTGTCCTGCTCTGCAGTTCTCTGCTGTGGCATTACCTTGAGTACTGCATGCAGTTTTGGGTGTCTCACTGTAAGAAAAATACCAAACTATTAGTGTGTGTGAAGAGGATGACCAAAATGGTGAGAGGTCTCAAGGGCAAGACTTAAAGAGAAGTGGCTGAGGTCACTTGGTTAATTAATCTTGGAGAAGGCTCAGGGGTGACCTCTCGACAGTCTGCAGTTTAGGGGGGCAGTGGAGTGGGAGGTGCTGATCTCCTCTCTCTGGTGACCAGCAGTAGGACAAGAGGAAATGAAATTACGCTGTGTCAGGGGAAGTTAAGTTTGAACATTAAGGAAAGGTCCTTCACTGAGAGGGTGGTCAGTCATTGGAACAAACTCACAAGGGAAATGGTGATGGCACACAGCCTGTCAGTGTTCAATGAGTGTCCTCCAGACACTCTTAGCCATATAGTTTTGTTTTAGGTAGTCCTGTGAGAAGAAAGGTTTACTCAGATACAGGTGGGAATGCCCAAGTACCTCCCCTGGGATGGGGAGTTTCACACTGGATGATGTGGATAATAATGTGGATTACGGGACACTTCCAGAGTCTTTGAGAACTTCTAAGACAATATAGCTGCCTATCAGGTCAGTGCAGTTGAGCCAGTTACGGCCCATCAGCAGAGATTAACACCCTTGGGCTGTATGTGAATGCCCCGTATATCCCGGACAGGGGAGTTATCACAGCTCAGTTCACTGAGTATGGACAAAGATACCACACCCGCCTCACAGGGTTTGTCTCTTTCATTATCTCCCTCAAGACTCATCTGTAGCCTGAGGTGGTGGGTCTGCACCTGGGTGGTTACTTTGCACATCAGCAGCTTGCCCCCGGAAAGTTTGATCTTCTAGTATCACTTGTGGATACATTCTGTTTCCCAGACCTGGGGTGATTGGACAAGAGTACCCCCTTTATCTTACCTCAAGTTCTCATCACAGTCTAAATTCCAGTTAGTAGACATATTTGGGGAGGCGTGGGCTTTGGTGGTTGCAGATGAACAGCTGCTTCTTTGCAGTTTGCTGTAGCAGGCAAAAGTCCTCCAATGATTTTAACAATGTTTAAGCCAATAACCATTTTGTCTCTCACATCTGGGTCTTCAAAATGCACATCTTGTATCTTGCATTTCACGCTGCAAAGAGCTATTGAAAGACTAAGAATCATTTTAATACAATGGACATTACATGGATAAAAACTAACAGTTGATAAAAGTCTCACAGTGAAATTTTGGGTTTTCTATAGAGATCTCTACTATGTTCAAAACGGTTCAGCATATACAAAAATGATCTTAAAATGGAGCAAATTAGACTAATAATACTAAGCTCTCCAGGATATTAAAAACAAGGTATGACTGATGATTTGCTGAAGATTCTTACAAGACTGGATGTATGGGCAACCACATTGCAGGTAGATTAAATAAATGCAAATTGAATCATACATATATAAAAAAAATACTATCTTGCCAGATAAAACAACATATTTTGAACTTACACTGGTCAATGAGCTGCTAAAATTCTGGTAACTGTCAAGAGATCAGAATGAAAACTAACACATAAATAGAAGATTCTTGTAAACATGATTCGGGGCACAATATATAATGTAGGGGAGAATATTAAAATAGGTTGTATATTGTTTACCATATCCTTTTCTAGTCCTGATTTGTATTGTTATTATAAAGACATTAAGATTGGCAACAAAGGAGATAATGACAAATAGCAAAGAAAAATGGGAACTGTTTATAAACAGTTTTTATAAAATTATCATGTTACTTCTTACAACAACTAAAGGTTCTTTGCTTCCATTGTATTTGGCAGGAAGTTCCAGAATTTTAAGATGCTGACTATTTTCTCATTGAAGACTTTATAGTATTTATAAGTTTATATTTATTTGCAAGCTTTTTTTTTGTTTGTTTAATTAACGATCAGAAGCCTGAGGTTCAGGGATGTCTTCCTAAATGGAAATAGCAGTATTAGTTATAAGATGGAGCATTTTAATTTTATGAAAGGAAATGCATTGCCTGAAGTTGCAGATGTTTGAATGCCCATGACCTTAACAGTGTGATGACAATATTTCTGAGAAAATTAATGACAAACATAGGCTTCTGTGACATGTGGTCAAATTAAGAACATAATTTGCTTAATTTTAGACAGATGCACACTCATATTCCATTGACAGAATTCTAGAGTTTTGTGTACAATTTGAACCGCAATGAAATTAAACAATAACTTGGAGTTTACTTTCCAGAGTCCTTAGAAACTTTCCAGAAGTAGCAGCAAATGACTACGTGACCCTATGATTATTGTACATTTTGCATTTCAGATTGTGCCTAATGCCTGGAAGGGTAACATAAAAGTAAAATCTAATTGATTCAAGCCATGAGGAAAGGGGTAGAAGACTTGAAGACCTTTGGTACTTTGAATATTGATAAAAAATCATTTGATAATTTATACAACTAACGTCTTTATCCGAAACCTACTTAACTGTATGAAGAATAGTATAACATAAAAATTATCTATGTACATTTGGAGGACGTCCTACCTTATACTAATATGAGTAAGCTAATAAGCATTAAAATAAACTAAAAACCCAAAAAGTAACCCTTAATTAGGGTTTCTTTCAGTAGTGTTGAAGAGCATCCAATAACAAATTGTCTTATCACTTTAGGGAAAATGCAAAGACTGAAAATAAAAACAAACAACAAGCCCAACCCAATTCGAAAAACAACTCACTCTCTTAAACCCTCAAAACCAGACAAGTGAATTATAAAGTCACATCTGAGTTTGGCAGGAGCAGGAACCTACTGGGAATAAAGATCATTGTCACAGTAGCAATTGCTGTAAGAGTTATTTTCTGTTTTCTGTCTCCAGCAAGGGTTTGCCATCCATTGTTGTCAGACTGCCCTGCTAAGAAAACTGCAATTGCTGGCTGAGAGCACTTTATTCCTAATTAGTTTCCCTCACAAACATAGCTGTCAAAATAATTGAACTATTCAATTATTGATCTTGAGTCTATTCATTATGAGTACAAATAAAGTATTTAAAACAGCCTAGCAGTATCTGTCTGTTTTCATCATTCTGCTACAGGATAAATCAATGTATGATCTCTGAAATTATGGAAGGGTACTGAAAAACTGTCAAGTACTTTAGTGATGCTCTCTGTAACTGTCTATTTTGGTAAATTAAATAGAATCAGTGAGCCCTTCCAGACACAAAAACTCATGTGTTTATGCAGCTAAATTGTTGAAATAGGCTCCAACATGCTTCTTGAGTTTGTCAACCAGCATTCTCCCAAATAATTATCAAACATGGCCAGGAGTTAGTGTGGGCAAGCAACCATTCATAATAGGAAATTTGAATAGTATCTCCTTCTTTTAGAAGCTAAAAGATGTATTTAATAATATGGATGTAGGCCATTCCATGCTAGCTATTTCACTGCCAGAAATGGGCCTTGAAAAGGCTTAATGTATCAGCAAACCTGCAAGCCCTGTATTCCACTGTCAGAGTGAATAGACAGCAGTAAAAGCAATCTGGATTTTATCCAGCGTGTCTGAATAAAGTAGGTAGTACCGTAAATCTAGAGTTTTCTGTGTGAAGAGGAAGGAATGATATGAAGTGCCTAAGTCAGTTTCCCAGCAGTCATTAGTTCCGATAGGAAAGCAAAAGATTTCTGACTTCTGACTGTGCTTTTGTTTTCAGAGAACCATGGGAGAAGAACTAGAAAGAATACTAAATACTTGCTAAAACTGAACTCGTTCTTACCCATATTGATGTGTCTGTGAAGATGTTTTTACAAGACCAATGCTATTTGTTCTGTAAAATGTAATGGCCTGGGTGGGAGCTTGGTCATTCTGTCATCCTCGCCTGACAAAGTATAAAGTTTATTTACACTTTGAAGGAATGTCAAATATATTTCCACTTTCTTGAGTGCTTAATATTTTGCAGTTTTCATTAATTGCAAGAATGCCATTTCTTATCTCTAGACCCCCTAAATGTGTCCCATATTGGCAAGGCAGCTAAGGGCACTCACTTTGAAAAAAGTATTGTATTGCGTAGGGATTTCTGTTGCTCTGAACTAATAAGCCTTATGGGAATAGAAGAGAAAAATCTCAGAACATATGCACTTCTGAAAGATGAAAATAAGAATATTGAATTTGCATGCAAATATATTTAGACCGGTATAGATATCTGTGTAATAGCACAAACTTCATTGACAGGAAAATTTATGTGTGCATGGTTTAGATGCTACAGCATATCAGAATCTGGTATAACCACAAACTATCTTGAAAAGCATCTGATGTAAAAAGTGACAGTTCAAGTTCATCTAGAAAAAGAGCAGATTTGTGCTGTTTGATTTAAAAACTAGTAGTAGATGACTGCACGTGTAGACATCCATTATGAACTGGAGAAATGGGATATGGGTTAGTGATTGACAGACACATTGACTCAGGTGTTGATTTTAAAGTTATTTTTTCTTCTAAATCAACCCTCATTAGTCTCCTTGCTCTCCATTCTTGTCTATAGTACATGGGTTTTTTTGACACATTAAAGTAATCTAAGAAGTCATGCTTATTATAACTGTAACAAATTTCAAATTGAGAGCTTGATTTAAATCTAGTGGATTTTTACTGCTTTATTTCATACAACAAAAAAGATTACATAAAAGTAAAGTAACAAGCTATGTTAGAATAAAATCTTTGGATAAAAAAAATGAACAGTTGACTGTCTATAAAACAACTTTTGCCAAATAGAAAATATCAAATAACGAAATTATTGGGATGAAATAATTAAATGTTATTGAAGATATTCCTAGGGTGTCCACCTATTTTTTAATCTGAAGGCAAAAAATTTCTTGGATCTTCATAATGCGATTTTGTTTGAGACAATTTGCATTTTTGGACCCAGATTTAGAAAAATGTTTTTCTAAAGGCCAGTCATATGGCTGATCTGAAGTATTCTGAATCCCTTACGAATTTATACTATACCGCAAAACAAGGCGAGGAAAACTATTCATGAAACCTTCTTTAATTGTTATTCTCAGTAACAGATTGATGGATCTATAGATATGTAATATTTTAATGTGTGGTATTCTTGATCACTTACAAGTGGGTTGCATTTCTTATAGTTAAAGAAAACACCATCCGTCTATCTATCAGCTGACCTGCATATTCCTTTTCAGATTCCAAACTGAAGTTAATTATGATACTTTGGAAGTCAGAGATGGGCCAGCAAATTCATCACCATTAATTGGAGAATATCATGGAACACAAGCACCCCAGTTCCTTATCAGTACTGGAAATTATATGTATCTGCTGTTCACTACAGACAACAGTCGTTCCAGTGTTGGTTTCCTAATTCACTATGAGAGTAAGTCTGGTATTTCTTGAATATATTTTTACTTAATCTTGAAAAAAGCCATTCAGTTAGAAAACGAGCAAACAAATGGGAACAAATAAAATTCAGTAGCTATATTTGTGTAAGAACTAATTATGTTTACTCTATGCTGTAGTGACAGATAATTCTGGAACTATTCATTTTGGAAATTTTTTCTTCATGAATTCTTCTTTGTTATTCAGTTATTCCATACTGTGTTATTCTTCTGTGTTATTCCATACTTATTGACCTAGTTGTTTAATCAAATGCAAAGTAATTTTAGAAACGTTCCCTAGTGGGTAAAGATATGTTTTTCTTTCTTGGTTGCTTTGGATGTCCCCTACTCTCTCTCACTTTCACTTTCTCTCATTTTCTCTTTCTCTGGTTTTAATATGTTTTGCAGGGATGAACATACTTGGACACCTTATCTATAATTGTTCCAAAATGCAAATAAATTAATAATAATATCCCCATACGAACTACAGAATCATCATAATAGCATTTTCTTTTAAATTAAATGCATAAAATGACGTATATTAAATGGTATGAAGTCACACTGGTCTTTATATGATAGTACAGCCATTCACTGAATTATTTACTGAAGAGAGCTTGTGTGTTTACTGTGGTTGTGCCAACCTAGTAACATCATTTTTATCTGTTGTTCTTATTTGGAAACTAATTTGATTGCTGTAAATGTGCTGTAATATTGAATCTGGAATAGTGTCCAGACATATTTTAGAGCCACATCAAAACATGGAAATTCTGCATAGTTTCTTTTAACTTCGGCTTAGGTATGGTGGTAATGGCTGAACAGATAATAGTACAATAAACTTCAAGGCTACTAAATCATGTAAAGACAACAGTAGATAGGTTTCTGCATGAGTTACCTGCAGATGCTGATTTTCCCTGTTTTTATTGGGTCTAAATGTTGCTGTTATGTTTCACAAGATAGTCCTTAAATATTTATAATTTTGTATTTTATTTTAAGCCATCTTAGGTAGATATCTTTTTTTATGTTAAAAATTAAACCAATTAGTAATAAAATATCTGGCCTACACATTCTTAAAGAGAAAGGTCTAATTATGAAATTATTTAGAAGAGTATTCATATATTCACTTTTTACCTCTATTGAAAAATTTAATATCTGACACATGGGACACTTGTATTTCAGTGGTGTTGCTCTAGGTAGTCTGATAAAATGTCAAAGTTAGAATTCATAAGTACACTTTAAAGCTTAAAGTTGGGTTGGATCTTGAGCAAGTAAAGATGACAGAAAGCTAGTAAATGATCTCCATCCTCTTTTACATATAGTTCCCCTGCACAGAATATTAAAAAAATACCCTATTGTATAAAAAGCTAATATGTTTATAATTTTTAAAGTCATAGCAAAGCTAAAAAATTTTGTCTCACAGCATCTTTTAGAGCAGATTGACTCCCTGAATGAAGCACTTTTCCAGTATAAACAATATTTTAAAGGGTAGCTGGTGTAAATTTTTGCTTAGACACAAATTAGAAGATCATAGAATAACAGAATCATCAAGGTTGGAAGAGACCTTCAGATCATCTAGTCCAGTCCAGCACCACCATAATCACCCCTAAACCACATCCCCAAGTGTTACTTCCAGATGCCTCTTGAACACTTCCAGACAGTGACTCCTTCTCCTTCCTGGGCAACTTACTGCAATGCCTAAACACTCTTGTGATGATTTTTTTTTTATTTTCTAATAGCTAATCTGAACCTTCCCTGGTGTAACTTAAGGCCATTTCCTCTTGTTCTTTCATTTGAGACATGGCAGAGGAGACTGACCCCCATCTCACTACAACCTTCTTTCAGGAAGTTGTAGAGGTTAAAGAGGTCTCTTCTGAGTCTCCTCTCCTCCAGACTAAACAATCCCAGCTGCCTCAGCCTCTCATCACAGGACATACCTAGATCCTTCACCAGCTTCATTGTCTTTCTCTGGACTCATTCAAGCACCACAATATCTTTTTTTGAAGTGAGTGGCCCAAAACTGAACACAGTATTTAAGATGTGGCCTCACTAATGTCGAGTGCAGAGGAACAATCACTTCCCCTTTCCTGCTGGCCACACTATTGCTGATACAGGCCAGGATGCTATTGGCCTTCTTGGCCACTTGGGCTCACTGCTGACTCATTCTGAACTGCTGGGTTCAGCTGCTGTTGACCAGCACCCTCAGGTCCTTTTCTGCTGGGCAGCTTTCCAGCCACTCTGCCCCCAGCCTGTAGCTCTGCATGTGGTTGTTGTGACCCAACTGCAGGACCCAGCACTTGGCCTTGTCGACCCTCATACAATTGGCCTTGGTCCATCAATCCAGCCTGTCCAGATCCCTTTGCAGAGCCTTCCTACACTCCAGCAGTTCAACACTCCCAACCACCTTGCTGAGGTTGCACTCGATTCCCTTGTCTAGGTCAGTGATAAACTAAACTGGACTGGCCCCAATACTGAGTCCTGGAGAACACCACTAGTGACTGGCTGCCAGCTGGATTTAATTTCATTCACCACCACTCTCTGGGTCCAGCCATCCTGTCAGGTTTTTACCCAGCAAAGATTACACATATCCAAACCATGAGCAGTCAGTTTCTCCAGAAGAATGCTGTGGAAAATAGTTTTGAAGACAATTCCTGTCCTGAATGTCCAAACTGTAAAAAAAAGGTGTACAGAGAAAGCTTGCTAAACGCTTCACACCTATGTCAGTGCATTTGCTCAACAAGACTTAAGTTAATCACAGCCTCAGTGTTCATATTGTCTTTTTCCTCACACTAGATTTCTCACAGAACTAAAAATTTCTGTGGGCAGCTCTGTGTGAATGTGCTGAAGCATTTCTGTGATCCTTTACTCTGTATTGATAATTGTGCACGTAGCACAGGGAAGGTCATCACAATAACTAGTAACATGGGGGTACTAAGTAGATAAAGCCAGTGTTTTCAAAGAGCCAAACCAGGTCAAAAGACCCAATGGAAGCATTGAGTAATCTGCCTGGAACACAGGAGACTAAAATTATATTTTGATTGACCTTGGAGGCTTAACTATAGAAGTTGCTAATTATAAAGATACCACTACAGAATTTCTATTTGTTTTACATTTCTTACATTTGCAAAATACAAGGTAGTCAATTTCATGTTCTAAGAAAATTTCTGAATGTTTTCCTGAATATTTTCTGTGGAAGTTCAAATACCCATCTTATTTGGAAGTATCTTAAAAATCTTCCAGTTATGGTCATAACTTTGATGATAAATTAAATCACTGTACTGTGAAGCAGAAGGATCTTAATCCTGTTTAAAATAAAAGGTTCAATATAAGCTAAACTGAGTTGAATCTGAGATGGCAGTAATATTCTATTAAGCTAAAATATGCCTGTAATATAGCTTTAATAAATATGTAAACCATTAAAGGTACTGTGAAGGATGTTAAGTTAATTTTTTAATTCCCCTCCTTAAATTTCTGTCATTCAGCCTTCTGATGACACTTCAAACATAGCTAATGCAAGACAGTGTAGATTAAGTCTTATCCATCTAAGCAAAAAAATTAAATACCTAAAATAATCCTTAAGTAAAACTCCTGATAAAATATTTCTCTTTCGTTAAAAATAATTAATCTATGTTCTTTTGGCAAGCGTGCTTCATGCCTCACATATCCCTGATCACTCAACTTCCTCAGTTATGTGTTTTGGGTAGGTTTTTTTTAGTTAGTTGGGTAGCTGGTTTTTTGTTTGCTTGTATTTGTGGGGGGTTTTTGGTTCCTTGTTCTGTGAAGTAGGTTGTGCAATCTTAGTCTTTTTCTTAAATGAAAACAGATAGAAATGCTTTACAAGCAGATTGCTTCCATGTAAATTGTTCCTTTGTTTATTACCGTATATTTGAAATTTTTCTTTCCTTAAATAAGAGAACATGACAATTTGCAAACCAAATTGATCAATTATTTCTTAAACCCAAATGCTTTACTTAAAAGTCTGTGCTTTTTATGGACTAATATTTCCTTCTATCCTAAAATTTATCTGAAAAATAGATCATATTTTAGTCATGCATTGAGACAGTCATATTACACTCTACATCAGTATGTATTTGATAAACATTGTAATTCTCTTACACAGGGAAATTGTTTTAACATCAAAGATTACCCATCTTAGTAAAAACTTTCCTTGTTGAGGCCATTGAAAAAAATCTACAAAATTAGTATTGCGATTTTTCTTAAATGAAAAGTTGTCAATAATAAGAAAATAGAGGTAATCTTTTACTCACATTGTATAAAATTAGGTAGTTGTTTAGATTAGGTTTCAGAGAAGAACTTTTTAGGCTCAGAAACATGCAATCGTCAGGGATTTGACATAGTCTTAAAATCAGTCAGACAGCCCACAATCAATCTTAGCGATAATAATATAGCATCAAATTCTTCCTTCCATTTTCATTTGAGGAAAAAATAATCCTTTGAATAGTCTGGATGTGAGGAAAAGATTCACAAAATTTTCTGTGGCAGGATACAGTCAATGGAAAAAGATTTGAAATATTGAGGAAGGTTTTTTGTTTCAGCAATCCATTTTACTATGACTAAGAAGAATCAATACAGAGGCTAAATAGGAAAGGCAGTTTTTGTGAAAGTGACCATAAAATAATAGAGTTTATGATTCATAAGAAATTAAAGAATGGAGCAACATGGTGGTTAAATTAAGGGTTATCAAAAATCTAAATTTCACCAAATTTGGCAGATTGGTAGGTGAATGTCCTTGAGTCCTTACAAATGAATTCTGAAAGTCATTTATGAAAGAGATTGTATTAAAAGCCCAACAGAAAAGTATTGTCTGTTTTTCGGTGGGTTGGTTCTGTTTGTTTGCTTGTTTGTTTGTCTTTGGTTTTGTTTTTTGGGGTTTTTGTTGTTGTTTTTGTTTTGTTCTGCAAGGGTTTTTTAAAATTTTTTATTTAATTTTTGAATTTTTGAGAAAGATTTCTGTAGCTATTTAAAATTCATTTTAATGATGTAACTCAAGAGTTAATAATGTAGATATTGGATATATTCAAACATTGCTATAGATAGCAATCAAATAATAACACAGATCTCTTAGGATAAATACAAAAATCTAAAGTACATATTTAGTTCCAAGAACAAGAGACAGAAAGACAGTAACAAAAATACCTATAAATATATTCAGATAAGGGAAAAAATAAAAATTGCTCAATAAAAGTTTGACCAAACATCAGCTGTCACAGGGAAGACTAAATGTTTTGCTCCTGTTTTGCAACTTTAGCAGAAAAGCTTAATTTTTGCCATATACTTAAGATAGTTAAGTGAACATTTTCAAGGTAATAGTACAGCATATAGAGAGAGGGTACTGCACAGTATTGAAACAATGAAACATATTTTATTCATCAGGGGCTGTTGAAATTCCCTGTGCTATACTCAGAGGCAAAGCAGAAGGACCATTCCACTGAAAATTATGTCTGAAAATTCAAAACTGTAAGGAAGTTTAAAAAAAATCAGGTCACACACTTTTCCAAACAAGGATGGGAAAAAAAAAACAAACCAGAAAATATTCAGACCAGAAGGATCAAGGACATTAGTTTTATCTTCACTCTTGAAATGTACTAGTTTTATGCTGATAAACAAAATTATAAGAAATAAATGATTTGTATTTGATAAAAACAGATTATGTCAAACCACTTTAAATTCTTTCTTTACAGATTAACTGCTTTTGTAGATTTGGGAATGAAAAGGGGAGGAAACAGTTCTGTGCTGACATTCATAAAGCTTTTAGAACTCTTTCAGAGAAAATATAAAAATTGAGTGTAGATGAACTTATTACTGTACAATAAGGTACAGTAGGCACAGGAAAAAGTTGCTCAGAAAGTCTGTGGAATCTTCATGCTTGGAGATAGGAAAAACACTTCCAGAAATGGATCCACCTGTGCAACCAGCTTTAGGTGACCCTGCTTGAGCAGGGGGCTTGGACTACATGACCCCCAGAGGTTCCTTCCACCCTAAATTGTTACATGATTTCTGTGATACTGTGAAAAAATATTCTAATAATGATTTTGGTGACAATATAAGAACAGTTACAATTTCTGAGGATGATTCCAACCTACAATTATAGCAAGCAATGTGACTGAGAAGGTTACAATTCAAAACAAGCTAGATGAACTGAGGAAAGAGCCTGAAAAAACCCAATTAGATTCCATAAAGAAACATGCTAAGCCTAAATGGGGAAGGAGAAATGACATGCACAAATACAAAATAGAGATACAATAGAAAAAGATTTGGGTGTCACATAGAATTAATATAGAGAAAAATGTAGGAGTATTGCAAAAAGTTGAATCTTCTAGACATTGTATTTAACCATAAAAAAACCAAAAGGCAATTTCAGAAAATACTTTTTATTTATTTATTTTTTTTTTTAACGGGACTGTTTTATCTAGGACTTGTTCAAAAATTATTTCACTTCATTTGATGACCAGGGAGACTATTGTGTCCAGTTTGTAACACAGTTTAAAAAGCGTCGGAGGCTGCTAACATGGAAAGTATGACACGTAAGGAGTAATTGAAAGGTTTGTATTTCTTTAGAAAAAGTATGACTTGGCAGGCAGGGGGTAAGGCATGATAATGGTGTCATGGTCCTAGTAGCTAATAATTGCAGCTTGTACTAGAGTCTACTGCCTATGCTCCTTCTCAATCAACTCTTTACAATAATTTTCCAACCAAATTTATCACTGTTGGGCCAGAATTTCTCACACCTTTTTGTAGTCAGGACTCTCAGTATTGCCCATTATTTAGTTTATCTTAGGTTATCTCCTATTAAGAAAAAGAATCAAATCTTCATGCAAAGAGGCAAAGAAAAATTATTTCTTTTCAGCTGTGTTCATGGTTGCTGAAACTTACATACTGAATATTTTTCCCTGGGAATGAAACTCTGTTGCCTGAGCTGAATTTATTTATATAACACTACTACTTCAGTCCTGAAGTTGGAAGCTGATATTTGCTATAGGTTTTGGCCTTCTTGCAAAAATGTGAAACAATTGAGTCAGTGTAATTTAGAATTATCATTTCAAAAAGAAACTGATGAGTTTACCTGTTACGCATGACTCAGAATGCCAAAGCAGCTGATGTGTTCAGGCAAGGGTGGTAGGCTGCCCTAAGAGGAAGGAATTTTAAGAGTGCTGCTGTGGACCTCCATCTAACTAATTTCCACTAACATATTTCAAAATATGAAGTATGATTTGTCTGAAAGAAACATAATATGTATCAAAGTTAAAATTTCATATAGATGAAATTACTAAGGGCACTTACAGTGCAGAATACTATAGACTTAAATGGGTTCTTTGAGACTATATTAAGCAATTTTATCCAGATGAAGGGAATCTAAAAATGCACGGTGTTAGCTAACACGGTACATTTGCATTAAGAATATGCAGTCAAGTCAAGAGAAACTTACTCGTCTAGAATTTAAGTATGTCAGGGTCACCTCATGAAAACTAGATCATAAGCTTTCAAAACTGAATTCTAAATGAGATATAAGAAGAGCCGGAGGGTACGGGGAATATTTCTCTGTGAAAGTTAGAGTCATTATTTATGATATTTTCATTTGTAGTCCTGCTTCCAACTCTCATGTCTATAGTTCTAAACCCTTTGCTTTATGCTCTGATAATTCAATTTATTCCCTAGTTTTGAACTCCTCCTACTTTGTTCCTAAGGCTGTATGGTAGTCCTGGATAAATAGGGCAGGGTAGAAGCAGTAAAATGAGAGTACAACTTCCACAGGTATGGTTAGAGATGCACATTCAGCTGAGAGGACCAGCACCTTCTTAGACCTTTAGAGGGCTAAGAAACTAGGAAATGCCTGTGAAGAAGGCGGTTGTGGTGGAATAAACTTGGCTTGATCCCAGGTGTCCAAATTTAAAAACACCTTCCCCCTCCGTTCTTCTCTGGATGAACTTTCAATTTTATCTACCACCTACTTCTGAGAGGTGCAGGGGGACAGGGCATGAGGGTCAGTTTATCACACATTATCTTTGCTGCTTCTTCCTCCTTAGTTGAAGGACCCCTCAGACTCTTCCGCTCCTCCTGCATTGGGTTCCTCCCCCAGGAGGCAGTCCTCCATGAATATTTAATCTCTCCTATAAGACATAATTACCAGAGAATCTTTCTGTCAGATAAGAGTTATACAATTGTGAAAGCTATATTATTTGTCTTGCCTTATTTTCATGCATAGGATAATATCTTTAAGAATTCAGTAGCTTGTGAGCTCTTCAATTGCATTTTTTTGACATTGTTTTTTCTTGTATCAAATAATCATAACTATGCAGAGGAAAATTGCATAGTTAAATTCTGCAGTATCAGAAGCTGAATAGATGAAATAATCAAATATAATTTATAAACTAGCAAAATTTGCATTCATACTTTGTACTGCAGTATCTTCCTATGGTTTCAGATGTCCGGTACTTTAATTGGTTTGGTGTTTTTAATTGATTGACAAAATATACCTTAAAGCTCCAGTCTTTTTCTATTTCATTTGGACTTCTCTATTCTATGAAACTTAAAATTGGAAAACTGTTCTTCAAGTCAGTAACAACATCTAGAGAAAGGCTTTTATATCCCATATCAGTTCTCAGGCAATGCTAACTAGTATCTTTTGGAGGCTCTTTCTTTCTCCTGTCTTCCTTGTTTTGTGTTTTGTTTGTTTTTTTTTTTTCCTGTTTACTACCTGAAAAAAATGGTGAAAAGCCAAAATTAAATCTGTGTGTTTCAGGTGTCACTCTGGAATCAGATTCCTGCCTTGACCCAGGAATTCCTGTGAATGGCCATCGCCATGGTAACAACTTTAATATCCGCTCCACAGTAACCTTCAGCTGTGATCCAGGATATACACTGAGTGATGAAGAACCTCTCATATGTGAAAGAAACCATCAGTGGAATCATGCATTACCCAGTTGTGATGGTAAGTGTCAGGCTCTTCAGATGTCAGCTTTAAAGTCCACAAAAGTTAATCTACTATTTTTCAGAACTAATTAAGCTTGTCATTGCTACTACCTCCCTTCAATTGCAGCAAGATCCACACTTTTAAAAATGATTTTACTGTTATTAAAAGCCTTGCTTTACATCTCTGTATCAGCTTTCAGTCAAGTACTGAAAAAAAACCAGGCTTATATTCACAAATAGAAAAATTCATATTCTCACAGGGTGCCAGTGTTCAACTGTGAATAAAAATGGTGCCATACAACTAATACTTTCAAAACAAAGCCAACAAACTTAATTTATATTTTAAACTCTAAATACTGCATACCAAAATGATTGCTCAAAATACAGTGTACTCAATACTAAAAGATAGATCATGATCAGCCTATGTAATTAATGTTCTTACCATATTTTTGTTTTGAAATTTTGGTTAGTTTATTAATTGTTTTGGTGGATATGAAGTATGAAACTGTCTAGAGCTTTCATGAAACATTTTTTAAAATGTTGAATTCCTGTCCTGGTTTAACTGCACCCAGCAACAAAGCCCCACACACCTGCTTGCTCACTCCCACAAGCAGGATCAGGGAGAGAATCAGAAGGCTAAAAGTGAGAACACTCCTGGGTTGAGATAAAGACCGTTTAATAAGAAAAGCAAAAGCTGTGCACACAAGCAAAGCAAACCAAGGAATTAATTCACTGCTTCCCAAGGACAGCAGGTGTTCAGCCGTCTCCAGGAGAGCAGGGCCCTGTCACATGTAATGGTCACTTAGGAAGACAAACATCATCAGTCTGAACTTCTCCCTTTTCCCTTTTGCTCCCCACTTTATGTACTGAGCGTGATGCCATATGGTGCAGGGTTTTCTTTGGGTTAGCTGCAGTCATCGGTCCCAGCTGTGTCTCCTCCTAATCTCCCACTCACCCCCAACTTCCTCACCAGCATGGTAGCACAAAAAGCAGAAAAGGCCTTGGCTCTGTGTAAGCCCTGCTCACCAATAACAAAAACATCTCTATATTATCGACCCTGTGTTCAGCACAAATCCAAAACACAGCCCCCTACTGAGAAGAAAAATAACTCTACCCTAGCCAAAACCGGCACAACTCGCAAATATTTCTGTGTTCTTTTTTTTTAACTGGATTTTTTGGCTAAGTTCTGTTTCTGTGAACCCCTGAATCAACTAAATTTCTTCGTGGAATCTTGTATAGCTGCTACAAAATCCCTCTTATAGAAACCACAGAAAAACAGCAGAGAAAGGCTCTTGCTTGAGCAAATTACTTACATTAGTGAATTTGTAACTTGCTTGTCAGGTCCAAGGTTTTCATTGATTACAGTGAAATGTCAGAGGACAAACTTAGATTCAGCAAAATATTTTAGTTTCTCACTCTGTTTCAATCTATTTTGTTAAATCGGAGCACTACTCTTCTTCATCTTCTAACTCTCTCTACAGCCTTCTTGCCCCTGCTCAAAACATATCAACCACCAAAGGTTAATTATAGAAGTTAGCTAATCTGATGTTCAAACCCACTCACCTTGTAATCACTGCAACTCATTCCTCCTTTACAAGTACAGATAAAAAGCATTTTTAGAGTTTTTCATTGTTTTCATGGGTTTCTTTCCTTGTTTGCTTTGCCACAGTGAATTGAAGAATGCGAAGGAACCTTAACTTTGAATAGTATTTGCTTCTTTTTCTACTTACTTTGTAATAAAATGTGTGGATGTATTTTTGAGTTAAAATATCAATATTTTACTCTTTTGTTTGCATATGAATGTTGAACTTCAGGAAGATCTAGTTAATTTTCACTCATTGAAAGAGAGTTTTTATTTCCCAGGTCCTTCACTCACTTTCAGTGTGAGTGTATGAGGAAATGTCAAGCCTTTCTGGAGTATGTTCTTTAGGCAAGCAACACACAAGGGTTCAACATATATTCAGTCTCTTCCTCACAGATTAAACTCCGTTGTATTAAATAGTCTAAAAATAGAACTCACACTCTATTAGGTAATCATTCTGTTAGTGTATTTGCCTTTTGAGGCTCAACAAGTTGTGACCCAAATTTTCAGAATGTAACAGATTTAACTGAAGTGGAAATGAGCATTTTGCAGTCATCTGTAGAGTATTGTTGGTCTCAAAATTTTACCTTCAGAAATTAATTTAGCAGAATAAATGCCTAAGGAAGAAGCATATTGCTTTGTTTCATGCCAACAAAGAAGAAATCTGTGTACAAAGACAAGGTGGTTAAAGTTCCCTCTAAGTAATGTGTCATTGTCAAAATATGGTACTGCCAAAGTGGAACATGAAAATAATTTTCAAGTGAGACCTAAATTCAAACACATTAATTACATATTTTTAATTTTGTTTAAAATATGTAAATGATTTTGAAATATGTAATATCTGCTTTAAGTAATGTTGCACAGTCTTCCTTCTGTGATGTTTACAGAATAAGAAGGCTTTTTGAATGAATGTACTATTGTTCATTTATGACACTATAAATCTGATGTCTGTAATGCTTTTATTTATTATTAAGCAATGTTATCAACCATATATTTACTGTTGGTTTAGTCAAACGTGTTTTAATTCATACTTCTGTGCAGAAATAAATGTATTCAGGTAAAACCAGGCTGGAAGCATTTTCTTTCCTTATACTTACTGATAAATATATAAATTACATAAATCCAAAAAACATTAAAAACTTTAACAAAACCCTTAGTCTAATAAGAAATGAAAAAAAGGAATTAAAGCTACAAACCAAGTATATGTGTATATATACACACGCATCTACAGAAAGGTACTGTAAGTTTATTGAATATTTTGTCATGTATATTTTCCATCTAGTTTAGTGCAAAGTGTATCACTCTGTGTGAGGAAGAAGACTAAAAGCATCTTAATGTTTTGTTGTTTTACTGTTAAAATATTTAGTATATTAAAGTTTAAAAACACAACAACATAAAAAGTGGACAGCAAGAGATGAGTGAAAAGCACAGTCATGCTGTATTTATAAGATTCAGCATGCAAATCTTAAACTTTAATTAATTTGCTATGCAAGTTTGAACAGCCTAGTTTAACAAATTCTAGTTTGCATAAAATGTTTTCTAGCATAGTTCTCATGTCTTTCAAATTATTCAATTCCAAATAAATTACTTATGATGGGACAGTCTAAATCTTTGAAAAAGAGGAAATGACACTTTTTTCCCCTGAGCATCGCAGTAGTCATTAAACTTTTACTTATTTGAAAAAATATGCTTTTTACTTAAGTATTTTTGTTGGTTAAAATGCAGTTGAAGGTATGCCTTTCAAAATATTTAGTGAAAGAAAAGTAGCAACAAAATATTGTTTTAGTTACTTCACAAAAAAAAACCCCTTATTTCTTACATACTACTGCAATAGGAATTAATACTTGCAATAAAAAATTTTACTTATTTTTCTATTCTGCTAACTAACAGGAGAGGCTGTAGATAAAAAGAAACTTTTCAAGGACTAATGTAGGTGAAAACAAATTGTTGTCAAACATGAATGTTGTGGCTTTGGATTAATTAGCTTCTTATTCTAATCCTTGACTGTATTTTTAATTCTAATTGTAGTTAAAAAATGAACTTTCTCTCTCTCTCTCAAACCCTTTTACAAGATAGGCTTTCTGTATGACTTTTTTTTTTTTTTTTTTTTCTCTTCTTAAGCTTTGTGTGGTGGATATATTCATGGGAAGAGTGGAACTGTTCTTTCTCCAGGTTTTCCTGATTTTTACCCAAACTCTTTAAACTGCACTTGGACTATTGAAGTGTCTCATGGCAAGGGTAAGTATCTAATCTGTTTTGCATATATATATAATGTCTGTATGTAAAAAAAAATCAGACACACATAGCTAAAAAATGTCCTTTATGAGTTAAACCAGCACTTTCTGCCATTCCTTTGGGGAAGAAGTTTAATTTCCCAAAATAAGTATCTTCAAATGTGGTATTTCCAGTTTGTGTTTATTTTTCAAAAGAAGCATTCTTTTTAAAAGTTGCCAGAGGTAATGTGTTTTAGTCTCAGAAAACTGGAAAAGTGTAGAAGAGGTAAAATATGGGAAAATAATAGCTACTTGTTAAATAGCACTAAATTTCTTTCAGTCAAAGATGTCAGGACCTTGTTGATGGCTCTTCACCAATTTTTAAGCATAAAGAAACAGATTTGATCTGTGTATTGGTAGCCTTAGATTTCAGACTTAAGCCATTAGAGCAAAAACTTATATATATCTTTATGTTACATATACAGTAGAGTAACATGTGAATGCATAGTTGATCTTGTCAGCTTATCCATTGGGGGAATGTGTAAAATAACCTAAGCAAAAAAGCCCAGAGAGTACTAATAATGTGTTACATACTATTAAATCAAAAATCAAAACATAAGAAAAATTTACTGAGAAGTATATTGGAAGTTTCTGTTTAAAATCTTCTTAAAGACTGGATCTTTTGTTTAAAACTCATAAGGCATTTTAAATGTAAAATATATCAGAAACCATTCTAAGAAGAATGTTGTTCCCCACAGTAAATTTATAAATTTGTTGTATTTATTGTATTTAAATGTATTGTATTTGAAGACTGAATTGTAAGTCAAAATTTAATTCATTACTGGACTGGAAGCTGGTAAATGAAAAAACAGTCATGATGTCAGTAAAGGATCAGTCCCAGAAAATATTAATCTATATTTATGCAAGACTGTACATAAAACTTTGTCCTTGTATATGGGCACTTCCCTGAAGTTTAAAAAAAACCAGAATTGTGTTGGAAGAAAGGCAAAAATAAAACACAAATACAAAATTTCAGCCAAGTATTAAAGTATGTCTCCTAGTTAACAATGAAATCAAGGTAGATAATATAAGTAAAAGAGACATACAGGAACTTGAATAACATCTAAATAATACAAATCTGGATTTTCAGAGTGCTGTATACAAATAGCGCTGGATGCCATTGATTCTGTTATGGGAAATATTGATTTGAAGTGAGCTAAACCAGCATCCACATTGCACATATTACTCAGCTGAGCTCAAGTGCTTTCTGCAAACTTTATTTTCAGAATTTCAGGTTTTGATTCTAACTTTTTCTCAAAATGTTCCCATATAACATAAGAACTGCTTTCTGTGTCACCTACATATGAAGGAATAGAAAAACTTCCTATTAAATGCTTTTCTTTCCTCCCTTTTTAATTCTTTTAAAGGTGTACAGCTGGTTTTTCATACCTTTCACCTTGAGAGCTCTCATGACTATTTGCTCATCACTGAAGATGGGAGCTTCACAGAACCAGTAGCCAGATTGACTGGCTCAGTCTTACCCCCTACAATTAAAGCCGGCCTCTTTGGAAATTTTACTGCACAGCTTCGATTTATATCTGATTTTTCAATTTCTTATGAAGGTTTCAACATAACATTTTCAGGTAATGAATTCCATTCTGCTAAATATCCTGAAAAAAGTTCCAGATGATATTTCACTTGTAGATAACAGAAACATTTTGAAGCACCACTAAAAAAAAAAGTTAATAGAAATTGTATAGTCTCTATCATAGAAAACCGGTTAAGGTTTATAAAGGTGGCCAAGAGAATTGAGAAGAATGTTGGTGATTTGAGTGTTTTAAGAAGTTTTCCATGTCCTCACAGAAACATCAAGATTGTTGAAAAAGAGGTTTGGAGGAAAATTGGGGGGAAAAATTACAAAGATAGAAGGTACTGCTTCAGAAGAAAGGAACTAACTGGTACTGTTTTACTAAACCAACTATAGAAACTTTTAAAAAGCAGTGATATACTAACTCAGATTCACAAAGGAGTCTAAATTGAAGACTGATTTTGAAATAGAAAACGTGTATATAAAGATAAATTAAAACACTTATTAGCTATTGATGTATTTCTATAAATTATCTCTTTAAGATACTTGAAACATTTAAGTTACTGCTTCTTATTTACAGTCTTCTAAAACTAGATGACATCTAATATACATTTCTCAATAATTTTCTTTGCCTATCTCCATTACTAGGAAGTAGAATTACAGATTTGCATATTGTAGCAGGGCATCTCACTCCCCAACAAGAGATCATCTGTTGCTGTTAATTGGTCAAATAGCTCAAACAGGACGAGCTGTCTTGGCAACATGGCCAAAATGGCCAGTGGTCTGGCATCTCCCACCTGCCAATAAACATCTTCCTGTTGAAGTGAGATGTGGAAGACAAGCTGCATTTCTCACTCACAGACACCTCACTTACAAACTAGAAAAGCCACACCAAACTCACAAAGCAGAAATCCTCTGTACATGGTCCTGGAAACGTGTGGAGTTTCTCCCATGAGTAGGGACACCTACTTTATAGTAGCTCCCCAGGGGCTAAGTGAAGAAATCTGTGTACATTAATGTCATTTTGGTGGTAAGTTGCAATACTATTTCTTTTGCTAGCTTTACTTATAGGTACCTTGAAATAGTGCATTGTTTTATGTTAGCCTGTAATCTACTAGTAGTTCTTTAGTTTTATACTGTGTAGTAATTCTGATTAGGGTCTTTGGTCTGTTATCTCTGTTTAATAAATAATTAATTTTTATAAATAGATCTGATTCTCCATCATTAGAACTTGTGGACCAGAATAAGTCCTTACATTTAAGATGTTGACAAGTTGACAAGTTCTGTGGCCAAGACTAAGGCAGGGCTTGTCTGAAGCTTCCACTTGTGCCATGACACATATAAATGAATCAAGTGCAAGTTGAAATGCACATGCACATGGATATTCTATGGAAGGAGTACATGAGGAACTCACATCCAACTCTCCCACATAATTTTTCAGGAACTGAAAGTCAATAAGTTTTATTGAGATTTGGAAATGCTTACAGATGACCATGCTATTTATGAGTAATGCATCCCATTTAGCTTGCTTATTTTAAAAAGGAAAAGAACTACCTCACTGAGTAGCGCAATACTGATGGATTTACTCCTATGAAATGCTAAAATACATTCATTCTGGATACTTTGGACTCACCAAATCAGAGGTCAGCAGTTTTGCAAGTTTAAAATGTAAATAAAAATACTAAATTATATCTCTGATAGTTTGTTTATCACTAAGTCAAAAGGGTAGAGCACTAAGCAAGTTGTAGAAAAACACACAAAATATTGTGGATGCAGGGGGGAGAATTGTGCAGTAACAAAAGATATGGATTACAGAACTTTTGGAACACAATTGAAGGTTTATGTCCTATCTACTACTGCTACAACATACAGAGCCAGCATATGTCATCATTTATATTAAATACACATTTTGAGAAATATTATGAGGTACATTAACTTCATGAAACAAATAGGTGATTCTGTTTCTGTATTTTCGCACAATCAGAATATATTTCTTCTTAGTAAGAAGTGTTTAGTGAGAAGGCCTTAACCTGTTTTGAATGTCATTTAACATAGAAATTTGTCATGAAAATTGTCATGTACCTAAAAGTGTACTACGGTGTATCTCCATGTTTAGCTTAGCCTCTGTAGTACTGAGCAGAGGTAGTAGGTCATATGTTTTCTAAACTTAAAACCTTTGCCAGCAGAAACTGGTGTGGTTTATAGATTCCCGTTAATATTCAGAACTTTCCTACAAGACAGTTACTAAAGCAAATGATTTATTTATTTATTTTATTCCACATATCAGCTGTTTAAGTAGATTTGACCCTACTTTCCTCTGACCTCCAAGGTAAATGTTCTTGAAAATGTTTTTTCTTATCTGTTACTAGAAGTGATCTCTTTGGTCTTTTGGATCATATTCTGAAGAATATAAAATCAAACTTTTTCCATTAGATGTTAAGTTGATCTCTTTCAACATCTTTTCTTGAAGTAGTTGCTAGTGGATTGTCGCGGGTTGGGTCCTTTATCTAAGGAAAAATTGTATGAGAAAACATGACAAACAAAAGGTGATACTTCCAGAGCATACTCTTTGGAGATGGGGAAATGGATGGTTCAGATATTTTCTGAGTTTGATTTGCTTCCTATGTAACAGCCCTGATTTTTTACCCATTAGTTTATTCTGACTCCTCCTGAATTATTCCTGATGTGTAGTTATAAAAGCACACTTTTTGAAAATTTGTTCATATGTCTTTCATTCACCAAACCTTTTGTTTGATTTTTTAATTAGATTTTCTTCATTACATAATGATTTATTTTAACTACAAGTCTCACTTCTAAAGCTGTTTGGGAGTTCAGATGAAAAGAAACAGGAATTATATACAAAGGAAGTAATTAAACAAAATTATAGTAAACCACTTACAGAACAAGCTGATTACAGCTCTTGAAATTAAGAAAATAGATGTAGTTTGTGTGGGACATTAGATACATAATTACTGTATATATAGGCATAATAGACTTATAGAAACAGTACTGGGTTTTAGTAGAGAACACAACTCTGAAATACATGTTTTCCAGATGTTCCATGCTCATACAATGCAGGCAATTTGATAAGTTTGGTTTTTTCCATGTGGACAACTTGTCCAGATAATACTATATTATGTTTTATTGTCTGTAGAATATGATCTGGAGCCATGTGATGACCCTGGTGTTCCTGCCTTCAGTAGGCGAATTGGTTTTCATTTTGGTGTTGGAGATTCCTTGATCTTTTCTTGTTTTCCTGGATATCGCCTGGAAGGTGCTAACAAACTCACCTGCCTGGGAGGTGGTCGGCGTGTATGGAGTGCACCTCTGCCAAGGTGTGTGGGTAGGTGGTCACATGCTTTCATTTCATTCATCAAGTTGTTAAAGCACATGGCATGTGTCAGAATACTGGGCAGGGAGCAAAGTGCTTGGGTTGAAACAGTTGATCCCCAAGCTGTAAAAACTTTAAAGTCAGTGCAAGATTAAGTAATGCATGTCTCTTTTATTTAGAGAACAAAAAACATGGAGGAATAATTAGAATCGTGCTAGCAAATAAGATCAAAATGTCATGTGAGGTAAAATGTAGAAGTAATTATTAAACTTTATGTTTGGCACAGTTAAGGTATAAATTTCATACTTTGTCTTCTGGGGTAGAGAAACAATGTTTAGAGCTTTTAGGTGAAAATAACCTACTTTAGAGCCCTGCAGCTGGTTTTAAGGATCTTTTTTTCATATTGTGTTGTTATTCTTGTAATTCTAAACTTTTGGGATTTTTTACCGTTTATAAACTGCTTCACAGCATTTTTAAACTTTATTTTTTAAAATTAGTGTGCTGTTGTTAAACATCAGTAACTATGAACTCAAACTGAGTGAACAGTTCTTTTCCTGGAAAAGTTCTGGGACTGTATTTTATGAAATTTGTGCAGTTGCTGTATTTGTGAGATGGTTTTATCTCCACCATGCCAAGTGGATCTCACCAGCTGCTACTGACATAATGATTCTGAAAAGTCAAATACTTCCATACACCTCTAAATGGATTTCCTTAAGAGGGTTCTTGTTTTAAATAAAATATTATTTCATAAAGGGAGTAACTCAGCTTCAGCTTCTTTTATTTGTTTTAAAAAGATGGATCTCTATATCTAAAAAAGTCATCTGCATTGTATATGCATGTAAGATACATAGAAAAACATAAAGGATCTCTATGTCTAAAAAAGTCATCTGCATTGTATATGCATGTAAGATACATAGAAAAACAAAGTATCTCAAATTTTGTTTTAAAATGGTTTTATTTATACCATAATGAAAGGATGTTACAGATGGGAGAGAAACCAACATAATATGGAGTTTGCCATTTATTTGGAAATTCTAGATTTAAGTCTTAGTCTATTTTCAGCACTGGCATATTTTCTTGGTTTGGGTTGTTTGCTCATATATTTGTTTTGTTTGGGGTTTCTCTCTTTCTAGAGGGCTTCTTGGTGTTCCACTCAAACATGTTTAGTTTATTTTAAATATCATAAGATTTTAGTCATCTCTGCGCTGAAGAAAAGAAACATTCTATGTGATGGTCATGTATGTTTTTGTAAATTGTGTTAACTTTTAGAAAGTCTTTCCTACAGTATCTACAGTAATAAGAGATTCATACCCAATATCTTGAAAATGCTCACTTAGTTATCCTGATATTGTGAATGACACATTGAAAAGTTGCAAAGATTACTACCAAAGTATCAATAATTAGCTTAATGAAGTATTGGCCATTGAATTAGCTGTGAATTTAAACCACTTACAGTGCCAGACACAGATATGCCTGTATGTTCTCCCAAGCATAATTTAGTGATACACATCTAATCTTATGTATATGTGATATGTCTGTCATTCATGTTGAAATGGAATTTATTTACAGAGAGCTTAGCATTTCCTTTTTGTTCTTATGTTCAGTTTTGAATAAATTTGTCAACTGGCCCTGAGACACTTCTGTCACTAAATCCATGTATGAGACCCCACTTTCTAACTGATTAGTAAAACTTTTTATAAAACATACAAAGACAAGTGGAACTTCTCTAAAATAAGATAATCTAAATAACTCTTTTAACTCAACCTATGTCTTCATTTCATCTCTTTTAGTGTAGCAAACTAAAAAAATATCTATAATGCAGCTAAGACAAATGCAAGGAAAGAAACTTTGCTAGGCAGCTGGCTGAAACTGAGGGGGAAAGACATACTCAGTGCCCTGCACAGCTGCTTTCATAAGTGATTATTTTCTTAACACTTAAGAGGGTTTACAGAGATCCCTTTTCTTGTTTCCACGGCACCTAAGACATTAGGGGTGAAGATATCCTCTTACTCTGAAAAGTTCACACAAAGACTTCTTTCTCAGAAGAGTGAAAAGCAACTGCTTGTCCTGAAATCTGCTGGATTTGGAATGTACATTCAGAATTAAATCTAGTCTCAATTCAGTGGCACAAGTTCATAGGAACATTACTGTGTTCAGTAGCCTCTTGATTATTACTCCCTAATTGTGATTTCTACAGTGACCAAACTCTCATACATGATATATACACATCAACAAGGATTTTTCAGTCCTTCTATGACACATCGTAATGCATTCTTTCATGCTTCTTTTAATCAGATTCAGGATGAAAACCCTTCAAATTTAATTGCATTTAGTTTTTAAGCTAAACATTCACACAAGCGCATACTGATTTGTATCACAGAAGTTGTATTCAGTTTCATCTGCTGTTGAAAAAACCAACAATCCAATAGGGTTTCCTAAGGTCTTGCCCTTCTCCATCCCAGTAAAAAATTTCAAGTCCTTCCTCTAGGATTATCTCAAACACGATGTGCAATTTTCCTGATCAGAGAACTATTTGTGACTTTCCACCATTTCTTCTTCTTTGAAGAGTTATTTTCCAGGTAAGGGAAAAGCAGAGCTTGGGAGGTCTTGTTAGCCTAACATCATGATGCTGCTATTAATTTAAGACTCTTGAGTCCTGTATGAACAACATTATCATAATTTTCAGTGGCCTTCTCTCCATGCTATGACATTCTACTCTCTTTTTTACACAAGATTACTGGTTCCCATCTTTCCAGACTCAGTAACTGCATTTGGGAGAACTATCACACTATTTTTACTGAACTGGTGGCTCACTCCAGCACCTATGCTGCAGTTAGGCTTTTTTTGCAGTTTTCCACAGTATAAAGGACACAGACAGTAATTTGAATGAAAAAAGTCTGTCTATCTGTATATAGATGTTCTTTGAGATATGTCGTCTCAATGTACACTCATAGTGTTCTTTTTTACCCCTCTCCTCAAAATTTACTGTAACTGAGAGGAATGAGGGGAGGGGAACTCTGCTAATTTTCTCTTTTGTGTGATGCACAGAATTAATTAATGAGCACATGTCTATAGATAATGTCAAGAGAAAAATATATTTCTAGTAATACTGACACATGGCTACCTGGAAGATAAGCATGCATATCTTGAAAAGAAATGTCACTAGCCCATATCTTTTGATTTGAGAGTATTGATGTAAATATCTGGGGTTTTACTGTTCTGAAATAACTTGTAGCCTGTAAGGATGTTAACCTTATCATCTGGTATGCTACTGTAATTGGTTTGTTTGACTATGTGTGATGGTTTAATTTTTCAGATCTACTTCTGGATAATTTACTTTTCATTTAAAATTATTGGGTTTGTATTGTGTGTGTGGGTGAAAAACAAGCTACTGGAGTACAGACAAGTTTCTCCTGATTATCTTTTGTCTAGTTGAGATTTGCAAACAGAAAACAGATTTTGTCCCCTTCATTTGTTTATTATTGTGTTATTATTTGTTATTTTGTTGTTATTATGGATTTAATTATTACTCCAGTGTTTTCCAGAAAAAAAAAAATCAAAACCATACATTTTATTAGTAATTACAGTTTTGGTGGGTTGCTGACACTACTTCTACATATATAATTTATTCCCATTATGCCATTTGCTTTTCATAGTTGCAAATGTATAAAGGTATATACCTTTATACTTATTTCATGACTGTGAAGACAAAACTGGCTGAGTGTGGAAACATAGTCTTACCACTTTTTCCTGCCAGCAATAACTCTTTTTATCTCTACCTATAATTGCGCAGTTCTATTATAGTTTCATTCACAGTTGACTACTTTTTCCTGAGGACAAAACCCAGCTTTTAGTGAGTTAGTCCCCCTAGAGTACAGATCCAAGAGTAAAGCTTAGGAGCAGTCACGCACCTCTGCGTATCCGCAAAGTTGTGTGCATCTCAGAAGCTTGGTGAATAGTGGAGTCCAAAAATGAGGTGGAACAACTTATTGAAGTCCCTGATTCTGAAGCTAATGCCCACCTAAAGGAGACTGTCACAATCAGGTTTTTGATGTTATCTTATTGTCATCAATAACCTTTTAAACAGGATCCACAGGCTCTTTCCAGGAAATTGTTACTAAGGCAGATTTTCTAAATCTCATCTAACAAACCAAGACTATGCTTTTAAACATACTTTACTTACTTTAGAGTTTGCTTTAAGTCAAACTATTCAGGAGCTTTCTAGCACTCTATGTTGGAGTTGTGTTACTTAGAAAATGAATTGAAAGGCTCATAGGTTGAGGCATTCCTAAAAAAACCAAACAAACTGGTGAACCCGGAGACCATGAAAGCAAAATGAAAAAGTTTATTAGAGGTCATAAGAAATTACAAGAAACTTCCATTTGCAAGGGTAGGAGAGACTTCTCTGTCCTCTAGGAAGGATATAAAGGAGTTGTTTCAACTTATACACAATTGTTTTGAGTCTGAGGAAGGAAAGGAAAGGAAAGGAAAGGAAAGGAAAGGAAAGGAAAGGAAAGGAAAGGAAAGGAAAGGAAAGGAAAGGAAAGGAAAGGAAAGGAAAGGAAAGGAAAGGAAAGGAAAGGAAAGGAAAGGAAAGGAAAGGAAAGGAAAGGAAAGGAAAGGAAAGGAAAGGAAAGGAAAGGAAAGGAAAGGAAAGGAAAGGAAAGGAAAGGAAAGGAAAGGAAAGGAAAGGAAAGGAAAGGAAAGGAAAGGAAAGGAAGAGGGAGAGGAGAAGAGAGAAGAGAAGAGAAGAGAAGAGAAGAGAGAAGAGAAGAGAAGAGAAGAGAAGAGAAGAGAAGAGAAGAGAAGAGATACACATTCTTGGAGAAATAACACAAAATAGCACCTACTCTTTCTGACAAGATCTATAAAATTAAGAGGTTGTTTTCATATTAAAACACATTAAATCACTTGTTACATAGCTTAAACTAGCACGTAGTAAACAAAATTTGTTCTGTAAATATCAGCTGCTTACAGGGATCCAATTGAGATTCTTCACTTCCCAAATCTGCTAAACTATGGAAGTCTGCCAAAACACAGGATTCAAAAGACAAGGTCCTTCAACACATCTACTTTATAAAGGAAAAAAATCCAAATGGATTCTGTGTCTTCTCAGACTTGGTGAGGAGTAGGGTATGTGCAAAAGCAGAAATGTTTAACAAAACAAGATATCTATGAGTACAAACATCTCCAGAGATAGGTGGCCAAGAAGTAGGGGCTGAGGCAGAGAAGGGAGTTTAGACTGCAACGTCAAATGCATGCATCTGTTTGCACTTAAATCATCTCCTTATTACTTTTTGAAATGTGACTTTATAATTTGCAGCAATCCCCTAAAAAGGTGAGGAATGAGCCTTTTAGTTTTGGTACTCCTTTATATGGTGCACTGTGATAAAACTGATGAAATTCTGAAAGACAGGAGACATATAATTCTTTTCTTCCCACTTGACAAAGATTGACTGATTACTGAAGGCAAGGAGTGAAAACCCTAGTGGAGATCCCTTTACAGTGAGTTGCAAAGTACTGAGCTCAGATGTAGGAGCCTTGTCTTTTCAAAAGACTTTAATTCCATCAGGAGGGTACAATCTCCATTTGACTCATCTTGGGTGGTCATTCCTTTTGAATCTGTCATTAACCTGCAGAAAGTTAATGTCTTTCTCCCCATTAGCCCTCTCTGAGGGTTGGCTTGGCTTTCTCCCAGGTAAAACCTTTCAAAAGGCCGAGGTTCCACCAGAAAACCTTTCAGCTGGTCTGATGTACCCAGGTCATAGCGACGGAAAAAAAAATATCATTATAATTTCATAACAAGCAGACAGTCACCATTTGACTTGCTCTTGGTAGTTACACCCTTCAGTAACCCACTGAGAGTCAATGTCCTTCTCCTCACAACCCTCTCTGAGAGTCAACTTGTCTTTCTCCCACAGAATACCTTGCAGCAGGTCCAGGTCACACCAGAAAACCCTAAACAGCTTTAGACCACACTGATCACTCCACCACATCCAAGGGATCCTGTCTGATGTAACAATTATGCAATGCTCTGGTCTAGACAGTGGTTTTAGGGGAAGGTAGTTTGATTCACTCTGGGTGGTGTGTGAGAGAAACAACAAGAATTCTCAGGATTAGAGTGAAATGACACTGAATTACCAGAATGTATAAATTTATTATACATATATATATTTATATATGTGTGTGTGGCATGTTTATTTTAGAACAATTTAGTTACAATGGAAAGAAAGTATGTGGCCTTTTTTATATAATCTATGGAAATGTAAAAACATATTTTAAGAAAATATAGAAGGAAAAGAAAAAAGAGGAAGAAAGGATAAAAGTTGATGGTGGAGAGGAGAGATATTACAGCACGAGGATCTAGCAATGAAACTGTTGTCATTTAGATGTCCGTTGCTCGAAGTGATGGTTGTGGTCTTGATCTGTTGAGGGTGGGGAAAGTCCTTACATAAAGTTCCATGGATCTTTGATAGTTTATGACATTTATAACACTTTCTGAGACATAACCATGTTTCTCAGCATAGTGTAAGTAGTTATGTCTTATCAGAAGGGATGAATACCTTCAGGCCTATGTGGGAACGTCCAGATAACTTCCCTGGGAATTAAGTTTTGCATCTGAGCCAGTTGCCTGTTCCTTTATCTGGCTCAAAGCTCAGCTTTTTGCTAAGCAAAGGTCAGTGTGTAGTGGTCATCCTCTGGTGATGGGTGTTCACCCCCTCTGCAGCTGGGCTGTTCTTATGCATATCAGAGGTTTCACCACCACACATCCAAAACCTCTCCTCCTCTCCTTCATTTGGGGGGATGCAAACCTGGCCTCAGCAAAGCACCCAGCTGCTCTTGCAAATGGACAATTGTTTGAGTTATTAACCCTTAACATTCCATTCTCTCATAAGAGGGAATAAACATTTGAATTCATTCTCAAACTCTCTTTTATGTGATTGTCTTAATGATTATATTATTTGATTTGTAAGCTGCTTCTCTCTGCTTGTCTGCACTTTCCCTTCTCACTATCTCTTTAAGAAACTGTATAATTTTACCTATGTATGACATATAATGAAAATGTTATTTCTGCACTATACAGTCTATACTATATTCAGTTCACACCAGCCTTTCATGGTAAGGATTGAACAGAGTTCAAACATAACATATCAAGGAATAAACTTAGTTTTGAGTGCTGGGGCTTTTGTATTTGGTTTGGGTTTTAACCTGTATTATTTCCTGTCCCACATGAGTTATTTCAACTGTATGGAATATTCCTAAATCAAGCTGTAAAAAACTTAAATTGTAAAGCTGAAAAGAAAGCACTCCTATATATATTCATTCCATATTTGAGTGGTGTTGCTCCTATATTAAATTTTATATGGCAATTGATTTTTAATAGTACATTAATACAGTATTTGAGTAAAATCTTCACCAAGGTATTGCTCACTGGTATTCAAATTAATATCAAATTAATTTATCATATTTAGTTGTTATATTAAATACTACTTGACTAATTGGTAGTGTGTTACAATAAATTGTTGACACCATTTAATAAGCTGTTTCTTTTTAATAGTTTAGTTAGTATTCATTGCAAAGTCATCAATTGTAATTAATATACTCTGTCATGTTGTAGCACTGAGTTAATTTCCAGTGAGATTGAAACGTAAGTGGGAAAGCTGTTAGCCTGAATAGCATTGGAGATTCTGTGAGACCCTTGAGATCTGGCATTCATTTTTTTCTTTAAAGTCTGTAGCATAAAATTTGGATTTGAATTCACCTTTAAGAAGTCAAAATCACTGTTCATTTATAGCTGGTGTTTAGGCAGAGACAGCTCTCATTTAAGAGCTGTTCATGAGCAACAAATCTTATATAACATCAGTAGTTGTGTCTCTGAATATTCAGACAGAAATAAGGATGTTCATGCATTCCAGATCCACTGTATTTCGGTATTCTTTATTTAAAAGCTGTCACATTTAAATTGTTAAGTCTACTAAAGTTAAGTCTATTGTTAAGGCTGTTTTCTATACATTGTTTTATACAATGTATTTAATAAAGTTATTTGATAAGTTTTTGATAATTTCTGTTTCTTTATCTTACAATATTGCATTTTTATAAATACAATCAAAAGGTTGTGTTATTTAACCCCTTCTTTTAGTTTCATGTTTTTGACTTAATACTGAAGATTTGTTTGAGTTAGTGTTTAGGTTAGTGTTAGGTTTGAGTTGTCTCTATCTGAAAACTGAAACTTTAATATTCGGGAATCACTACAGATTTCAGTTGGTACACAATGGCCACTTTGATTTTATTTTCCGAGTGAGAAGGAGTGATTTTTATAAGACCTTAATCACTTTTATCTGAGGCCTGGTGTGAAATATTAGTCACCTATAGTTAGAAGGAATAAAGATTGCCTCAAGTCACCCTTTTGCCTTCTTTCTATGGTTTAAGGTTATGTCTGATAAGAGTTGTTTCTTTCTAAGACAAATAATGTCCAAAGCTTATTATCAGATGATACTAGAAAGAGTAGATAAAAATCTCAAAAGAATATAAATACGAAAAAATGTCCTTACCTTGGTTTGTGCCAATAATCCCCTGAGGCCAATTAACATCATAGGATTTGTTTTGAGAATGTGAGTAGTGCCTTATGTCAGTGGCATATGGATTGAGAACTAATTAAGCAAACCACAGAAAATGTTTTGCCTCCTGTTAGGCCTTCCTTTCCTGCTCCATTATTCTGTGCATTCAAATGGTACAAAAAATACAGAATAAGAGGTTTGTTTTCACCACAGCATTTCAGTAGGGTTTTCAGTGAGGTATTCTAACCTCACCGCCATCATATGGGTGTTACTTAAAGAATATTAAGAGAGGCTGACATGAACATGCTTTAGTAGTGCAGTCCACAGCTGATGACCTAACTTTACTTGAAATCTATGTTAGAGAAGCAAACAAAGAGTAGAAAAGAGAGAGAGAAAAAAACCAGGGAATGCCAATCCTCAGGCACCAACTGGTAAGAGGAAGGAAAGAATCCTCAGACAAAAAATTTTCCCTGGTAAAGGTAGTGGTGACAATAATGATGATAATAGTAATGAGAAAAAAAGCCAACAACTTCTTGCTTTCTCCCTGGTACAGTTATATTTTTCATGCAGACCTTCTCAAGATCCTCATTAGTAGTTTATGATGCTGTTTACACCAAATGGAACAAGTGTGAGTGCTGCAGACTAAATAGTATTTAACGTGATATATTTGTGCATGTATTTTATTGTGTAATACTTATTGTGCATTAGAATAACTATAAACTGCTTGTTATCTACAATATTCTATTCCAGTATGAAGTTACAGGCTAAATACTTCCAGATCCAGAGTGATGTGATCTTAGTGTAGATTTACAGGCTAAAACTACAGAGCAAAAGAGTGAGAAGTGGGATGAGAACAGTGTGATTTAAAAATCAATGGCAATCACTTTTTAGGAGAAACCCAGCATAACACTGTTTCTGAATTCAGTAGTGCCAGGTGAGCACAGTACCATTTGTGAAGCCAAAGTGAAGGTAATGCTGCAGCCACCTGGCAGCGTGTAGATGAAAGGTTACAGGTGCACCCTCAGGTGGAGGGCAGGCTGCAGAATTGGAGATGAAGGACTGCTGGCAATACAGGCTCAAGACACCATGCAGACAGTTGCTGTGGAAACTCCACATGAACCTCAGTTTGATGCAGCATTCCTGTTAACTGGAAGCTTCCTGTATTAGAGTTTGTACATGAATCCATGCTTGAATCCAGTCATGTATTGTGTCGTCCCTGCAGAAGTCATATGCTCAGCTTTAGAGATCCCTCATTGACTGTGGGGGAACCCTAAGTCTTTGCTATTATGAGAAGACAGAGCAAATTATGCTTCATCTGTGATCCCCTTTGCTCTTGTATTAATGTTGCATAGCCATCCTACTGGATAACAATATTGTCCAACAAAACATAAAGAATATCTGAGCTCAGTTTCTTCTCATACTTTATGAACTGCTGCACAATTTTATAAATACGACAAGGGTATTCTGCACTCAGTAGAGTGCTTTGCAGCAGAGAAGCCTTTAAACTGACAACATACTACTTTTATTTGATCTCTGCTTTGGAGATCTGCTTAAAATCCTGTCAAACCTTTTAGCGAGATGTATGGAAGAAAAAATAATAAAGTAAACTTTTCCATTAAACAAAGTTATTGTTACATTTTACATGAACTGTATTTCAAAGCAATTCAAAAATCCCTGAATTTTGTTTGTTTTATAGAGTTTGTATTTGTATTCAGTAACTGTTTGTTGATATTCAAAAGATCTACCCTCTGCAGTTTCCTTTTATCCAATTTCAAGTGAGACAATGAAAGAAAGAAAAAAGGTACTTATTTAGATAGAATTTAAGTGACTTTATTAAGCAAAAGAAAAAAGAATGGGGTCAAGTATCTCCAGACAGATTACTCTCACTGAAACAGAATAAAAGAACAGTTTGATAAAGCAGCTTTTTTCAGTCTGCTGCAGTTCTTACCAAGGTTACAACAGACAACTTGGAAACTGTAGCAAAATTAATTAACTGTAGTGAAATTAGGTCCTCTTTTAAAATATTTTATGTGTGAAAACAGGTGACATACAGTCAATATGAGTATACCTTTTGAATTCTAAGGTGGATACTTTTGATTTTGTAATAAATAAATAAAACTAACTTTAAAAAGCACACAAGTGTTTTTAAACAAAAGTTATAATAGAGAACTAGATTAATCTGCTTTTGTCTGTTTTCCAACTTTTGAAACACAGAGGCAGTACCATGTAGATTTTTTTCTTTATAAAGGAGATGTGTTGAAGGACCTTGTCTTTTGAATGCTGTGTTTTAGCCGACTTCCATAGTTTGGCAGATTTGGGAAGTGAAGAATCTAAATTGGATCCTTGTAAGCAGCTGATACTAACAGAAAAAAAATTGTTTAATTGTGCTAGTTTAAGCTATGTAACAAGTGATTTAATGTGTTTTAATATGAAAACAACCTCTTAATTTTATAGATCTTGTTGGAACACAGTAGGTGCTATTTCATGTAATTTCTCCAAGAATGTGCTTGCCTGCCTCCTTTCTTCCTTCCTTCTCTCTTTCTCCCTCAGACTCAAAACAATTGTGTACAAGCTGAAACAACTCCCCTATATCCTTCACAGAAGAAAAAGAAGTCCCTCCTACCCTTGAAAATGGAAGCTTTTTGTCATTTCTTATGACCCCTAATGAACTATCCTTTTTTTTTCTTTTGCTTTCATGGTTTTCTGGCTCACTGTTTTTTGGGGGTTTTTTTTCAATTTTTTTTTTTTTTTCTCTTAGCATAGGTTTTACATATTCTCTGCTGAAAAATATTTTGGATTACACGTTTTTTTTCTTGGTAATAGAATATATTTTAAATACATTGATAAGTTGAAATAAATGAAGTTAGAACTGGTTCTTAATTGCTTAATCTACAGAGTGGGTTTAGGTGTCACTGACCATATTGATAGTAAAAAACCTAGAACTTTGAATCAATGTATTTTGTATCTTGAAAAGTGAAATAGATTGATAAAGAAACAAAGGAAAGGGAGATATGCAACATAGAGAAGGGATCTCTATTACATCATAATATGTATTTCGTGCTACATTTTTTATAGCAATTTTAGGTATTATATCATATGCAGATTTAAAGTCCTTAAGTCATACTTACATTATACTAATCTAAGCATATCACATAACCACACAGAGAGCATTTTGAAATATATTAATTTTCTTTAAAGTCTACAGCTTGAGGAGCTAGTCCTGAAAATGCTCTTTACATAGAGCATGTTCAATGGGTATGTTATAATTTACCTGCTCACCTAAATTCACCCTGATATTTCCAACACAAGGTTGTGGATCAAAATATGGAGACAGAATATCAACAGTAATTACTTTAAGATTGGTAAAGATTATTTCTCCTGGCAAATTCCATGCCTGTCAATGTTTGCATAACTTAAGACTTGTAGATACTAATACAGATATAGTTGATTTTATCGAAGAAAGCGTGCATATGGGTAATATTTAGTGACTTATAGTTAATAAATGAAATTACAATCAGATACAATGTGATGTATGAAACATGCAGAAACATTTATTAAAAGTGTATATAGGTTTTATAATATTTTCACTATCAGATTAGAATAACACGCACCTGGACAGCCAATAGTATAACTGTCATGTGCCTGCTAACCAGTAACGTAAGTGATCACATTCCTAATATTCACATCAGCTTTTTTTCCTTAAAACAAGTGCTTGTATAACAATTTTTTCTGCGAGCTACTGTGGTTCTGCTACCTGTTACATTTTAGAAATTTTGTTACATCTCTCCTGCCTTGACTGAATAGTCCTTGATCTTCTTAACCAAGTGGTCTTTGTTCTCTTGTTACTAAGCATTCTTTGTTTTCTTATCCCAAAATATTAGATGTTTTTCTCATGTGGGGGAGTGAGAAATATTTTCTCTTTCATCTCTCTGGGTTGGGGAGGCAGTTCATGCTGTCAAGATGAGAACAGGTCTCTGGAACTGAGAAGGTATCTGGAAGGCATTGAAGCAAGGAAGTGGCCTCTGTAGTCCAGAACTAGAGAGCTCTTTCAAGATAATACAATAGTATTTTTCTGCTTGAGATACTAAAATCAGTAGTTACTCTTACAACCCATGTGCTTTCAAGACTGACAGTGTTTTACTTTTCAGTTAACATAAGTGGACAAGGCATATCTGTTCTTTACACAAAACTGCCATGCCTTGATCTCTCATCAAGAATATGAGATGTGTCTTCATTTCTTTTTGCTTCTGGAAAAGAATTTTAAATTTTATCTGATGCTTGCTAGCAGAATCATCGTGCCAATATGGCCAAAGGCTCTTGTTTCATTTTGCATAAAGAATTAAAGATTAATTGCAGGTGAAGAAAATGGAAGTGAACATGAATATATTTTTCCAGTGTAGTAGTTTGGTGCTCACATGGTAACAGTGAATGTTGATTCATGAGTTATTTCAGAATTTTATTTCTCAACTGTTTAATGTACGAGTTTCTTCGAAGAAGTATTCCTTTTCCCTTATATAATGCCCTACCCACTGTGCTAAAGAGGTTAGTCAACATTTTTTCACTTTGTGACTGATTTTCTAATCTCTCTGTGTAAGGCAGAAGTCATAGGAGATGCATGTTCAAATTCCCACAAGCAAAGTGAATTGAATTTAGGTGTCACACATCCTGGCTTCTTGTGTTAATTACTATATTAAAAAGTAGCAGCAGTATCAGCTAGTGTAAATATTTTTAAAGAAAAACCATGGCTTTTCCCATACCACTCAGTATAATATTAGGGCCTTGAAGGGGAGAGATGCCTTTGCATATTCCTGCTGCCAAGACCAGACTCAGTATTGCATTTCATGGCTGCTCTTTTGAGTTTCTAGTTCATAACTACGGGAAGCGTGGTCATGCAGTTCTGGACTTCAGTGTGCAGGAACAGTTAGAAAAATACTCAGTTGAAGTCCTTAGGACATAAGGTCTATGTATCTGGTCATTGGTCACAAATGGCGGAGATTTCACTCATTAGCACACTAAAAAACTCCAACAGTGTGGAGAGAAAGGAATTTTTCTATGGATGGGGACAACATTTCTTTGAAAAAAAGTCACCTAAATCTCCAGGTCAAGACATTGGGGGAGCTAATTAAACATGTCCTTGACTTGATATCCTAACATTACCAAAATACAGCTAGAAAACCTTAACCTGAGCTGTGACATGTTTCGTATAAACTGAGGAAGGGAAGTTACAAAGAAGGGCTTAATTTCCTTTGGAAGCCTCTTTCTGGGATCTGTATTGGCGATTACTGACTGACAGAAGACGAGGTAGGAAACTTGACTGGCCAGATGACATGAACAAGCCTTTGTCATGATAATGAAGGGAATGATGGGGCCTGATGAAACTGCATAGCTGTCAGATATTTGCCAGGGATTTGAAAAGGGGTAACGTTCACTGAAAACAGAATATGGTTTTGTAACATGGGTTGGAGGTATGTGAGTGCCAACTTAAGTTCACAGAATTTTGCCATGTAATTGAAGTTTAGTAAATAATTGCTCTTGTTAGAACACATCTGCTTCTTGCAGAAAGTAGTATACTTTAGAAGGGTAGTAATATTTTAACTTTAGTTTGCAACTCTTATTATCCCTGATCTTATATGTCAGTACTTTTATTCACAGATTTAAATTACCATGGCTTTGAACCTTGGAACACAGACTTCTTGGATCAAGAGATGTGGCCAGTTCTAGATTTTGGAAAGCTCGTTGTACACTTCCTCTATTACTGCATATGTCTTAGTGGTTTACATTCACTCACTGAAACAAAATGTAGAATATTGCATGAACATTAAGTAAGGAAAAGCCCTTTGCTTCCATATTTTTTTCTCTTCTTCAGCATTGTACTTGTGTATTTCTAGTTCTTTAAAAGAGGTAGATAATAAGACAATGATGCAGCCTAAGGCACCATTGTTTTTTTGTATGCGTCTTTACCTGGGCAAACACTTGTTTGCAGATGGCTTGTGTAGAGTACTGGTGTTGTAAATGTTTTACATTAATGTGGCAATTATATTGGCATTGCTGTGAATTACATTTTATAAATTTAATCAGTTCCACCTTCTTCCTAAAATCCAAGACACAAATAGCTACATATGGATATGTACACACTGATAGGTACAGAGAGACCTGTATATGTAGCCATATGTAATAGGTATCACATACTTGGCATGCTTTACCAAAAAGTATCAAAATAAAAATCTAGTTTCTCAGTCTACTACAGTTCTTTGAAACATTTAGACAATGTAAGGTGACTTTAAACATGTTAGGAATACCTTATGCATCCTACATTCCCCAACAAAGAAAGAGTTCATCTGTCTGAAGTTTGGTGGCAGGGGTTCTTATTCCCCAACACCCTTCTGCCTGTTAAATATAATGTAGCTCAAAACCTAAGCTAAGGAAGGGAAGATTATAAAGCTCTACTTTAAAATAGCAAATGAACTATAACTTAACGTGCTAGATCAAAGATCCAGTTTATTGGTTATTTCCTTTCTATTTTGCCTAAGGAGATCCCAAATGAAGAGTAGAAATAAGGATCTGTGTAAGATTGTAACTGCCTCATTCCCCCTTCCTTTCTTCCCCTTTTCCATTCTTACATCCCTCCTGCCCCCTTCCCTCCATCCATCCCTGCTTCCCTCTCCTTCTCCTTCTTACTCCCTTTTTTCTTCAGTTTTATTGTAAGGAGGAAGTAAAAAATACACTTGTTTTATACTTTTCAAGGCAAGAGGCACATAAATTTGATATCTGTGAAGTTCTCAGAAAAGTAAATACAAAATGTTTAGACTGCTTATTTGCAAGTATAAAACATACATTTCTTCTTAAATATGTTGAAATCAATTCTTTTCTATTTGCTGAATTATCTTTATACTATATTTTAAAAATTATTCTTTACACATATACTTGTTAAACTATATTGAGTTATACCTAAAACTGAATACCCTTCCCACTTCCTCAAATAGATGTTTTAATGTCCTAAGAACCATGAAAATCTATTAAACATTTTTAGAAAAAACACAGATTTTTTTTCTAAACCTATCAGTTCTTTGATAGGGTGTATATGTTGATTTATAATTACTATCTTTTAATTTGTTATTATTTTAACTGTTACATTTTTATGAAACTCTGAATGAGGTCAAAACATCTAATGATGTTTGGGTCAAAAAAACCACAGTATATTTTATCCCTAGACTGAAAAATTAGATATAAATATCAATCTCATGCACCTGAAAAAAGCTGAAGATTAATGGTTGGTATGTTAATGTTACTGTGGGCTCTTATAAGGTGTTTTTAGGTAATTTTTAAGTGGTTTATATATCTGTTTGAAAAGTACACCAATATTATTTGCTTTCTGTTTGGATGTTTTCATTTGTGTGATGGAATTTACGTTGCATATTTGGAATAATTTTATTAGTCTTTATTCAGAAATCAAACTGAGTCCATGGTCTGGAACATAACACTCCTCCTACTCTTTATTATTTTCTTTACTCGGGAGCTACAACAAGTAATGTCTAATGAAAGTGTCAATAGGTGCTTACTACAGATGGCTGTGAAAAAGACTCACCTACTTTTTACCCAGAAAGGAAAAGATCTGTCTCCTTGGCTCTGACTGATGTCAATAAATGTTGGTTTCTTTTTTATTTTTTCATTTTATTCCAGGTAGAGAAAAACATGTTTGAATGCTCTTGATTTAGTACCAGAAATTTTTTTTTCTGCAGCTTATTGACTGCTTTTTAAAATACTTATTTATAAAGCTGAATACAGAAGTAAAATCAATAGTGTGTTTATTTGAAATGTTACCACAACAACTATATTTCAATAAAACATTCTATTTTTATGGTATCCAGGCTAACCTGCATTATTGGTTAGTCTGACGGGAGGACCAGGGAATAAGTTGGAGGTAAAAGCACATAAGAGCACGTAATAAACAGAGACAGTGAAATGCAGGAGATGGCAACTTTGATAGGGTTTCTAGGAGTTGTTCCTACAGATGAAATCTAATAGAAATATACTTTTCCTAGATAGCCTGTTAGAGATTGCATAGAATCTAAATATTATTGCTAATAACCCATATTTTCTTGAATTGGATAATTCACTTTTGTTTTAATGTGTCTATTTTCTTTAGCTGAATGCGGAGCAACTGTCTCTGGAAATGAAGGAACATTGTTGTCTCCAAATTTTCCATCTAATTATGACAACAACCATGAATGTATCTATAAAATTGAAACTGAGGCTGGAAAAGGTATCCATCTTAGAGCCAGGAGCTTTCAGCTGCATGAGGGAGATATTGTTAAGGTAATAAGAGAAATAATTTCACTTTCTATGCTAAACATTCACATTGCATGAATAAATCTGTTTTTAATGCCAATTATCTTTATTTTCCTTCCACATTCTGATGCAAAATTAATGAATTTTAGGTGGATAGCATCACTACCTTTGTACTAGATTCAATTATTTGTACTAGATGCAAAGAAACTATAGAAGACATTGCGAGTTCAATTATATTTCTAGAAGTGTTAGACTGTTTAAAGTAGTTTATATCTTAAAAGGAATCCTAAAATTTGAACTTGGATTTTGAATACCTAGTATTTTTTCTCTTTGCACAATATTTGTAAGTGTAGCACAGGGATTTTTGGTTTTTTCCCTAAACAGAAACTAACATTGCAATATTGGCTAAAACTGTATTTATAGAGGATGTCTTTCATTATTTTATGTTGCAGGTAGCCTTTGAAACACAGCCTAAATATATAGAGATTTTGAGCATGCGCTTTTCTACCGCATGGTGATAAGTTGTCTTTTCCTAATACTGGCTGTTGCATTCTTGTATGTACTGAAAATCATGATACTCATCTGCAGTGTTGACCATACATTAAATTGGTCTTTCAAATTTATGTCTCCAAATTTTCAGTTAATTAATACTTAAAATCACAAAGTATTCAGAATTCAGTTAGCAACTTCCTTTCTGGATATTTCCCAGCAACCCAGTTAACATGTTAGAAATTGCTGTCTGCATTTCAAACTTGATTTTTTTAATTTGCACTGAGTGCTTCCCGCAATGAGTTTAAAGACATAGTTGTTATGGATCAAATATTGGTGGTTATATTTTTATCCATTTTGTCATCTAAGAGCTTCCTTATGTAATTGTGACAATTCAATTCCTACAAAGAACAAGGCATTTAGAAATATGATGAATGTGGGGAGGAAAGAAAAAGCCTTCATTTAAATATAGACATTTATATCTTTGTTATTATATCTGTTCTTTTCAACAAGTACAGTCTGCATTTGACCATGAAATAAGCAAAACTTATAGTTTAGTTTATAGACTAGAGAATTACAATCAAAAGAACAGCATTTTCTCCATCTTTACCCACAAAATCATTGATAATAAATGCCACCATGTTTATACCACCGTATAAAACACTATAAGACCTTGGTTTGGCTTTTAGATCAAAGGCAATTGAGTAGGTGGGCAAAGGACGTGGTCTGTATTGTCCTTCGGTCCCATTATCCATGGTCTGACAGTGCAGATCCCCAAAAGTATTTTTGCTCTGAACAGATGCAGAAGAGAAGAAAGAACTTAATTGCCCACTGAGTTGCTTGAATGTGGTACATAAGTCTCCCAGAAGCTTTGCAGTGCAGATATCTGGTTTATAAATAATTTAATAAAGTACCTAAAAATCAACAACAAAATATCCCTTAGAAATCCCTAAAGAAACATTCAAGAAACTCAGTTATCCTTCAGAACATCTCAGGAGTAATATCCAGTTACTTAGTGATATTCCCTGGAGATATAAGAAAGATATGCCAGAGACAAAGTTGTTCTGAGCAATCTGTTAGATACTTTCTTCTTTCATAGATCTTTCAGCACAATATTTCAGAGGATCCAGAGGAAGCAAAGGCAAAATTTTGGTGATGTCTGAACTGCAAGGTCTGTTCTCTGTTTTGAGTCAGCTGGCACAGCACAACTTCCATTTATACAATTAAGCTCTCTTCTACCAATTAAGGTCTCTCTATAACCTGCGTTTATTAAAATAAAGTCTATTTCCTCTCTATTCCCATGCCAGGATGTCCTTTTACATATTTTCATTGGAATCAGCACTTTGGCAGGACTATGGACTTTGAAGCTTGCTTTCTTTCCTATCTGCACCCAAAATATGAGCAAATTCTTTTATGAACACCAGCCTTCTATCTTGTGCCTGCGCAGAAGAAAGCTGCAAGACTGCCTTGCTGACAGCTTGCAAGGAATGCACTAAGCTTAAGAATATTTATAAACCTTGCACTGAAATATAGGGCATTTTCCCAGCTCAGTATCTTACTCTGTTTTTATTACCGCAGGCCTGGGCCCTAGGGTATATCACCATGTCCTGCAGCCATAGGGAGGAGGAGAGAAGATCCAGCAGGCAGGAATTGTGCAGCAAGATTGATTTATTTAATTATTTTACAAACTCTTTTTTAGACTTTTTTCTTCATAGTCTAATTGGACAAAGGATCAGCCACCCCTTGGGGGTGATTGGCTAGAAATCCTAAAACATCCATTGTCAAAATATTTTTCTACTGTACCATAAACAAGACTTTTCAAGGTTGCAGGTGGCTTGGTTGCTTACATGCCCTGCGACCTCTTCTGTGTGAGAGAAAAGTCTCTCATGGACTTAGAAAATAGCAAGAAAATCCTTGCTAGCAGCATTTTTGTATCTACATGTTTTAAAAGAAAAATCTGTATGTATGTAACGTTGCATTGGGTGTGGGTGCCCAGGCCCTGCAGCAGTGGGGGCTGTGGGGGCTCTGTGAGGGGAGGCCAGGGCTGCCCCAGCTGGACACAGCCGGTTCCAGCCAGACACAGCTGGTTCCAGCTGGACACAGCCGGTTCCAGCCAGACAGAGCGGGTTTCAGCCGGATCCAACCACCCACTGCAGGGCACGGCTGAGCCCACGGCCGGGGCAACGGCAGCTTGGGGGAAATGTATGTAAGAAAGGGAAAAATATGTTGCTCAGTAGTGCGTGATAAAGAGGGTCAATAAAACCTTGTAATAATAATGTAATAGTCCCAAGATCAAGCCACCAGGAGTGTCACACAAAGCATATGATGTTACTGTTTGAGGTAAGATCACTATGAACACCATGAGGATGTAGTGAAAGGATTTTGGAATGTTACCAATGTCAGCAAACTATACAGGCCTTGCCTCACTAGCCACCAAAGGAATATTTTAAAAGAATGTCCCTTTGGGATGATTTTACGCCATAAAACCTCTGCAGTTAAGGAAATTTAGTAAGTTTAGTTGCAAGTAATTTCTTTTTATTGTCAGAATAAGAAGCTTCAAGAAACTTTAAGAAACTCTAGCCAGCATTTCCCTCTCATTCAGGTGAGTGTTATACATTCCCACAGCAGGTGCAGATACATTAGCACTGTTATTGGAGCATTGGCCTCATGAATAACTGTAGCACTATCCTTTTCTTTTGTCTGCGTATTTTAACCCCAGCAAGTAAAACAAACACTTTCAATTCCTCAAAAATAGGGGAAACGAGGCATCCCGTAATGCTCTAGCTAAATTCATCATAAACACAGCTCCAAAAAATGCTGTAATCATTCCCCGCTGCCCCCAAGACCAGCTTCTGCAGTTTGACTACACCTGTAATGTTAAACTTTCGCATCTTGCACAATAAGGTGGGTCACTGGAACAGTCTCTCAGAAACAGTTTCTGGCCTATGCAGTTCCTGCTCTAATGCTTTCTCAGAGAAGATTTGTGAGGGTGTTAGTAAGCCTACATTAAGTGTGTTCCAGGGATGTACTGACAATAAATACCATTTAGACAATCAAGTTGTAGTGACTTGACTCCTACTCTGTCACTATTTAGTTCCTTTGAAAATATAATCTACAGCTATATATATTCAGCTCAGTATTCAAGTGGGAATATTGAGGCTGGATATTGAGATTGTAGTGTGTATGGAATGGCATATAATTTGCAAGAGTATTTCTGGCATCAATAAGACTAGTGCAGGAGGAAGGGTCAAAACTTGTTTTTAAGGAGAATGCATGCAGGTCAATGTCTGTAATTTGTGGGCAAAGAATTCTATAGCTGTGACAAAATTTGAACTTGAATTAGTGGGATAGAAATTTGAATTAAAGTAATAGAAACAGTCTCACCATTTTGAAAGGACATATGACAGAAGTGAATACTTGGATTATCTCTGGTTTAGAGCTTATCCTTTCTCACTCACTAACATTTCATCTTCTTGGTCTGCCTGTTTTAACTGCCGCTTGAAGATTCATAACTCTTTAAAGTGGCTGCTTATGCCAGAATCTTTATAATGCAGTCACAGTGAATTTGTTAGAGGCAAGAGGAAAAGCAGAATGTAATATTGTCTTTCATCTGTTTTGCCAAATAGACCTTCTTTTTTCTTCATGACTGAGGAAATTAAAATTGCAGCATGTGAATTATATTTCAAATGGGTTCTCCTAAATAAGTTAAATGTATGTACTAAATATGGATCAGTAATGATAAGTAGCCTAGACTAGTTTATTAAATGTATTCTGTACCTCTGGAATCAGTCACATATGACATGACACAATGGTTGCACACAAGCTGTCTATTGCGAATGATCCTTGGCCCACGTTAATTAGCATGACAAGCATTGTTAAAAAAGTGTTTTCTTTCCTGGGATGGTTCAACCAACTTTTCAGTGTAGACAAGGGAGATTCAGTGCTTGTATTTGTCCGCTAACAATGTTTCATTTTTTTGGAGTGGATATATACTTACTTATGTCTGCAGTGTTAGCAATAGATGGACAAGTGTCGCCACAAATTGTCACAGCCTTTTTTTGTTTTGTTTTATTATTTTTTGTTTGGTTTTGTTTTTTTACAGCTGCTTTCACAGTATCTCCTTATCTAATTTTAATTTCACAAAACACTCTTGTCATTTGGGTCTGGATTAATCTCAAGTGATTCTATAATTTAACTTGTGAATTCTCACGTAGGAGGAGTATCTCCAAGAGTCAGTGAGGTAGAACACTGTTGAAACAAGGTATCTGTAGTCTTTAGCTGGGGGGAGGGGGGGGTGTTTTTGTTTGTTTTGTTTTAAAGGTGAATAGAAATCTCTTTTTAAACATAGGTGGCATTTTAATTAATGACAATTAAGGGAACATTCCATTTCAAATGTTATCTCCCAGATCAAGTCTTATATATCTGTGGAAATAAATCTTATGGGGAACAAATGATTTACTTTATAAAATAGATTTTCAGATCTAATAAATAAAGTATAATCAGTCCATGAAAGTGATATGTAGTTCTGTCCCAAGACAATGGTTAGAAGCTTGCAAGTAATTTTCCAGATACTCTTAGTATAGCTTAAAGTCATATTTCTTCCAAGAGGTAGACCTTAAGGATGTGTTACTGCTTGCATGAATCTTAAATACAACTGATTGTATCTTCTGAGACTTCTCTTCTGTGCACCTTGGTATAAGACAATCTTTGCATCAGTAATAAAGGCTGAATCTATTGTTCTATCAATGGCTATCACAACATATTATTTTTCAAAAGCTTCTTTTAGAGAAGGTAATTATTTATATCTATGTATGTTTGTTAAAGTAAATATATGCTTTTGTCTTTAAAAAGTCTTTATGTGTGTTGTTTTTATTATTTTATTTTATTAATGGCACTTGAGATGAACATTGGTACTTTCAAGACATTTACCTATTAATGGCACGCTGGTATTTTCTCCACAGCAAAAATAGAATTGCTTTTAATTGTTGGTTCTCACCTACAAATGTTGCAGTGGTCTTTCATCTCAAAAGAAGCATTTCTAAATTTTATTAATAGATCTAACTGGACATTCAAATAGGAAGAACCGTCTGTGACTCAGATGTAGCAATTTAGATTGTTAAATGGGTCACTCCTGCTTCTGTCTGGAATCAGCATGAATCCTCACTGTACCACAAGGTCTGCAAGAGGAGGGATGAAGATCCAGTGCTTGAAATATTTACTGTAATTGTAGCTTTTGCACTGGTTGTCTCTAGTCACTGTAGGACATATGGGACATGGGCAAATTATCTTCCATTTCATATCAGAAACCAGCTGTTCAAATTAATTTCTTACTTTTATATAAGCCTTGACATGATGTTTCATATGTGGTGTATATTCACACACTTTATATTGCTTATTTTTCCATGAGAAAGTACAGAAGATTAATTTAAAGAAGAAATTAACTTTTAAAGTTCATCTTGAGAAAACAAACCAACTAACAAAACAAAACCTCTGAAGGCTGTTTTCACACTTTGTTACATTCAAGGTTTTACAATAAGAAAAAATATTTTTTTACTGCCTAGGCAAGAGTTTATACTTGTCCTGTGTTGGTGAACAGTCAAAAGGGCATTCTTAAAAATTCTAGGATTTCAAAAAGCAGATAGGCTGATATATTGTTGAAAGTTTTCAGTAAAATAACTCGGTAAATATGAACATCTCTACAATTAATTTGGAACTAGACTCACATACATTTTTGAAAACTTATCTTTGTTAAAATCTATAATAAACCAAAATTGCTGCAAGCTTAGATCCTGGGATAAAAGGTAACAGATTGACTTCAATATCTCAGTTTTGCTGTTGATGTATCCAGACAGGAGAGAACAGAGTAGGCTGTAAGGGTTTACCTTCAATGGTGATTTCAGAACTTCTGTTGGCTTTTGTGAATAATTGAGAACAATCTGAGTTTATGAAACCTCAGAAGACAGAGTTGCATAAAAATATTAATTTCTTTCAAGATGAGGTCACAAAACTGAAAAGGCAAAAGAGTATAAAACACCTTAAGGGCGACAGAATTCTTAAGATTTCACTGAACTGTATAACCAAGGGGTATATACCTCTCAAAATACATATATTAAGGTTTTGGAGAAACTATTGGCAATACATTGCTAATTTTGGAATTATTGTATAAACAAAAATCTTTCAAATATTTAGATTTGATGTCCAATTTCATGCTCTTATTTCTTCAAGGTGTATGATGGAAAAGACAGTTCTTCACGCTCTCTTGGAGTCTTCACCAAAAATGACATGATGGGAGTTATTCTTAATAGCACATCTAACCATATGTGGATAGAGTTTAATACCAATGGATCTGATACTGACCAGGGATTTCAGCTGACTTATACAAGTGAGTAGCTCATAAATATGGTCTGATTGATTGCTTTGTGGGGAAATGCATATTTTTCAGCTGTAGTGATTTCTTTTGGAATGTTGCAGGTAATTTCCTAGAATCTACTGTGGTTAAGAGACTGAACTTTACTTGTCTACATGACTGGAGAGGTGTTAGTAATTTAAAAACATTTCTGAAAGCAAATTTGTAAGTTTTTAAACTAAGAATGCATGATTATTTTTAAGACTTAGTAGTGGGGTTGTGACATATGTGGGTTGAATATGTTAGTTGTTACATTGTAGCAGAAAACATACAGAAAGACTGTTTCCATTTTAAAATGGAAAGTTCAATCTCTTCAGTCAAATCAGACAAGAAAAGAAAGGAAAAGAAGAGAAAAGAAGAGAAAAGAAAAGAAGAGAAAAGAAAAGAAAAAAAGAAAAGAAAAGAAAAGAAAAGAAGAGAAAAGAAAAGAAGAGAAAAGAAAAGAAAAAAAGAAAAGAAAAGAAAAGAAAAGAAAAGAAAAGAAAAGAAAAGAAAAGAAAAGAAAAGAGGAAAAGAAAAGAAAAGAAAAGCAAAGCAAAGAAAAGAAAAGAAAAGAAAAGAAAAGAAAAGAAAAAAGAGAAGGAAATAGAAAAACAGTACAAATGAGAATAAAAAAAGTAATGTGTACCTGGGTGCGCACTCTTAATCTGGCCTGACTGATTGTCAGGATTTTTTATGGGAAATAACTCTGGGGATAACTAGTTTGTTTCCAACACACATAAAGAGATATTTTGTCCAGGTTTCAAGGAATCTCCAAGTTCCCTTTACTTTCAATTTATTATCTTTTACATTACTTTCCATGAGTTGCTGTTGAATCTTGCAGAGCAGAGCACCACAACATAGTGTGGCACAGAAATGGAATCATTGCTCATTTTAGTATATCTGATGTTTTCCCTTTGATTTGGAGCAAGCTGTGGAATAACTAGAAGTCGTTCACTCTCTCTTCTTTCTTTCTGCTGTGCCTAGTAAATCTGAATGTTTTCCTACCTTTAGATGTTTTTTTCTTACCACTGAAGATTGACTAGGGAAATCTACTCTGATTTGCCTAGAGAAATTGTAGATTTTTTCCTTTGAAAGAAAAGGAACCAAAGACCTGTTTTAAAAACAATCTTATTTTAAGGGCTCTGATTTCAAGGGTCTTGAAACAGTTCCTTTCAAATCCTGTTTCAGTGATCAGTTCCACCAGCTGTTTACAAATGTAATTTTACTTAAAAATATAATTTTGTCTAATTTCTACATTCAATTACTTGATTTTGTTACACTTTATTTTGCAATTCTATGAAGATTTGCTCTCCTGCACCACATTTTTCTGTGTAAGATACAATAATTAATGTCCTAAGTCTTTTTTTCCTGACTGTTTGATTAGTTTTGAATCTCTGTTTTCTGTTCTTCCAAGTATTTTCACATTTTCTGAAGTGTGTAGACAGAATTTGACATAGTCTTCTAACAGTAATTTTAATACTGGGTAGAGAGGCAAAACTTATGTCTGCATAATATTTTACTTTTTTAAAAAATTTTGGTTGCCAAGTATCTAATTTATTTTATCAGAAGTAATCAATTTGCAGACATTCATGTTGAAAAGCTTATCTGTAATGACTTTTCTTCCTACTTTCTCTCACATGAGACAGTCCCCAATTGTAAATAAAGACTAATTCTTTACTTCTCACATGTGTTTTCAGGAAGCTAAATTCAATATAATAAATTTTGAGATAGTGACCATCTGACCAGGTGATTCCCTTCAACTATAAGTGTTATTTCCAAACCATTCAGTGTGGGTCTTTTCACTATTCATAAATTAATACAAGCAGAAGATTTATTCTTTTGCAGTGCTCTTTGAAAGCTGGCTGCAGTGCTGACTCACATTCTTTTTCTGAAAGAGTCCCATCCTAGTAATATCTTAGAGATTAGATATACCAGAAATTTATACTCATTATTTGATGGATTTGGAATTTTTTGGTGCAGTTACAATTTAGTTACTAAACAAATGTGTCCATTTTTCATTTGCTATATACATGAAATGCAAAATGATAATTATCTTTTTGGGTTAGTAAAGCTATAGCTTACAGTGGAATTAACTGAAAGTTTGCTCTGAAGATAATTTATTCACTTTTCAGATTGAATTATAATGCCAGATACTTTAAAATTACTAAAAAAAAAAAAAAATCAAAAAGTTGCTGGAATGTGGTCTCACTGAAGGAAATGAGAAATATATGCTAGAGTGAATGAAATTGAAAAATTAATATCATAAGGCAGAGATAGGAGAATTGATGGTGTAATAAATCAGGCAATTAATTCAGGTTACTTCCTATCTGGTTGCTGAGTTCTTGCTACCCACAAGGCGTCATCAACTGCCCTTAACTTTTGCTCTTTGTGGTACTTTTTTTCCTATTAATGCTATTGAAATTAAGAAATAACATTGCGGGGTATTATTAAAAAGACTAATGGAAAAGTTTGCTATTCTGTTTGTGTGCAACTACCTTTCCATCCTTTTTGATAGTGTGAATTTTGAAGATTATGTTAAATTTAAAAATACAATAGAAGAAAAATCTAATGATCCATGAGAACAGAGAAATGGATAAAGAAAATTTTATCTGTTTTCAGAATTTCATTGCTGACATAATAAAATCAAATTTAATAAACTCAGAAACCGAGATGTTTATATAAATTGTAGAAATCAGAATATAAGCAGATATTAAAAGGAAATCTATAAAGAATTCAAGCTTTAAATGAAATCTGATGAAATTTCAGATAAAATCTTCTATAGAGGAAATTGTTTCAGCTAATACTGAATGGAAGCTGGAAATTACAGTTATGTTATTCTTTGTTCTGTAGCTACAAGATGCTTTCAAGGAAATGGATTTATCATGATAGGTAGAGTTAGTTTTTACTAGAAAAGACCATGAAAACATCTGTACTCTTTCTCAAGTTAACTGTTTTGGGAAACTAAGAAATATTTTCAGTGAAAACTAAAATTACAATTATTTTATTTAAGGAATCTGCTTCAGAAAAATGGAGAATATTTTAGCCTGAAATTGGCAGAGTAAGTATATATGGAGTAAGAGTCATTGACATAGTAATTTGAGCAATAGCTGAATATGACTCTACCAGAGGACAAGAAAAATGAGGAAAAAAGAAGGAAACGTGTCTACTTTGTGTAAAACAAGTTTATATAAAGCCATTTCCTTATAGTGTGTTAAGAGGAATAAGGTAAAGTGTCCACTTCCAGTACCTCTGTACTTCTGTCAGAGGAAATGACTGTGAACATTTATATCTCAGTGCTGAGGAAATGACAGCATAAGCTTGATGACTTTAATTCCCTCTGAGTAGAGGACATCAGTAGTGATCTTCATGTAAAATTTTAAGTGTATGCTTGTAGCCACAACTGACTCATGTGACAGCTGTTTTTTTCCCTTGAGAAAATGTCTGTTATTCTTTCATAATAGCAAGTTTTATAATTCATGGGATCTTTTTCCCTCCATCGGATTAGAACTTTTCTCCCTGAGACGCCTCTAATTTCTGTAGGGAAGAGAAGATTAGATGCAGGGATTCCCACAGCTAATCCTGTTCACTGCTCTAAGACTTGGCCACTGTGGTATAAAGATGCCAGTGCTTTATGCTGTCATGTCAATGGCCTTTAACGTTAAATTGACATTTAGATAAAACCAAAATCTTTTTGTTGACACACAGTGACAGGCAGAAAAAGCAAAACACAGCTGTCTGGTAAAAGTAACAGACTGCAACTTTAAATAAGGAGCAATTCAGTACAGCTTCTGAATAACAAACAGGCATTCTCCCTGCCATGCCTAACCACTCCCCTATCACACAACAGGAATTTTAACAGTGGCTGTTTTCACTCATCATGCCCTGAACTTTGACTTGTGTCATGAGTGCTTCCTTGTTCCTGTTTAATCCTCCTGCCTTGAACATAGTCTCACTTTTCTTAGATTTTGGAAAAATGAAAAACAATACCTTCACACTTTATCATACGTGTCATATACAAATGTTTTGTGACCCTCTGAGTACTGCCTAATGCTGCTGCTGTATGATCTATACGGACTTGTACAGATCACAGATCACTCAGCTCTGTACTGTACTTGCACAGTTTTCTCAGTAAAGTTCCCAAACATTTGAGAAGAAAACACTCTTTCCCTTCACAGTTCCAGCTAGAAATCTCAAAACTCATTTCTTTTCATGGTGCCTGATGATAGATGTCTATATTCATGATGTGTAAGGAACTTTACTGCTGTGTAGAATTGCCCTTTGGACTCTTTTCAGACCTGAGGGTTTTTACCATGTGCTTTGCACTGGCAGTTGCTTGTCTGAAGTAGCATGAAGTTGCTAGACATCTTTTTTAGGAGCAGCTTATCTATCTCTCTGTGGCAATTAAATGGTTTCCCAGTCCTGTGCAGTAAATAATAGAAGCAGAAGCTTCACTTATCGGCAGATTAAACCTTAGAATATATTGTAATAAGTCAGTGGAAGGGTCCTTCCTGAAATACTGACAGATATTATCTGTAGGAACATGCCTGGCTGCACTGGCCCACTCAGTACAATGTTCTGCCTCTCAACAGACTCTTCTGTGTTTCAGAAACATGAAGAACTGCTTACAGACATTTTAAAGTCTGAAAACGATTAAGGAATTTGTGGTATACTCTGAAGTTAGATTTTGGATTTCTGAAGGCCTGTCACTGACCTGTCCCTGATTTGCTGCTCTAGACTGAAAATGAGATTCCATGTTAGTTCCTCAACAATTGTTTTTTATTTGTTTCCTCCACTTCCTTGTGATATGAAATTAGATATTCTCCTGCTCTTCTGTGCTAAGATGGAAGTGAGGGCTGGAAAAATCTCACTAAGGATTTTTCTTTATGAAAATGAATGGTGTGTAGGCACAAATCATAATTTAATGGAAGCATCCTTAAATTTCGAATCCATGATAACCATTTCTTTCTCTGAAAGCAGAATCCTGCATGACTATAATTTCTTTCAGAAGAGTTCAGACTCCTGAGCTGTACTTCACTCCACAGAACTTAACACAGATTTAGGACTGTGCACGGATATTTTTCTTTTTTTAATGAGGTTTAATATTTTTATTTGCATTTATCATCCTTTATATTTAGCATAGTTATTAGTTTTGCGTTATTCTCTTCATTGGTCTGAAGATATACTTTTCATTTTAAGGAAAGAAATTTTAAAGTACATTTCTCAAACATGATGCACTGGTTTAGCATTCATGGTATTCCGTTACAGATGAAGATTTAGTTCTAATTTTCAGTTTAAGTTCTGTGTTATAATCATTCTTTAACCCTACTTCTTTCAAGGGATAGTGAAAGTTACTGCATGGAAGGTGAATCTGAATTAGCATGGTCTAAATTTATATAAATTATTTAAACCATTTATAATGGTTCATTTAAGAGAATCATGAAATTTAATTTAGTTCATTTCCTATTCTACAGTAATTGAAAATGTTAGAATGTCAGTGAAAATAATGTTCTGAAACTGCAAATTCAGACAATTACTCTAGCGCACAATTGGACTCAAATTCAGGAAAATAGTGGCTTTGCCTCGGGGTGTAAAATGTCAGTTTAGCAGAACAGTAATGATAAGAAGCTCTTCCAGTTTCCTTTCCCTAATTAGTCTGTGTATAAGATCTGCTCCAAGTAGAACCTTTACACACTGTAGTAAAAATGTAAGACAAAACTAAAGGAAAATATACCAAAACTAAGAATTATTAAATGAGTATGTCTTAACCTATACAGGTATGACATAGTCTCAAGTCCTATTAAGAGCAGTACCATTATGTGACTAACCCCAAATGAATGTAAGCTATATTGCATGCATAGAAAAAGCTCTTGTAAAAGAAAGTTAAAGTTGTAAAGTTGTCAGAAAGAAGGAAGATGTTAACTATTTCTTCTTTTCAATTAGGAAAAAAAAGGTTTGATATGTAGGAGGTATCACGTGTGGGAAAGGTAATTTGTTAAACGTTATTGATCTGGTTCTGAAAATTGTCAGTTGAAGGTGTCCTGACTTCTCTGTGTATGGTTCAGAGACTCTCATCTGCTTAAAAGCACTGAGTTTTCCCAGTGTTGTAATTCACATCTATTAGCAAAAAAAAGGGCTGCTTTTTAAAATCTCTTGTTATAAAATTTAGAATGCAGTTATGATTTGCAGGTGAGAAAGAGACTGGCTAGCAGAGATCACTGGAGGTGTCCATATGCATATGATGTTTTACATTTATATTAAAATTCTATCTTTAGAGTATGAACATAAGATTTTTCAGTAATGTCAATTCAGGTAGGCTTCTTAAGTGTACTTTTTTTCTCATCTGCTGATGTATTCATCCTAGCTAAAAAATGTGATTGAAATTTGCAAGCAGATTCCAGCTAAATTCATAATCTCAGGAGTGATGGCCTAAAGACTATATTGCTTTAATATTAAAGAAGTGATCATATTTGTAGTGTTATTAATGAGCCCTTAGTGGGAAGAGTTTCCATGAATTTGTCAATGCAGTGGTTTGAATGACAGAATTTCTTTATCTTCTTTGCCACCTCAACCTAAACTTTTTCTGTCATATTTTAAAAAGAATCTATTTCTATGAAGCCATTATAGACTTTGTCATTATATATATGTGCAGCTGGATTTAATGAGTTTTAGCTGGGATTTGTTCCAAAAGTTTGCTCATTTCCCCTGTTTTTCACAAAAAGACTTCTGTTTATTTATACTGAATCATTTCCTCTTTTCCAAGTTTTAGATGAGTAGACAGTAGAGTTACTGTTAATTTTTTTCCACTGCTATAATTACCAGAATTTTCCCATGAGCAAAAATTCGTGCCTGAAAACTTAGAACACTTGAACAGAACTGCCAATATCCTATTGTTCCTTACCCCTGGCCTTCTTGCCTACATTGGCCTCATGTTGAATGAAAAATTATTATTTCCCATTTGGGATTATTGGCTCAACCCTATCTTTTGGGAAAGAGAGGCTTATAAGCAGTTCCTTAAGTCAGGTAGATATCAGCACTTAGAAACCTAGGATGTTTGAATAATCCTTCTTGCAAGCTCCTTCTTGCTGCAGTTCAAATGTGAGATATGTTAGGTGCATCATTATTGATTTGCTGTTTAATTTATGAAAGTATTAACCATAGCAGTCAAATTATAAAATCTAAGCTACACAAATGTAAATGCATTATTCTGTTCCATACTTCTAATAGTCTTACACAAAAGTAGAATCTTATATAATATATATTGTAATATATACTATATAAATTACAGTATATAATAATATAATATATAGCATATCATATTATATAATATAGTATATAATGTTAGACATTTCAAATAACTTGTGGGTGCCCCTGAGATCAAAGTTTGATCTTAACTTTCTTCTGACTGATTTTTCCCCTTTCTAAAAGCATGCATTTTCAAGAAAAATCTAGAATTACTTTGTAAAGATTTTAACAGTTTAGATGTAACCATGTGAGGTTTTCTCCATTGCCTTTATTATATTAGGGAACTGTTTACATTTCAACAAATTAAGATTGGTGCCCTCAAACCTAGTTATTTTTTATAACTGAAGATTAGAAATAATAGGAAACAGATTTTTTTCCATTCAGCTAAACTATGTTTCTAATGTTTCTAATTATTGAAAATAGTAAGAAAGTTATTTCAGAATAAAATTAAGATTATTCCTTCAAAAGTTTATGCATATTAAAATCACCCTGCCAAAACTATGTGTACATGATATATGGACAGAATTAGGGATGCATGTAAAGAGAAGACTATTTGGAACAAAGATAGTTAAAGATGAATGCTATAAACCTATTTATTTCTAATCCTTCTGTTTCCATAAACTTTCTAGATGGGAAGAGTTGCTTGAAACAGGATGATGAAAGGTAGACAAGATTTATGTTTTTCTTATTATTCAGTTGTTCACCACAGTGTATTCAGAAATTGGTTTTCAGAAGTTCTGGGCACAATACCACTAGCCAGAATAACAGGCGGTGTGGTGTGTGCATGTGATTCACCTGTCAGTGTGTGAAGGGATCAACATAGTTGGAGATGACAGGGTTTTAACTTTCAGTCCTGTCTGTGCCATACTGCTTTTTATAAACATGTACAGTGCATTTTCCATTTTTAATCCATCCTTTACATTCATGGTGACTTCATTCCTCTAAGGATGAGTATTTTTGAAAAGACTGTGAGCAATGAATGAATTTGCAAGCACTTAAGCATTTGGTATGTGTTAAATCAAGGTACCTTGCACTAAATAACACAGGAAAAAAAGTGTGTGTTCATGTTATTTCTTTTTCTTTTCTTTCCCCTCTGCCCAAAAAAGAATAAGACCAGTCTCTTCTAACAAGCCACCTACAGAATATTTTTAAGTACTGTCTGTATCAGTCATTTTCCCACTGATCATAAAAGACGTTTTAGACATGGAGATCCTGAAGATACCTTTCCATAGATACTTGAAGTTAGAGTTCTTAAACTCACATCGAATTTCATCTTTAGTCCCTGCATCTTCTATGGAGTATAAATTATAACTAATTATTCACTTGCTTGCTGATTGCAAAGCTTATTTTTATGCTTTCTGTATATTCACAGCAGTCATCTTGCTGCAGGGACATATATTTGCATACCCATTTCTTTCAAGTATTGTTATTTATGTATTTTCTTTCAATAAAATAATAAAAACCTGTCTTCTACTACCTGTCTACACATATTTAACTTACTTCTTAAATTTGCTTCTTAAATTTTTATTTGTTTATGGGGACACTGTAGCTGAAAAAGGGAGAACAAAATTTTCGGATAGGATACATGGACACAAAGAACCTGGTTTGAAATTGGTGGGAAAAGGCCCTAGAACTTTTTGTAATATATTTATAACAGGAGAAAATTACAGAAAAGTATTCTTTTTCATTTTATATTCAAAAGACCTGTTATTGACTACATGTCCTAACATCTCTATTTTACATATTTTACAGGTTTACCTAAATTTTTTACATGTTGCTCATGTTAAGATGAATTGCTGAAATTCCTATTAGAAATTATTGTCCATTGAATGACTGTCTCATTCATATAGTCAGTATTAATTGCCAGTTGATTGCCAAACTTTTGAGAAATTAAAAGTGTACTTCTCAGTTTCCAAAGGATGCAAAGCAGGAGTTTCTGATACCTCACTGTAGCCGCATTATCCAAACACTTTTCTTTCTATAGATTTTTCTATCATTCTAATTAGGTAGAGATTTTGTAATTGGCCATTTTTCCTACATTTTTTTCCTACAGCTGTAGGTTTCAGGACACAGTTGCACATAAATGGTTCCAAGCTAGAATGAAAATGCCAAGAGCTCTTATTTTGAATTGCATTGATTTAATTAAATAGACTATGTTATAGATGCTTAGGATGCAACAACTGCAGAATGAGTATTTGTTGACATTTACATGCATTTAGAAATACATTATATACTCTGAACATTAACTCAAGTATCACTTCATATTTTTAATTACTCTTTGACAGTTCAAAAATATTCTGTGTTAAACATATAGACTACACTTATGAGCTTAAATGACTTAAGATTAGGCAACTCTAGAAGAGTTGCTGGTGTTTCCAATATTTTCATCTTACCTTTATTTTATAATAAAACACGTTAATATTTCCATGCATGTATTGAAATAGGATTTTTATATGCACTTTTCCTTCTTCTTTTGAAGTCATCCTGAAATCTGTTCTCTCATCACTTTCATGAGCTGAAGATAGGTTATACATTATTTGTGAGTTCTGTGTTCTGTGGCAAGCAGAAAAGACAATGCCTTTTCACAATGGGCATGGGCAGAGCCCACCCAGTCTAGACTTACAGTATAGTAAGTAATATAATTATTAGAGATTATTAAAGAGTATTTGGCATCCCTTTGGTGTTTAATATATAAGCTGCAAAACCCTTTTTGCATTCAAAATAATTAACTCCTCATGGTTTATCTGCAAAAATTTTCATTATCTGTGAAATTTTCTTAGCGATTCATGGTATTTTTGCTGTATTTCCTCATATGTAACAAACAGTAATATTAACAGGAAATTATATGAATATAAACTTATGTATCTAAGACAAGATTATTGATACTGTTGATCTACACCTACATGCTAAATTTTTATGTTTTCAGAACATGTTCATCTTTAGATTAGACATCTAAAGTTTTTAAAATAACCCAGCTGGCATTTCTTTTAAAATGTCTTTACAGTTTTGTCTGGAGGCTTTCTATTTAGAGTTCTTACTACAAAATAAGAAGTTGATGTCGAATACAGCACAGGTTCGTACTTTGGAATTTACAAGAAGAAATTCTTAGTTGGCAGTTACAGTGTTCTGGGATCATATTTGAGGCCAAGGTTCCACGGTCTTAAAAATGAATTGGTGCAGCATCAGGGTGCCCAGCAGTGCAAATCTGAACTGGACCTGGCAACAACACAATTGAATTCCTGTAAAATTAACAAGAGCACACAGAAGAAAACTTATAAGCATTTTGTGCTTTTATGGTAGTTTTATATATGGTTTGGCATAAAGTCAGAATGTCCTTGACAGAAAATAATGAATTCAACATAGCTGTAAATAAAGCTAAAGTGTCAAAAGCACTTGAACAAATTAGCATAATGGGACCACAGTATTAAGGGCTGTGATGTTACATTTATTTTATTGTCAGTTCAAGTATTTCCTCTTTTTTAAAACTGTTATCTTCCATCGCCATAAGTACAGTTTTAATTGTCATAGTACATTTTTTGCAAAACCTGAACAATGTTTACCAAGCAAGAAAGATAATGAAAAGAAAATGAAGGAATAAAACCCTGCAGACTAATTTCTTGGTTTATATTATGATCCCTTGTAACAGTGTGCTTATATGTTCTACTAAATCAGTCATAATGTAATATGCATCAACATACCTTTGTGTAGAAAGTAAAATTTGGATGAGTACCATAACTCACAATTCAGAGTGTCTTTGTTGCTTTTGTCCATTCATAGAAGTCTTAGTGTTGAACTGAAGGTTAGAGTTTCAAATTAGGGACCAAAAGTGCCTAAAGGCTGGTAATGCACCTTTTACGTGCTTACATTTTCATGTGTCTGGCTTTAGGAGAGTGATTGTTTCAAAATACTATAGGACTTCTTCTAGTAGGAAATTACTTGGTATAGATTACTTACTTTTCATATAGCCACTGTAGGTTTACATGCAGTCTAAATGCACAGGTATATATATACTAAAACTGTGCTCTTCCTTTCAAAATGAGTGAAGGGAACATTTGCAGATACCTCGGGATGTTGTCAACTTCAGTTATACGTACACTGTGCAATACAGAATCCCTGAAAATTTCCCTTGAAGACACAAAATGAACACTCTCTTCTTCATATTGACAACAGGCTTTGGAGGGCACAAACTTGAAGCTGAACTGAAAGTTGTGCTTCATGGATGCACATAGCATATTCCACCCACTAATGGACGCAAAAGCTAGTCCAAGGTAAAAACCCTTGAGTGCAGATAGTGTGGACATCATGTTTTCAGCTTCATTGTTTCACTGCCCAGATTTGCTTTTACTATACTGCACTGCTTACTAACGCAGCTAGTACCACAGTGCCCATCATAATTAAACTGAGTTGAAAGAAGCTGTAATTAATAGTCTACATATATTTGCAGATGTCAATAATTTTTGCCCCTACAACTGATATTTCTACATTCCTGATTATTTACATCAAATATGACAGAGTAAATCACATTGGACAGTGCCAGAAGGTCACAGCCAATCATCAAGATATATTCTGGCTGTTTTGGTTTTAGTTTAACAGGCTTTTATGCATTCATTGTTCTGACAATCCTATAATGGAACTCAAGAATAAGATAACTGGCAGCAATTTGCCACTACAATAATCTTTCTCAGCAGTAAGAATCTTGGCAGAATTTTTCTGATGCTGGCTTGTTGCAATGTCAGGTAAACCCGAGTACTATGATTGTGTGGAACTCATGACCATATTGCCCTATTGTAAAAGTTCATAGCATCTATTTTAACACTGAAGTTCTGTTGCAACATTTCTACAATGATATTTCACAACAATATGATCCTTTATGACAAATTACTCCAGATGTACAAGAGCATCAGGGAAAAAGGGAATGAAAAGTTCTGTGTTTTGTGTATGAGAGGAAGGGAAAGAGACTGGGAAAAGAGAGCACAGGGCAAGATACTGCTGTGTTTGCACATGATGAACGGCACCTACATGCATGTGAAATACCCCAATTTTTAATAGGCTGTCTGATAAACAATGATAGTCTTGCTGGTGGAGAAATGTAGTGAACATGGGGCTGAAAATTATGTAATGTCATTCTTACAGTTTTTTTCTAGAGTATTCAAAGTGCCATTTAAAAAATTTGGCATTAATGCCAGCAATTTGTTAGTTGGATGTTCTTGCAGAGAATATTTTTGAAATACAAAGAGCAATAATACTTTTTATTATGCCACAGTGAATGTTTGTATCTATTTTTTTTTCCCCTAGGCATAATATTGTGCAAACAAACCTAAAAATTAAGAGTACTGCTCACCTCTTCATGAATTATCAATATCATATCAATATCATATCAATATCATATCAATATCAATATCTGCCTGAAAACTTACGGCTCGCCTCTTCATGAATTATCAATACCTAGCAATTAAAATGAAGGTGGTCTTTTTGATAGAAATGTCTGAATAATCTAAATAAACCAGCAAATAATGAAGGGTTTAGTGTGTCAAGGATATTTAAATTTAGGTTTTATATTTTTGTTTCCAGTTAGATATTTTTATTTACATATTATTTTTTAAATTATTTTGTGTGAAATAGGAAATTAAATTCTGGTACTTAACACAACAACTTGTTATGTTTTCTACAATCATCTTATCTAACACTTTACCCCAAATAAATATTTGATTTGGGTTTAGAATGGACTAGCAGAAAATCTTAACTCTTCTGTTGCTCCCACAGAGTCTTAAAAATAAGATTTAAAAAACCTGTTTATTTCTGGAAGGGACTTCATAGCCTTTGACACATGTACAGGCTGAGAAATTCCTGTATGTACTACTGTGTACTCAGAGTGTTTTTAACAAAGTTGTGTTTTCCTATTTTTTAATTTTCAGAGATACTTTTTTGTTTACAGATGCAAAAACGCAGTGCAGTGAGTATCTGTAGAGTTTGAGGCTCTTGAAGAAGTAGGAAATTCACCTTGGGGACAAAATCTGTTCACAGGCAAAAAAAAAAAATAGAAGCTGGAGAATATGTAGAAATCTACAAAGCAATGGAGGTGAAATACCTTTATGTCAGTGGATACTTAAAGATATAAGTGATTTACAATGATGATGTGAACTATTAATAAGGCAAAATAAAACCAGAAATATCTTTTGTGTTCCTCAGTCCTGTTTCAAGCAAGAACAGACAAAGTGCCGGCAGGCTACGGTAGGCTTCTCTCAAACTTCTAAAGCTTGTTACATATCTCTTTAACTCTTCACATCTATCTATGTTTACACCTTGTGTAAAACTGAATGTTAACTGGAATGCATGAAATTATAGCAAGTCAGGTAGTTTTATCCCAGTCTTGATACCTTCTTTAGTGAAGATGGCTGTATAGCAGACTAGGAAGGCTGGTTTGTCCAAAAGTTCATTTCATTTCAACCAATTTATGTGTTGGTGTTGTAAAAGATACTACCTCTCCCTGACAACCGTCTTCTTTATGTGGTGCAAGGTATTGGAGAATCAATCTCTCTAACTATATATCAGTGTTATGGAAAGTTTTTTCATGAGACACAAGTAGATTCTTTAATCAGGGGAGTTTCATCTGTCAATCACATGCCACTGCATTTGATAACCAAATGTTGCACCTAATAAAGAATGGGAAAGTGTCTAAAAGCAGTGGCAAAGAAATAGTGCTACACTGGCTCATGCTGTCAAATCAGCATTAAAATATCACGCTATCTATCAAACAACTTACATTTTCAGGATTTTACATAAATGTCTCTGTATGTTTAAAAAGGAGATTAAAATAATGAAATATAGCAAGTCAGAACGATAGTCTGACATATGATATATGTCTTGTGAAGTTCAGCTCATTTGAATGACCAAATCATCTTGGCTCTTTATAGCTTTGAAGAAATAGACCTTTTTAGAATTGTCCCATCCATCCAATCTACTTTTTTCTTCCTTAGGATGAGATTAATCATACTTCATAAGATACTGGTAACTCTAAAAGATAGAAGACTGTTTAGATGTGACTGTTTATATAATCATTGCTGAGAACCAGTTAAAATGATTGCTACCCCTTTTTCTGGAAACTGACCATGTTTGCTTTTTTTTTTTTTTTTTTTTTTCCTGTCAACAGAAAGAAATTGCAGGCATGTGCAGATATTCACATGGAAACAATCTTTTAGCACGGGAATAATGATAAATCTCTATAATCCTTTTGTACTGTGTATTTATAGATATATAGCTACTCCATCTGACATAAAGACTACACTTCTTCTAGTAAACTAACCATTGTCAGGGCATGAGTATAGTATGGGATAGTGATTCTTTAGACTGTCAGAATGTTAGGGTAAATGCTAACATGCCTCTATCTTGCCTTCTTCTGTCTAGAACTTTCCCAAACAATCTCAGGCGTAATATAGTAGACAGATAGCTGAATTTCCAGGAAGTGGCTTGCAAACAGCCATGCTCGTTTAAAGGATAACTGAATTTAAGAACACATGACTGTGGTCAGAGTATTCTTATTGTTCCTGGGGCTTGATGTTTCTTTAGATATCAGCAGAGAGTGATGTGCTGTATCAATGTGATGGAACAGCATTTGGTTCTGGCCTAGTTCTGCCCTGTAAAGAACCTCGGCTCAGTTTAAAATAAAGGTAGAAAATAAATGTTTGCAGGAGCTGATTGAACTGACTGATCTGAATACCTGTCAATATAAGCGGCAGATTGTTTTCAGAAAATTCATATTTTTCTACTGACAATTGAAGTGGTGTAGACTTAGCCTTCTAATTTTCAGAATCCCGAGTTATAACAGGTAAGTCCCGACCTTTGTGTCCAATTAATGAACAAAGAACGCAAAGGTATTATATGTTTTCAGAGGAGTTATTTGATGAATACCTTTAGCATCTCTACAGGAAGAAAAGCTCCTTAGACTCCTTGCAAATTTTTCAGCTGTGGGTGATCTCAGTGCCAGGAGAAAGGTATCAAGAAATAGGATACAAGCTCTAGCTTGTGTATTTGTAAAATAATTAAATATTGTCTATATGTTATTTACTACGTAGTGAAGGACCTCACAGAATCATAGAATGGTTTGGGTTTGAAGCAACCTTTAAGATCATCTTGTTCCAACCCCCCTGCCATTGTGTGAGTGCCTGGAAGGACTGCTAGCTTGAAACATTTTTGGGGTGGTTGGGGCAACGGGCAGGTCAGGTTTTGCTCCGGTGAGGTGCTGAACTGCCCCTTACACCCCACCCCTCCCCCAGCTTGTATCCCAGCCCTGCAGTGGCTGCCAATCCCCGGCACACAGAGGCAATGCTCCACGCCTGCCCCTGGAGCCCCTAACCCAGCTCCTAAGTGGCCAAATGACTGCAAGCCCCACCTGGGGTAAGGGGCCAGGAAAAGCCAAAGGGTACTTAAAGCAAGACACAATGTGAGCACATTTGACCCTGCCTCCTCTTGGAGTTTCTGTCAGATGAACACCACTAGAACCAGGAGTGATGGCTGTGTTTGTTCTTTTCTGTGTCTTTTCTGTCTTTCTCTCCTTCTTCTAATTCCTTCACCTTGGCATTTTAAGTAATGTTTTGAGAAACCTGGAATCTATCAGGCTTGGAGTTTGCTAAGCTGAATGGGCCAAGTTAATGCTTTGAGAAGTGTTTTTTTCATGTTGATTGAATGCTGCTCTAAGTCTTTTGCCAAAGTTTTCTGGTTTTCTAAAAGTGCCAGTAAAGGTTTTTTTGTTATTTTGACCTCTTGGGTATCTTGTTAATATTTTTCCCATGTGTCTGACTCGGAGTGTATGAACAACTGTAAGCCCTTTAAAAAGTCTCATCGATCAAATTTTTGGGGGCCTTACGCATGTTCCACCAGAACAGGTTGTTCAAAGCCCCATCCAGCATGGTCTTGAATGCTTCTAGGGAGGGGGCATCCACAGCTTCTCTGAGCACCCTCGTGTAGAGAATGCACTGAAAAAAGAAAACTGAAGACCAACAGCCTGATTCAGCAATACTTAAATAAGCTGTTCAGTAAAATAAGGATGGCAAAATGGAAAGTATTTGTAAAGTCAGAATTACTTCTTTGGTTTGGGGATATGGCAGTAATAAAGAAGAATCCACCATGAAGAAGAATTTGGAATTGAGAAAGATGAATTTGGAACTGCTCTTTCTATTATTCCAACATCAGGAACTGAAGGAAAAAGGAGAGATATGGAATACATCTGTACATTTTAGCAATGCTCTATGAAGACAATGAAGAGAGTAATGTGTAAAATGTGGTAAGAGTTGTCGCTGCTCAGAGCAGATCTGCTCATTCCATGGATTACAGACGGAGGTATTTATCCCATTAAGCATGTTAACAGGCCAAAAGGAGAATGTTAATTGAAAATGAGTGTGGGAATACTTCTTCCTTTCAGCGGAGAGGAAACTGAAGCCATGCTATCTTGACACTAGGATGGATGAAGTAGCCTTTGCACATGCTTCCTGAGTTACCATTATGGTCTCTTGACTTCGTTATGGAGATTAGATGAGGAGATGAAGCTTCTACTTAGTGCCAAAACTAGGATCAATATTTTCTTTCCACTGAATAAAAAAGAATGAAACATAGAAGTAGTATAAATTAATTAATTCCTCACTAATCTTAGAATAGTATAGATAAGATGCTTTCTTCAATAAGCTAATGTCATAATCAAATATCAAATAAATAATTAGTTCCTAGTCTTTCAGTTTGTGATTTACCCAAATTATGTACAATTTATCTTTGGTCACTGTGAATATAGCTAATGTCATTGAATCATGAGAATTTAGTTTACGTCAGGATCAGATTCATTGCCATTGTATTTTATTTGGTATTTTATATCTCCATGGTTTTTTTTTTCTTTTCCCATTTCTGTTTGCAGGTTTTGACCTAGTAAAGTGTGAAGATCCTGGCATACCAAATTACGGCTACAAGATACGAGATGAAGGACATTTTATAGACACTGTCATTTTATACAGCTGCAATCCTGGCTATACAATGCATGGTAGTAGTATTATGACCTGCTTAAGTGGAGATCGAAGAGTTTGGGACAAACCTTTGCCTACTTGCATAGGTAATATGGATTGTGACAATGGTCTGGTATGATTGGTCCGGTATTTCAAGAAAAAAACCCAAATATTCTGTCTTTCTATACTTTATGAGATGATAATGGTGCAAACATATTTTAAATTTTAAGTAAAGATTGAATGTGAACATGGAAGTATAACTTCTCTGAAATAAGTGTCTGGCTATTAATGGTTATAAAACTACTAGAAAACACTTTTTTTTCTATAGAGCAGTCTTTGATGGAAGACTACTGCTCAGCTTCTGATGAAGCCCTGAGTCATTGAATCATATACTATCACAGGCAGTGGTATTGTCTAAACACTTCATAAACTAAGAAAGCCCCATCATGAAGCAAATAAAGTTGTGGGAATTTTTTCCTCATCTATTTTCATCAGAAGCTATTTCAGCATCTCATTCCTGTGAACTTAATTTCTAATCTTCATCCCTCATTGGCAGATTGTTTTATCTGTGTGCTCTGTGGTCCTTGTTGCCGCGCTAAGATACCCCATCTATCAGACCTTTTCCTCAAATATCATGTCTTCAAATGCCTAAAACTTTCATTACAACCAACATAAATGTTAAATAGAGAATTACTAGCCAACATGCAGAATAACTGAACACCAGTATAGCTATTATCCATTGTACATTTACTAAGCAGTTTGCAACTAGTCCTCTAGTTGTGCTTTCCCGTCCAGCAATTGCCAGTAAGTTCCTGACTTCAATTTTCACATGAAGTTCCCATTAATCTTTCCTTCAGTGTGTCTTCTGATGCTTGGTTTTCTCCTCTGCTGTCCACTGCTGGCAGGGCACCAGCATCTTTCAACGCTCACCTCACCTACACGATCTTTGCTTGTTGCCTTTCCCCCATTTCGGGGGCTGCATTCTGTTCCAGAACCCGCTTCCTTCTGAACACATTCACAGACCTGCAGTCTACAAAAGAGCAAGCTCCCTTTCTTTAAAACGTTCAGCTTACCCAGAGGGTAAGTGCCAGAAACACATCGGTGGGCAGTATTTCTGCTGTCTTAGTAGAGGTTATTTTCCCCACTTGATTCTAGAATTTTATCTGTAAGTTTTTGTCTATATATATGAGAGGTCAAAACAACTATCCAGCTTTGATTTAAAGACTTTTCCAGGCTCTTTATGCATTCAAGTCCTCATGCTCTTCAGTTTAATTGGTTAGCTTCCTTTTCCTCTAAGTTTGCCCTTTAGTAGGGAAGACCTTAATTATTCCTACCTTTGCCTATTTCTCCATGCAATTTAAATGAAGTCATTTCTCTAAGGTCATTTTCTGCAATATTTTTTCTGCCTGTGTTCACTACCAAGTAAGACTTAGAATCAACTCTAAAATACTTGCTGATTTCAAGTCTATTAGATGAATAAATCCAGCCATCTACCTATTTCCTTTTCCCTGTATGATGATTTATCTTCTAATTTGTATGTGGGATTTTAAAATCTCAAACATACAGCAATTAAAATATTAGTAACTAAAAAAAAAAAAATCCTATATATTACAATCTGACCTGGAGGAAGCTAGGGAACCAAGGATCAACTGAATCTAAAGAAAATTGCCATCTTTGCTCCAGTAGAACATCCTTCATAATCCTTCTTCAAAATACTTTTGACCAATATGTATGTTTTTCACGCTGACTTTATTTAGTTTAATACTGTATTCCTACTATGTAATGCACCTTCTAGTCATGTATTTCCACCTGTATTTCCAGTTTTCTTGATACCAGTATGCTTTTAATGTTCTATATTTTACTCAGGATTCCACTCTGTCTTTATTCTTCTTTTTCTTTGTCCGTTAATTTTGTACCTTGCATTACTAGATTTGGTTTCTGTATTTTATTTCCAACCTTTTGGAATAATTTGTGGAGAAATTCCTTGAGAATCTTATTTCATCTCCAAGTGAAAATATGTCCCCCAATCAATGGAATAATCTGTTTTCTTTTGGCATCCTGAGAGAGATTTTGGTCTTATTTTCTGTTTGTTCAACCAAAAGATATCTTTCTATGTGCTTTTATCTCTCTACATATATTTTTAATTACTGTCTTTGTTCCTCTCCTTAAAATACAATTTTGATATTGCGTCAGTTCTGTATAAACTACCTCTTCTCATTTCTAGTTTAAATCTCTTCTGAAATATTAATTAGTTCCCCATGAAATCAAATATTCACTATTCTCTCTTAGAATTTTCTAAAAGTGTTTCCTTCTAAACAATCTTTTACAAACAATCTGTTATCTTCATTAAATTGTGGGGTTTTTTTACAGTCTGTGCACAAGAAAGCTTGTCATGAAGATCCCTGAAAACTCAGTCATATATCTGCAGATTATTTCAGGCTTGCTTCCCTCCTCCTTCAGACTTATAAAATCTTATCCTTCCATCATTTTTATCTTATGTTATCACAGTTTTATCTTTTCCTACTCTGATTTGAATGACTTATTTTTCTTTTCCTTTTTCTGAAGTTGTCATGAACTTCCAAGCATCACTTGCTTTTTTAGAAACATTTTCTTAATATCTTTCTCTTTGTGAGGATGTATTATTTTTGCTTGTGTTCTAGATCAGCATTTGATATTTGCTGTTCTCTTCAGTGACATTTGTAGTCTTCATTGTCTTTACTATCATTTCAGTTTCATTCTCAAAAAATATCAAGCCTATAAATAGACATAGTCAATGCATTTTACACTTATTAATTTTTTAGTGATACACTGTTATACTGGTCTTAGCATGCATTCTCATTTTTTCTATGTTCTAAGACTTAACGAAGAAAGCCAATGAATTCTTGTCATGCTTTCTCTAGAAGTTTACAGAAGTGTTTGAGTATAAGTCACTTCTATTAGTTATAGTATAGTTGTTTACATAGTATATTCTTTGAGGTGGTGATTTTACAGTGTGCTCATTTCTGCATATTGGAAAATAAAGTATTTTAATTATTTTCACAATCACTTCTGAAAGTTTACTTTTGATCCACTCCTAAAATGGATTTTTTAAAAAAATATTAAATGCATAATGCATAATCCCAAATTTTATGATGTATTCTTTTCTGAAGTGAGCCTTCTCAGAAATTTAAATCACATATGCCAGTTATTTTGAGTTTAAATTTTGGTTTCACTGAGTTAAATTTAGTTCTTTGGTAAATGTAGTACTGTATCAGGCATTTCTTATATGTAGTTATCTACCACAGTGATAATTACATTCCAAACTTTCTTGTATAATGGAAATTAATTAAAATCCTAGACAAGGGTTATGTTTGAAGGAATTTTGTACTAAAGCTGTTTCTTGCTTTGGTTCTGTATATAGAATGTAGTGTTTTGAGTGATTGAATCAGCAGGATAAATAAGTTAATCAGTCACCTTATTTCCTTAATGGTAGTTTTCCCTCATGGTAACATCTTGGTTGTGAGCAGCGACTTGGTGGCATGTATAAAGATTAGTATTTGTTAGGAGTGTTGCTGGTAGATTATTTGGTCCAACTGCAATGTTTTTTCCATCATCTCTGTCTTACTATGCTTGCTGTACAGCTGTACTTGAATAAATCCCCATGGTAGGATTTTTTAATAACTACTTGTAAGGAAACGCTATAAATGAAGTAGAAATGCAAGTACATCACTTAACTGAAGAGTCACTGATCCTTTTTAGTTCAGTGGCGCATGACCCTTACACAGTTCTGTTTCATCAGGGTGTGTCTTTACACTGGCCAGACAACAGCATGATGCTCTAAACAAGTGACATTAGAATCATTTGATTATGGATGTTTAGAATTGCTATTGGTCTCTCCACAAAAATAGCATTGATAGTAAAAATATTTTAAACCAGATGCCACATACTATCAAATCATAGCTTTCTGATTTACTCTTTTGCTTTGCAAGCATATGGTATTTAATTTTTTAAATACCAAAGGAAATTTCTAGACAATACCGACTGGTTTTTGGTGTAATTAAACTTGAAGTTATATAGAAGTAACTTGAAAACATAAAAATAAAATCATTTTGACGTTACAGCAAAACAGAAAGCTATTTTAATGAAAAAAATCAGTGCTGTGAAGTTTAAATTCAAACATTCATTGTTAGAAAAGCCAAGCACGTTAGATGGGATATTTCTGACACATTTTTGCTGTCTTGCTAATGCTAAAATTGTGCTTTTGTAGTCTCAGTACATATTGAACTCGTATGGTCAGTTACGTAATGTAATCACAGAAGTATGGTTTATTTCTTTATGACAAGGTAGGAATGAGATCATTGTGCTCATTTTTAACTTATGTACATGTCCTGGTTTGTATGTATGTGTACTACTTCAAATGTTTAAGGTCCCTCTATTTACTTTTTAGAAAACAGACAGATGTGGAATGAATAGAAAATGGAAGTGCAAATTACTATGGTCTCATTAGAAATGTAATCCTTATTTTGCAGCTGAGTGTGGTGGTCGAATTCATGCTGCTACATCAGGGCGCATTTTGTCCCCTGGTTACCCAGCACCATATGACAACAATCTTCATTGCACTTGGATTATTGAAGCAGATCCAGGAAAGACAATAAGGTACATGCTAAATTTCAATATTTATGGTTGACTTCAGTATTTTATAAATTTTTAGTAATTCTTGTATTTTTCTACACAAGTTCTGGTTTTCACTGGGGTAGTCAAGATACGCTTCGATAAGGTGTTGCATCAGTTTTCCAGGGTTGCTTGCCTGTTCAGGTGTAAAGTCCCTGGATAACCAGCATTCAAGGCACCTCTGAGTATTGCCTCACCCAAAAGTTTTCTTTTACACCAGGATAACACCAGATTCCACAAACCCCACATATACAAAATATGTTATAGTGTTAATTAATTGTATTAAACAGCTTGAGGTTCTTGAGCAAGAACCTCAGGAATCTGCATAATAAAACAATTGCCATGAACCACAGGTAGGAAAAGAACATTGCAACAGGTAGGAAAAGAACATTGCATTCCCTCATCCTCTCCACAAGACAGCTCTGCCATCGATGCCAGGGCAAAGCACAGACCCATTGTCTGAATTAACATGTTCCCAAATTCAGCAAAATAAAGAGATAATCAATGAAGCCAACAAACTCTAAAACCTGCACAGGAACTTCACAATTACTACCATAGCTATAGCACCTTCGTACAAAACTGATGTTATTTCAAGACCCACACTGGGCCATGAAAAGGTCTTTGGTGGGTTGACATTGTCTGGATACCACCTCCTCAGCAGGATGGGGCGGGGAGAAAATACCATGAGAAAAACCCCTTGTGAGTCAAAATAAAGTTAGTTTAATACAAAAAAAAAAAAAAAAGCAAAGGTTGTCCATGCATAGAAGTAGAGGAAAACAAAATATTTATTGTTTACTTCCTATCAGTAGGTGATGGCCAGCCACCTCTTTGGGAGTCAGCCTTCAGTATGTGTTGCTCTGGAAGACAAACATAATCACAGAATATTCTGATTTGAAAGGGAGTCACAGGCAAAACAATATAAGTAAATGACAAGTTATTCAGTGGGAAGTTTTTCCCCTTTTTCTTTTGTAATCCTGTTTCACTAAGCCAAATATTGAATTTACACAATCATGTTATTTCAATGCAACATTTTTGTTTAAATAACAATTTTCAAATTGATGATTTCCAGTTAATGACTAATAAGACGAAGAAATGTCATCACACAACTATTTGAAAAAATAAAAAAATAAAAAAGACATTTTGATATTTACCTATTGGATTTCTTCAGCATTAAGAATGTAAATATTCAAGACAGGGAGACAATGCACATATTTTGACTAGTAAGATAACATTCCTGAATACCTTAATAAATTTAATTCTTCACCTGGAGGTAAATACAGATTATTTTATTATAATACAGTTTTATATTTTATGAATTTTAGCAAAAAGCCAATCTGTTATATTTTTTTCTTTTTTGTATAGGAAAGGAAATGTCATGCTGACAGGACTTCTTGTACTATGTGTTCTACTGTCCAGTAGCTACTACATTTTTTTCAATAGCATATAATTCAAGCAAAACAGCATTCCTGATATCCTCACTTGAATAAAAAGAGGAAATCTTTGATGAAATCACAGTTTGTATACCTTAAAATATTCATCATCAAAATAAGATAATTTACAGACTTATAAATTAAGTCTTGAGGACTTACCCCCATAATGGCATTTTTTGTCATTGAGACATTTATAAAACAGAACTGCATGTGTCCTACAAGATCAGCATGTTCAACAGGAAAAATGAATAACTCTGCAGGACCACCAGCTCTTCTTCAGTCCTAAACAACATCTTAAAACAACAGTTTGGGAAAGATTGCTTGGAGTTTTGTGTAATTGTGTTTAATGAGTAATGCACAGTGCTTTTACTTTCTCTTTGCAGTCTGCATTTTATTGTTTTTGATACTGAGGTTGCTCATGACATCTTGAAGGTATGGGATGGGCCTGTTGAGAGCAGCATACTTCTCAAAGAGTGGAGTGGCTCGGCTCTTCCAGAGGATATTCACAGCACTTTCAACTCATTGACATTACAATTTGATAGTGATTTCTTCATCAGCAAATCAGGCTTCTCCATTCAGTTTTCAAGTATGTAAATATTTTTCTTCTCAAATATAATCGTTTCATACCCTATTTGTATACATTATTCCTGTACTTAACTCTTTCTCATCTTGCAGCTTCCTCAGTCTTTAGAAGAAAAGAGATTATATTATTTTCATTATGTTATGTGTTTACGCAAATGGCTACAACTAGGGAGAATATTTGGATTTGCTTTGAATGTTTTAGGTTTTTTTATTCCTTGTTTTCTACAGCAATCGCAGACCTAGTGCTATCTAATTAGCACTATTTAACAAGTCAAAATGGTCTGTAAATACAGAACTTTTCTTCAGCACCAATAAATATTCCCACTAGTGCTATCTAATAATGTATTATTTTATGTTTATAGTTTACGTTAGTTGGACTTTTTTTTTCTCAAAACACTGACTGCATGATGCATGATTTTTATGACCTTAAATATCCTTTGTATGATTAAGCTAAAAATTAAAACACGCCTTACCATATTGAAATACACTTAAAAATTTACTTTTAAACTAATCAAATTGATCTTTAAGTATAAAGTGAAAGCTTCTCTGTGTTATAGAGAAGCTATGATCAACATTGTACAAGTGATCAATATTTTAAAACTGGGTATGTGGAGTTTTTCAATGTTATTTTGACTTAAAGACCAGGGGCAGGACACAGGAGACTGTATCATTGTCTTTGATTCAGTCATTGCATCCTTAAATGTCTAGATACAATGTATGTATTTCTGATCAAGACATATGAAAATTATGAATTAATGTGTGCGAGTAGTATTGTTCTCCATAGATTATGTCATTCAGAAGTAAAGGGTTCTAACCAGCTTTCAGTCATTATTATTCACATAAAGATATAAACTTGGGGGGTTTTCTAGTCTCTAAATAATGCATTTTACTTCATTTTCCTATATTTTTCTGAATGCTGTGTCTGCCTCCCCAAAACACTCTTTCATCAGCCTAAAAAACCTAGTTAAAAGTATGTAAAATGAATTAAAGACAAAGAGCAGAAAAAATGTTTCTAAAAATTCTCACCAGTATGGTATAGGATATACTGCTTTTCATGTTTTACATGAAAAAGGTTTTTTTTACATGATAAGTTTTACATTTGTGGAAATAAATTGGGGATTTTTTCCCTGTCAGGGGCAGGATTAACAAATACGTTTAACATTGTATTATGTGAAAATACCTTTGTGCACAGATTTTGAAAGGACAGAAATATTTAAGACGTTCTGTTTACCAACACTTTCCTTAACCTTCAGTGGTACTAATAGTAAGTAGAAGACAATTTAATGCTTTAAGACAGAATAACTGTTTTTCCCATCCTAGTATAATATCTGATGGATGCACTGAGTGATCATGCTGGCAATTGCAGAGTATGTCTTACTGGAATTAATTGGAATTAATGATGAAGAGCTGAGTGCTCAAGTAGAGGGAAAACCGTTTCATTCACTCTGTTTGACAAGTGGAATATGTCATTAATATTTAAATTGTAAGGAGTAAAAAATAATATTTAAGGAATATGTTAAAGTAAATGTTTAGTTATTTAATCTAAAAATCAGAGTCTAGTTTATTTAGTCCTCTTGAGGCAATGTGCAGACCACTGCGGCCTTGATGTGTAAAGCACTTAGAGTAATTAATCTATGGCTAACTGGGAATCTTTACATGCTTTAGTATTCATCATGTGTTCAAACTGTCAGACAGTTTGTAGCAAAGCTGCACAGAATATTGACATTTCAGTACTTTAGTAGTTTGTAACTCAATATGTAAAAGATTTCTGAATTGCTCAAACTTTTTTTTTGGCAATTGCAGAAGATGCAGACGTTTTATTATGAGTTCTATGAAGGTAATTGGTGAAGTTTTCTGTCTTTGTGTCATGTGAAGGATTTTCAAGTGTTGCATCTGTTAATGAGTATTTCATTTAGCTGCTAATTATAATTGAAGAAGTAAATTTCAGGTTCAGAATTGCACAGAATTGGAAAACCTTCAATAATGCAGCTTCCGTATTGGATTATGCAATTGGGATGAGTGTCTGCATTCATGAACACCCCTTTATGGAATCATATAAAGGATATACATTTCTGAGTATCAGATCAAATGAGCAACTTAAACACAAAACATTGAAGTGCTAATTTGCATCTGGTGAATTTGTTTCATTGTGCTGTGAATGTGCTAATTAGTCTCTATACTTTGCATTCTAGAATGCCGTAACTGCCTCTGACTAAAAAAGAGGTGCTGTGAAAGGGTAGTTTGAGGTAGATCAGAAAATATCACTTATAAATTACTTACTGTTTATTGTAAGTGTAATTAGAGGTATTTTAATTAAAAAAAAAGTAATTGGCTGAATCTTGCAAAATGTTTGAATGTTAAAGTTCCCTGTCTTACCCACTCAGCTCAGCATGTAGAGCATGAGGACATGAACTGACAAGAGTGATTATGTTTGTAATCAGTCTAATGTTTTTCATTAAAACTTAATTACCATTTAGTTATGCATAAAGGGACAAAAAATGAAGTTCAGTGTACAAAACTGACCTTTATTCTGGGGATTAAATACATTTAAGCTATGTATTACAAGTAGAGATGTCGACCAGCTCCTTCTGGCACAAGGGTATAAGCAGATTTGGTTATTTGTCTTCTTTATTGCAAAGAAACAAAATTACTGGCAGCAAAACCTTCTTTCGTAAGTTAGCCATTAAAAAAGTGCTATCTAACCTAGCTTAATTCTGTAGTACATATCTAAGGTAAATGGGATAAATTTCCATCTGGAGTTGCTTTTTCTTCTTATCAGCTACAGGTCTAGATATACTACTAGTAATTTTCAAACTTTTGAATATTTAAGAACAGATGAAATGAATCCTATCTGTCTTTTCCCAGGTGTCTAGTTTCCTTTGAGATGTCATAAAGTGTGCTGGCTAGTCTCCATCTGCCACTGCAGAAGGTCACACAGCCATAAGTTCTCACTCCTATCTTCCAGTCATGTGCTGATTCCTTGGATGTGATAAGGGATCTGAAATGAGACTAGTCACCTACGTTGAAGCAGATCAATCTTGCCCTGAATGTTTATTCTTCATCTACTCTAGACTTCTGTAAGCACTTGGATCCCATGCTAATGGATGGTCCATTGCTTTTATTGACCTAAAGTTTATTTTATTGAGGGTTTTTATTTCTAACAGTATAATTTTTTTTACTTGATATTTAGCAAAAACAATAGAAGTGACAGATGATAGGAACAGCACTGGTAGTTTCTAGTCATAATGTAATTCTTACAGGCTCTGATAGCCTTAGTTTAAAAATATCTAATATTAGTTCTACCCTTACAGTCTATCCTTTTTTTCTTCAACTAAATTCTCAGCTGTTGTAACTTAAGAGAACTGTATCCTTTTCTTCAACTTAATGATGAATTTATAGTTCTTTAGGTGGTTTTACAGATTTTGGTCCTCAAGGCAAATAATACATCAAAGGATTTTATTCACAGTCTTCTTAAAATTAAAAAAAAAAAACTAATAATTTTTTGAGATGTCTGGCTTTTGTAGAATCAGACCTATCTATGATAATATTCTATGCCTATCTCTGGTTCTGCAGCATTGTTAATTTCTCTTAGTTATAATATTCTGCAAGCATACACTTTAATTAAAAATGTGCCTATCTCTGCTTTCATACAAGCAAAGATGTGATCTTTTTTTTGTTAGTATAAAACAACTGTCAAGATGTTAATAAAGTAGCAAGGCACTTTTTCTCAATTTATTGTAAAATTTCTGTCTTATTAGAAGATACAAAGATACAAAATGAAGGCATTTGTATAGTTGGTTGTCCACTTTTGATTTTTCGGTTGTTTTCTTGCTTCCTCAATATTTTTAAATTTTGCTCCTGAAGTATATGCAGAAATAAGCAATGGTGAGTAAAAATGCTTGACTAAATCTTTAATTTAACAGCACAAGTTACCAATTATGATAATACAAATAAGCAAGTTACACCAATTATAATTAGAACAATTATTTGGAAATTATTCTGTCAGATGTTGAGACATCTGTTGACAACTTACTTCCTCTGGCAAAAGCTTAACTATCAGCTGTTTGGTTGTTCCTAATGGCATTGGGCTTAATCTGACAAATCTGTTTAAGCAATTCCTTTTGATCATGTGTTTTTCTGCAGCAACTTTTACAGTAACTGTGTCACCTATGTTGAACTGAGTACTGTTGTCTTGAAAATTGTTCCTTTATTGTTGAAATATTTTTTAATCACTTGCCTAGTGGCCTAAGCTGCCACATTTAAATAGTATAAGTATTTCCATTACAGAATCTTCATTGCTAGAATTCATAATGCAATTGTTCCAGATTGGTTCACAATTAAATTTTTGGGAAAAGGGGGATAGCACAAAAATATATTTTAAAAGAAATTTACAATGCATAATATATAATCACATACCTGCCTTACTAACTTAATAAATTTTGAGTTCGATAAAAATAAAATCCATTAAGACATCCATTGTTAAAATAAAAATAAAAGGTCACAAGACACAAGAATTCAACCCTTTTCAAGTCTGTAACCTAATAATTTCACAGTTCAGTGTCTTTTGCTGTCTGTGATGTTATAAATGTTGCATTTCATGCTCACAATAACATAGTGATGAAACTGTGGTAATGAAACTGTCATTGCACTCCTATCCATCATCTAATCCATGGCCTGGGGAAGGCATCCTCAGCCTCATAGGGGGTAGTAGTTCTTCATTTGGTTCCTGTGGAACTAAACAAAAATAAATCTTATAGGTTACTTTGGTGGTTACCTCTAAACTTACAAGATTTTTTTCTCCAGACCTTAATTAAGAGGCTTCACTGGCATTTGGGTTTCTTTTTTCTTTACATTCTTGGACAATACATGACATTTAAATATGTTGTTGATGCTAATTTGCAAAGTACTTAGTCTTTACATTTACACATGTTATGTGAGTTACTTTTTAGAAGACAAACATTATTCTTTGACATTTTGAAATGTTAGTCTGAAATCACTGAAAATCCTACATACGTCTCAGCTTTGATATGCAAAATTCCTTTTCAGGCTTATTATTATCCAAACATAATGCACTAAACGGGGAAGCTTGTGCAATTTAAAAGCCTGGAAAAGTCAATATTGTTTCTATAACCATGTGGACTAGAAAAAATATACTGTCTGTAGCACAACACTACAGCAAATGGCTTACATGATTATTACCACAGACACAGTGAAAATTATATGGATGGAGGCGATGTTTTTATTTCCTTGAGGTACAAGAGAAAACAAGATAAAAATTATATAAAAAACCAAAAAAGAGTAAAAGATAAATTAACCAAAAATCTATCATTTTTCTCACAGGTCTGCAGCCTTGCAAATACACAGTGTCATCTTCTCGAAAGCAGTCTCCTATTGATTTTCAGTTCAATTTTAAATCAACTTTGAAATATAATTTGAGGACCAAAAACAAAATAAAATCTAAATTGGGATTGTGAAAGATTCTTAAGTTAGAAACAGGGAGGCTTAACACAGTGGCTGTCTACATATGGAGGTCTGAAAACTCCTTAGCAATCTGTGGTTTTCCCAGCTGTCTGTTCTTCTGGAACCTACCTCTAAGTTCCATCTTTAATGCACACAGAAGCTTGTTCCTCTCTGAGCAAAGGAGACAGTAAGTGACAGGAAATCTGTACAGAGGATTAGTTTATAGCCCACTGAGTATCATCTAAGCTTAAGGCTTGGAGCACATATGCAAGAGCTGAGAAGCAGAAATTACTTATTTTCCAGCTTAGTGGCATTCACATCTCATCTCCTGGCTATGCCATTTAAGTAACCTAATTTTTCTCAGTCATTTTTTAAAAGTCTAACTCTGTAATTTAGTTTGATTTTGTATCCTTGAGCCTAAAAGGAAGTTATTGATTTCCTTACTTTACAGCGTGTATGTTTTACTTGTTAAATGTTATAACAGAAGAGCAGTGATGGAAAGCTGGTAATTTTTAATTTCTGAATTACTTATAAATGCATATGACCTCTATACACTTCAGATATTTGCAAAATACCAAATGAAGCAATATCAGACTTGTAATTTTCATGCAGTTACAGAATCTCTTGGGATTCTTGAGAAGTGAAACAACTTGGAAAGGAGGCAAGTTGAAAAGTTGACAGTCTGTCTAAATATTCCCTTTACTAGATGACACATCAGTGCTTAAATGTCTGGTGTTCTCTTTAATTAGGGTCAAGTGTATTTGGCACAATAAAAAGTTGTTGGTTTCAAACACATAAAATAACTTCTGAGGCTGCAAGACCAACAGTGTAAAGAACATTTTGTTTATTAAATATCTGTGATAATTTTTAAAATTTAGAACTTTGCATATAAGAAATTAACAGTGAAATTAATATTAGAAGGCATTGGTCCCTTCTAGTGGATGGATACTTGACACAGAATGGGAAAGTGTTGTTTGCTGAAATATTACGTAACATAACGTTTTAACCGGGCGGAAACACCAATTTAGTGTTGTGGTTTGGTCCAAAATACTCATTAATGTTTATCTTCTGTGAGATAAGAATTAGGAGAAATGCAAAACAGGCACCAAACTTGAAAGAATATAAAGAAGTTTATTAACAGACCTAAAAGAAGAAAAAAAAAATTATACCACCTTCAGAACTCTCCTCCTCCCCCCACCTTCCTCCCTTCTCCCACTGACAATGTTCAAAGACAACCCTTAAGATGTTCAGTCTGTTTACCACTTCCATAATAACCTTGTTCAGTCCATTTAGAAAGAGAAGTCTCTTCTTGCTCATGCTATGAAAACATTATCACAACGAGACAGCCGCCCACTTCCAAATATTGTTCAGTCCATTTAGGAAGAGGAGTCTCTCTGCCTGCGTGTGAGTCCCTTCCCCCGACTTGCAGCTTTTCCCGCAACTGCTTTCGAGGGTCCACTCTTGAAGTTTTTTGGGGTACAATTTTAAGGTTGAGCCGTTCAGGAACAAAAACAGAGGCCCTTCTCCTTCCCTGGGAGCAAAGGGTCTTCATCATCTTCATTGTTAGGACTATCTCTGGGAGCATCTCTAGGGACTGAGGTTTTCTCCTTTCCCATTTGGAGCAAAAGTCCTCATCTGGTTCATCTCTCCCTGTCCAAACTTCTCATGAAATTACAGCTGCGTCAGCATCTGCCTATCTCAGCGCAGGTGCTTTTGCTTACGAGTTGAACACTCCACCCCCCATATCTTCATGAAATTACAACGGGATACTCTGATATATCATAGCTTCACAACAGAATTTCAGCTTTAAGCATCTCCTCTCTCTCTTCCCTCAGGTTTTCAGCTCTTCACAGCAATAAAAGGGTTAATCTCACCTCGGCCTTGCAGCTTTGCAGCTGGAATGTTGAATTTTTCTTATCGAAGTGGAGAGGGGGGAGAGCCGAGCCACTCCGGCTGCCCACGGCAAGGCAGTGGGGGGGTTCCACGGCTGGAACAGGTCCATGGCTTCAGGATGGCCGTGGCCCGGCCCGGCCTGGCCCAAGCAGGGCCTGGCCGGGCCCGCTGGCCCCCACACGGGGCCTGCAGCCACCTGTGCCAGCGCCGGAAACGAGAGAGAGCTTGGAGGGGGAGTTTGCCTATTCTTAAATGTGGATCACAGAGAGTTTGCCTATTCTTAAATGTGGATCACAGAGGTGATCACAACTTTAAGTGGCTTAGAGAATTGTCCATATCCAAACTGGCCAGCTGATAGGTTCTATCAGTTCCCAGAGGAAACTGTAAGCACCCCTTAGCAAGGACGTCCCTTCCGGGACTATGCTTGCTAACCTATGACAATAACCTTTTAAGAAGAAAATTAATCTATTCAGAGATATGTTTAAAAAAAAGACAACAGCTAATGATAGGGATAGGCTTGTGCTCATTTACTTGAAAGAATTGCAAGTCTTTAACAGATAAGCACTAGAGCGATCCATTGTTCAGAGCTGTTGCTGTCTGTCAAATCAGGAAAAACTTCTCTGAGGTCATGACCATGCTTTCATTCCCTTGTGGCCAAACATACTTTTAGTAAACTGCACTACTATGGGGTGTCAGGTAAGTTGTCAGAGTGGTGCCTGGGGAATGCTTACAGAGTAGTCATTAGTAGTGACAGCTATTACTGTAATTCCTAGTGGAAAAAAGTCCACCACAGTTAAAAACCTGCCATATCTTTTGCTTCATTTGCATATAGGAATGATCCAAAGTATGAGATCTATTGTTTTGGAATGGAAACAACGACAAAAACCTATGAACAATAAAATGTTAAACAAAGTTTGTGTGTTTCTAGTGTGTTAATTGTAATAATCCACAAATTCTCCCACAAAGATGTTTTACAATTTCTGCGATTTATCTGTGACCACCCATTTGCTTGAACATGCATAAAACTGCTTTAAGAATCCAAAATAGTTGCTTCTTATTTTACTCTTTTTTTTTTTTTTTCAACCTTTCTCCCTTCTGAAAATTTACAATAGAGGGTAAAAAAAAGTTTTCCAGTTGTACAATCTGGTAGTTCTTTCAAGTTTGCAAATATTTAGTTGCTCTTGCTGTTTCTTATAGTGGTATACTCCTTTGGTGTGGACAGAAGGAATAGATGCAGCTGCTAATTCAGAAAATGGATTATTATGGTCAGGAAGGTTGCATATTGGTGGTAGACACCAGTACCATTAATGACAATTGTGACACTGGATTTATGACTTCTTATTTTGGCTTTTGTTCACAGTTGTAGTAAGTTCTTTGAAAAAGATGTTTGGGTAAGGACTGGTAGGAAACAGAGTGCAATTCAGTAGAGACATTAGTCTCCAGAGATGGGACCTCCTTTCCTTTGGAAGACTGCAAAGTTTGTTGCAACTCAGGATGTCTGAATACCTGAAGCCAGTAGAAGAGAACCCGAAGCCAGAAGAGACCTGGCATCTTCCGAAAATCCACAGTAGATGTAGATTTGTGTATCCACTTTCTGGGTGATTACTTGCTTTAAGTCATCCCATACTGATGGTTAGTTTAACATTGCTTTTTAAATGAATTTATTCTTTTAGAAAGAAAAATCCATATGCAACTACTGAGAACTGATCATAAGTGAGATATTTTGCTAAGGTTCAGTTTAAGTTATCTCTAAGAAAGTTGTTTCTTGCCCCTGAAATGAAAACCTCAGGGCTCCATAAACTGCTATTTAATTTAGCCAGATGGGGGTAAACAGCATTTGCATGCTACAGTATAGTAGGACTATAAAACAATATTATTTACAACATGATACACTATTGTGCAAACGGCATCAAATCTGTTTTGATAACCAGAATATTAAAGTGAGAAAAGGAGTTACTAGTTCTCAGGCCATTTTTATACTAAAGATACTGGCAGACAGTCACATAATCATGATGTATCTCAGTGGGCAGGTTTTTGTAAAAGTAAAGGAACCATAGCCTTCCTGTATTAACTGAAGAGCAAATAATATTGTCTCTGGTTGGAATGCTAATGTGAACATGTGCATTTAAATATGGATGGTAAGTAAGTATCTACACCTTACAGCTTTTATTTCATCATTCCCATACAGCTTCCATTGCATCAACTTGTAATGATCCTGGGACACCGCAGAATGGCACTAGATACGGAGACAGCAGAGAACCTGGAGACACCACCACCTTCCAGTGTGACCCCGGCTATCAGCTGCAAGGACAGGCTAAAATTACATGTGTGCAACTGAATAACCGATTCTTCTGGCAACCTGATCCTCCTACATGCATAGGTATTAAGATGAGATGTTAGTCTCTATTCAGGACTAATACAGATCAGATTTCTTGTTCAGTTACTGGGCATATGGTGCTCTTGCTGGGGCGATGATCTCTGCAGAACTCAGTTATTTTGTACTTACAGAAAATGTCAGTCTCATTCTCTTGATTAACAGTATTTTTGGGTGTGATTTTCTTGCTTTATTCTTTAAACTTCATAAAAGTTTAAAATTGACAAAGTCTAATAGAAATAATTAAACAGAAGTGGTGATTTGGATAAAAAAAATCATATTGAAATGGTCTCATTAGAATGTTCCTCTGTGTAATAGTTTGGTTACATAACTGTGATCCATTATTTATTCTGAAAACTTTCTGAGTTATCTTACAGATTAAATACCCATCCTGTGCAATACCTTGGAAGATGGATACTTATCGGGAAAAGTAGATGCAGAAAAGGGGATCCAAGTTACAATGCTGTTGAAAGAACTTAGATATATTTCCATAGCACCAGGAGAGGGTGGATCCATAGTGCTAGATTGTATAAAGGTTTCACTGGGGTTCTTGCCAGTAGAGTAATAATTACAGGCTTGCTGAATTGTATTTTAAGGTCATCAGTGTAGGTTTTGTAAGAGTAACCAACATATGGAAATTTATCTGCTAGGCATAGTAATTTTTTAAATCCTGGTTATTTTGTTGCCTACTGATTTATAATTAAATGAAGACTTACTTTAGCAATCCTAAAACCCAGATACAAAGTCTCTGGAATAAACATAATGATTTTCTTTCTAGAAGGCATTTTGGAAAAGCACTTTCCAAAATAGCATATCCTCAAATAACTGCAGTCCCTCTGTTTCTCTGAAGTAAAAATACTGTGCAAGATTCAAGATAATGGAGGATAGTTTCTCTGACTCCATATCATGTAACAGAATTGGAGCAGCACATTATCTGCTTACTTTCTTCTGGGTATCTTATGTGCAGCATACAAAGTAGTATGAAAATGCTTACTAAACATATGGGGATCATTCACAAATTAAACATCTAAATAAAAAATTAAAATAATATATGTATGGTATCTAAAGGTCTAGAAGATTCATACTTTTACTTTGAATACCAATTATAATCACTCCATATTTCTTTATTGTCTAGTAAAAAACACCAACAAAACAAACATAAAAGAAAGAAGGAAATAAGAGAAAGAAAGAGAGAATACCTTTGGTCAAAAAGTATATACATAGTTCCTGTTATTCTTCCATATACTCAAGGTGACTTTGAAGGGGAAAGCAGATTAAAATAATCTTTAGTGTAGACATGACAATAGCAGAAACCTTAAGAGTTCTGTAAAGCCATTATATGTAATTTTAACATTTTCATAAAGTCCTTACTTTAGTATGCTGACTTGTAAGTGGAATGGTGTGAAAAGAAACCTCTTTAAAATGTTTTGTGTAGATGCCAAATCCTTAGCACCAACTGGTGTTGCAGTGGGGATACTGCAACATGCATATATCAAACCAGGAGTCCCGTGGAAAGGAAATATATATGGACAGACAGATTCTTGATAGCTGTTTCAGAGACATGTTTATTTCTCCAGCCGCATGGCCGGAGCTCTGCCCAGGAACTGTTCCAGTCACGGGACCAAGGGTCCTTCTGCCCGCGCAGGGAACACAAACCAACCAATGGGAACGAGGCTGAGCAGGGACAGGGAAACCCCGTGTCTGTGCCCTCAGGGCCCCTCTCCCAGGGCTCCAAACTGGTTTGCACTTAAAATGTGTTTCTCTGAGTCTGGTTGAGTTGGTAATGTAGGTGCAGCCTGTATTGACTACTTTACTTTTTTTGTTAGACTTCTATGTGATTATCATCTATGAGAGTAGGATTCCTTATCTGTTTAAAAGTCACATTCAATTCATGGTAACTAAATGAATGTATTTAATTTTTGATTTGTGTAATATCTTTACTAAGTGAATCAAACAGATTTCTACAACATCTATGGTCAATAGAAACTGCAACCTGAGTCATACTACTGAGCTTTCCCAGTTCTTAAAGTACTTCCAGTATATAAGAAATTTTCTGCATGATAGAGACAGGATTAAGTAATACCAAAAATATACAGGACTTCCTAATTAACTTAATATTTTTTATTCCTTTAGAAAGATTTTTCCTGTACTGCTTTTGAATATGAACAGAGGTCACTTTTTTAAAAGACAAATAGAAAATTTTTTGCTAAGAGGAAGTGGGAAAGTTCTGGTTTTCTTAAAAAATTATTATTGGTGAATGTAGAAATCATTTTGCTCCTACTTAACAGCTAGTATGTGCTTGTGAATTTAAAATGTGACCATATTCCTATTCCTTTTTGCATTGTGACAGCTGCTTGTGGGGGAAACCTGACAGGCCCAGCAGGAGTTATTTTATCACCTAACTATCCACAGCCTTATCCTCCTGGGAAAGAATGTGACTGGAGAATAAAAGTAAACCCTGACTTTGTCATTGCCTTGATATTCAAAAGGTACCTTTTCTCAATGAATGTCTCTGTTTTAAAGGGTTTTAAATCTAAAAATGGCAATATTTATAATTTCTTAAAGCTTCTAATTAAATTCTCTGGCTACATCCTGGAGCATATATCTAATACGTGCTGTATCATTGATTCCAAAGAATGTAAAAGAAAAAATATATAGCTATATAGTATCTTTGCTATCCAATATATTCCTGAAGAACAAAACTTTCTGTGACATATCAAATAAAAATCCTTGAACGACCTTATCAATTTGTTGAAATGCTTGATTTATGCTATTGTACCTAATAATGTGGTACACTTAAATGTGGTGCACTTAAAGTGCAGTGGAAATTCTATCTGTAAGTCAGTTCTTACAGGATTTTAGAAATACAGCCTAATATACTCTGCTTAAAGTGAATAGATCAGAAAAAAAATTGTTCTACTTAGTCAAGAGATAAAAGACTTTGAGATAATGTTGTATCACAATTTTAATTATTTCCTCTGTGTTCCATAATCAACCTATATGTGTTGCATAGATTTTTACAAGTTGAAGTTCAGGGATATAGTCATATTCATGTACTCTGTTTATTGTTTCTAATTGAATCAGTCCTATATAATCATCTTGCTTGCTATATCTATGGATACAAATGCAATGTTTATTCGTTTTTTGATACTGTGCTTTAAGTGTGATTTTAAAGCAGAGAATGGAAACATTGCTGTTGACTTCAGTGGAATGTTGATCAATTGTGATTCTTTTAGGTTGAGAATTTATCTGTGTAATATTTGTACCCTTTCTGTGTGAAAAAAAATCAATATAACACCAAGACAACAACAACAGCCAAACAACACCAAACCAAAAAAAAAATCCAGTTTCTTTAATTATGGACTGCAGTTTATTTTCTAAAAACTATTGATAGACACAAAATTGAAGAATGGAATCATAAGGTACTTGAAATTATATAATAAAAAATATGGTAATTCTGTTATTCAGGTATTTGATCACATAGCATATAGATGACAATAGTTCTCCACTAATTACACTCTTGAAGATATCACATGATAGGTGTAGTAGGCACCATATTTTTGTGGATTGCCTAAATAATTGGCTCAAATGCTCCATTTCAAATAAGATGGAAGAAACTTACTCAGTATTCAGATTTGTTTGGAAGTATTGTTATGAGGAGTACAGTATGATCAATATAATGGAATTTTCTGTTTATGCTATACTTCCAATAAGTTTTCTAAATTATTGCAGTCTAATAATACATACAGTTTTCAGTAGCTGAGGTTAATCAGGCCTGGAGTTCCCTGGGTCTTCTCTCACACCCTTCTTGTAAATTGCATTAGCATTGGCCACCTTCCAGAGAGCAGGAGCCTCCCCAGACCCCCAAGACCTTTGGCAGATGATGGAGAGCAGAGGAAATAACGTTTCTTTGACATTATTCTGCAAAACCTACTTTCTTAACATACCATTTTCTGTTCATTTCACCTAACCTTTCTCATACTTGGCAGAATGCTACAGCTGAGGCCTGTGCTATTCTCACAGAACAGGCTTTGAGAAAGCAGCAGTGTCTGCACAGGATGTGAATGTGGACTGAGAATAAGGAGATGTAAAATGTTTTTTCAAATGTGTGTTTCCTACAGAAAGATTGAAAACCATTGCTCTGTACAATTTGATTTTCCTTGGTTTTGGCCTTTAGGTTTCTATTCCTTTTAACACTTCTAAAACCCTCAACTAAAAATTTTCTGTCTTAGCAAATATTTTAAAATATTTTTTTGGCTTCTCTTACTTCTTGAAAATAGGGCATAAAATATTATTCATTATATGAAGCTGTTTCCGTTTGGCATTATGAAAATATTTCCTGCTGATTACTTAGCTAAAGATATTATTCTTTCTGTCTTCCATAATTTGGAAAAGTTTGCATCTAACAATACTAACTGGTGTAATAGAAAGACAAACAGCTGACTGTCACACTTGGGAAAAAGACATATTTATTTATTTTGTTCTACAAGGATAAATAGAAAAAACCCAAAACTATCCAACTGACTGAGACCTTGCTTGCCCTTTTTAATGTAGCTTCAAATTTCTTATCTTTTCTTCTGTGTTCCTAGTATATCCTTTTATCTAACTCTGTTTATCTAGAACTGCCTGAGATTTATCTTTACATTGTCTCAGAACTCACCTCAGTTAAATTCCTCTGAAAGACATTCCATTTGTATTATCTTCATAATTACTTTGTAAAACATATAAGTGTTATCAAATACAGCATAACATAGATGTCTTGGTGAGAATTAATATTAATTCACATTAATTTATCATGTCTGATATCATTTGGGTAAGAACAAAAGCAAGTTCCAAGATAGTGTTCTATCCATATGACAGCATCTTGTTTCTAAAATTATAAACTTATGTTTGTAATGGGTGGAATTAGTATAATCCAGTTTAGCCCACTAAATCTGGACTTTTAATTCAAGCTACTTTTCTGGTTCATTCCTGTGGTCACTGGTAAGAGGCAGCCTTTCTGAAGAAAGTGATTCCATGATCTTGATAGAGTTGTTTAAGATAGGTGGGAGGATATTCATGATGGCTTTTAGAAAGCTGAATGTGTTCATATAAATGGTAAAAAGAACTCCATTGAAAGTTAGTGAACTTTTACTGTGAATCACATTTAAAAAGACATTTATTTCTGGAGAAGAAAATGTTTAGGCATAAAATTGGCAGCTACAGTCACAGTAATGTTTAACTCATTAAAAAAAACCTTGAAGACTTAATTATTTTTTCCCTTTATTTTCAGTTTCAATATGGAACCCAGTTATGATTTTCTACATATTTATGAAGGAGAAGATTCCAACAGTCCTCTAATTGGCAGTTTTCAAGGCTCACAGGCTCCTGAAAGAATAGAGAGCAGTGGTAACAGTCTGTTTCTGGCTTTTCGCAGTGATGCTTCTGTTGGAATGTCAGGATTTGCCATTGACTATAAAGGTACTGTTCTCATGGTAATCTAAATAAAAGGAAAAAATGTTATTTAGTGATTATTGAGACTCAAATCTGTTTACTTCTGTATGTACTCATAACTGAACTGCCAAATACTTTGATGCATTAACATATGTTTTAAAAACTATTTTCTGTTAATACGTGAAGGAATACAGAAATCCTATTTCATGAAATCTCTTTCACATCACTTATGCACTTTTTCATCTTCCAGAAAAAAAAAAAATAGGTAGAAGATGCACATCAAAAGTAACATTTGGAAAAAAGTTTTACAACAGCGAAATTGTCTTACCCAAGAATGCCATCTGACTGTTTTTTCTTTCTTGTCAATACATGCTAATACATTTTCTTTTCCACATTGTTTTGAATCTACAAATGCATTTTTGAATAAATACTACTGGATAGTAATTGCATTTTTTTTTGAGGGGGTGCCTCTTACTAGATAGAGACTGGGTTAGGCTGACTGTTTATTAAAGTCAGAAAATCATTGAAGATGCTGGTTTCTTTCCCAGTCACAGATGCTGTCTGTGGCTTGATTATAATCTTTGCTGAGTTTTATCAAGCTGTTTTTCAGCAGCAGAAGTGCTGCCTCAGCTTCTTATTCTTGACAATGGAAGCAAACCACATTAATGTACATGTTAAAAATGAAAGACAAAAAGATCTAAGAAATACAAAAAAATATATATCTATAAAAGAGAGAGGAATGAAAAAGACCTATAAAATTGTTTTTATATTTAGTCTTCTTCTGTCATCCAGAATCATGCATTATTCTCCATACTTGCAAGGTTCTTCTTCCCAAAGTAATTGTCATATTGCCATAAATGAAATCTTAGACTGTTTGTCCCTGTCCAAAAAAAATATCAAAAAAATGGGAAAGCAATTTGTTCCAGGAAATCTGCAAGGCCTGCAAGGAAAGAAAATGAAGTGTTGAGCAGAAAGAGATAAAGAGATAAAGACGGCGATTGAAAATGTGCACACACATTTTTACTGTGCGTCTAATTTTTATTCTCGGCATAGTCTGATATCAGTTCCTCTATGCAACTGGAAGTTAAATGAAATTATAATGAGGTAAAAATAAAAGATACAAGAACAGAATACTGTCTTTAAGAAAATTATTGTACTTGATGGACAGTATGCTTCTGCTTAATAATTTAACATTTTTCTTATGTATATTATTCAATATTTTATATAAAATGTATAAAATGATAGAACAGTGAGTTGGAAGGGACTTAATCATCTAGTTCCAACCCCCCCTGCCATGTTAGGGATACCTTCCACTAGACCGGTTTGCTCAAAGCCCCATCCAAACTGACCTTGAACACTTCTAGGGAGGGGACATCCAAAACATCTCTGGGCAACCTGTTCCAATGCCTCACCACCCGCATAGTAAGGAATTACTTCCCTGTATCTAATCTAAACCTACCCTCTTTCAGTTTGAAGCTACTCCCCCTTGTCCTTTTTCTACAAGCCCTAGTCATTGACTATCTGAGCCTTCTCCATGTCCTGGGTAATCAGGTCTCCCATTTCTTTCTGGAGAGGACCCACATTTTCCATAATCTTCCTTTTGTCAACAATATATATATATAATATATATGTATATAGAAGTGGTGAATTCTAGAACTGGCCATTTTTCTTCTAAATACTAAATACTGAACTTTATTGGAATCATTCAGCTTCTGGAGGGTTCTGCTAAAAAAAGGTAGGAAGAAAATGCTCTTGGTTAGATCCTCTCAGTATAATTTCCTCTTTTAATCTTATGCAAACATCCATGATCCATGATTCAACAAGAATAATATATTACTAACTTGTTGAAAAATTTAAAGTGATTGAAAAAACCCATTGATAATTGTTCTTTTTGATGTTCTTTTTAATTGAAAGTGTATATAGATTTACTGTAATTCATTTTAACAGAAAAGCCACGGGAAGCTTGTTTTGATCCTGGAAACATCATGAATGGCACAAGGATTGGAACAGACTTTAAGCTTAGTTCAACCATTACTTACCAGTGTGATTCTGGATATAAGATTATTGAACCTTCAACTATAACATGTGTAATTGGTGCAGATGGAAAACCAGCATGGAACAGAGCATTGCCATCTTGTAATGGTATGTACTGTTTTCTTACCATTTCCCTTGTCCCCCCAGCGAATTCAGTTTCTCAGTCCCTGAGGCTGTTTACACTTTCTACACATACAGCTTGTGTAAGAAAAAAACAAATCTGAGGTCGAAAAATAAGAATCATGATGACTGTTGGACTATAGCTTAGTCAGTAATGTATTAAGTATTTAAAAATGTCTTTAAACTCTGGAATCAACACATGTTCATAATGATTACAATGTAATATGTAAGGTTCTTGAGACACCCAGTATTATTTAGAATAGATACCACAACCATCTCAATACTGCATTAATTGTCAGCTTGGAATAAGAATTGTAGTTACTGAGGCAAAAATTAAAATGACATCTCAGAAATGTGGCTAACTAATTTATCCTCTATTCCTTGTTTCAGTGTTTGTATTGTGTATATACATACATATGGAACAATTTTAACAAATCAAAAACAATTTACATATATTAGCTAATAAAATCCATAAAGTATTAGTTTATTTATGGTGAAAAATAGTCTCCTGCAAAATTTTAGATTTTTAATTATAGAAAAGCACAACTTAGAAGGAAATATTTCTACAACTCCATAACTTTGGAGTTTGTTTTAAATTAAAAGTGATACACTTTCATTCCAGTGAAATGTTCATGACTTGAGAATTTCATGTGGTAATCAGACTTTGTGGCATAATTTGTGATATCCTCAAAGCAAAAAGAGAAGGAAATAATAAAGATTTTAAATTCATGCCATAAACTAATTCCTTGTGATATTTGAGTTTCACCTCAGCCACATAATCCTATTCTGCCTACTGATAGATCAAACTTCTCATCTTCTATCATTACATTGAATTTTTAAATAATTCATACAAGCAGCTAAGAGAAGGATTTGTAGTATTAATTGCTGCCTTTTTTTATAAGGAAGTCACACTTGTGGAGATATTTCAAGCATGGTTTTAAAGACCTGTCAGGGAGCAGAAAGAACAGGTCTGCTCAACAAGGGCTAAGAGCCAAGCACAGGCTCTGCCCTCACTCACTAGGCACAGCTCCACATGAGCTAGGTCTGCAGAGCCAGGAGTTGGTAACAGGGTACTTTCATAGCCCCACTCTAACAACCTTGTCCACCTGGGCCCCAGGTCGTCCTCTGAGCTACTTTCCAGGAAGGTGTTAGATTGTACTCTGCTATATGTAAGATGCCCACAGCAGTGTAATATTGATTTACTTTGTTCCTTTTAGCAGAATGATATTTTCCTTGCTTAAAACCAAATTAATGTGGCTATGCTATTTTTAATGACCTTATTTCTATTTATTTATTTATAAAATAATTTCATTATTGTTTTTTGGGTAAGGTAACTTCTTACAACAATCTGTTATTCTGGTGAAAACTATAGTTTTTTTATTAAATAATTTCTCACAATAAAAAGATCACTGAAATTCATGTAACTAATTTAATACAAGACTAATATTTTGATGAAGATTTTGATAGGAAGCCAGACTTTTCCAAAAGAGAAGAGTGACAGCAATACTTTGTTTTCAGTGTATACAAATCAATGTCCAACACAAGGACATGTTTGAACTTAAAAACAGCCACTCCATCAGTCCCTTAGTATGCCACACTTACAGCCTATACATGGAGGAACATGCCATGTATTCATTGTTACTGTTTTTCTCATGATACAGACAGAACTACTACTCATATAAATCCTGACTTGTCTTGGAGGTTTGAGCTCCACTGTTCTTAAATATCCCTTCTAACTTCTGTAGCTCTAAAAATTTCTCTTACCTTTCTGTTGTTTTTTTAATATACATATGAAGCCAAGGATTTTTTTATATGTATAATCTATATGCTCTTTTCATAATCATCTAGGAAGATATGAAAAAAAGGCAATACAAGCATAGTTCACAAAGCAGAATCCTTGGCATTCTGTGCAGGGTAGTGTCAGCATATCTATGTATTTTTCTGTGCCATTTTTTTATGCAGTACCATATTTTTTCCTGACCTGTTTTTAACATGGATAGATATAGACAGATATTCAAATAAAAACCCAATCTAAAGTCTTTTTTTACAGTATCTTTCAATTAAATAACTTATACTTCCAGTCCTATGGGAATAATTGTAGTCAAGTAAAACTTGCATGTATTCTAATTTTAAAGAAATTATAATAAAATTATATCCTGAGAAAAAGCAAGTGTCATTTTGGGATCTTTAGATTTTTATTTTCAGGCTTAACTAATACAGTCAACTCTAATTAATATAATGTGTTTCTTTGTGTTTGTTTCCAGCACCATGTGGAGGGCAGTATACTGGATCAGAGGGAGTGGTTTTGTCACCAAATTATCCTCATAATTACACTGCTGGACAGACTTGTCATTATTCAATAACTGTCCCTAAAGAATTTGGTAAGAATTTCTTCTATTGATTTATCAATCATTATCATCATTCTACTGTTCAAATGTCCTTTATGTGTAATAATGACCTCAAGTTTACATTGTATTGCAAATTATTTATAAAAACTAAATATATTCCTGACATGGAAAATGATTCTAAGGTTTTAACGTTTTACTTCTCCCTAGAGTAATCAATTGACTTCAGGTAAGGCGTCTATGTCTGCTACCTAAATGTATCCTGAATATCCTCATTGATTACATTGTTCATCATCATAGGATAATCATTCATTCAAGCTTCCTGCAAAGTAAAATCAGGTGTCAGAAAACAAGTTCTTATATTCCTCCTACATTTTAACTTTTTGGTTTTCATGTTTTAACAAGAGCAAGATGCATAGAATCATATTTTTTTAAAGTGGACAGTGGAGGGAAGGGAAGCAGTTTTACATTAAAGAACCAGAAGCGTTTGTGAAAAATCACAAAACTGATTGTTTCAATGGGTTGAAATACTTGGACAAAATCTGTAAAACTTGTGCAATTGTAGGTAAGGTATAGTTTTCTACAAAGCAGGTTTTTTCTAAGTCCAGACAAGTAGCAATAAGATTCATTTTACTACTTCTTTACCTAAAGGCTGAATTCACACCAACTTAATGCATTTGGTACTTTCTATGTGCAATGAAACCTGTAAGGACTCAGCTGTAAATAAAATATAGATGGCTAGAGTGAAAAAATAATATTTTTATTTACTTGGTTTTACTTCATGTTTCTATTGCTATATGATATTTGAATTCAGTGAACTATTCGATATTTACTAGTGAGATGTATAATTAAATGATTTATTAATACACTTTAAATTATATACAGCTGAAGTGCGAATTAAGTGTAGCAATATGTCAAAGCTGGTAACACACTGGTGTTTTTAGTATTTGATCAGCTTTTATAGCCTTCTGATAAAATAAGTACTAATGCAACTTTTAAAATTTAACAAATCAATAACTTTAAAAAAATCTTCCTCAGACTAAAGCCAGGTAAGCAACTAATCCTATATGATAATAGATGCTCCTTAATAGTTGCTATAGATGGCACTGTAATTTTGGTACAAACCTTTCTGTTTAGATATTCCGTTTTCTTATTCTCATAGGTACCTAAGCAATAAGACTTGTTTGACTGGAGGGCACAGTTTTGGTGAAAGCGTGATTTAATAAATTTGGGTTTAATTAAAAATATGGAAATAATGAACAAAAAAAATATTCTTATCGCTTAAGTTTAATGCAGCTGTTTTATCATGTTACACAATGAAGTAAGTTGGAAAAATTTGTGCAGGAATTCATTAATAAACAAGACAAGCAGAATACATCCTTAAATTTGATTTTGAAGACTAAGTTCTTCTTTTATCTCCTCTCTTTTTATTTTTTTCCTGTCTATCCTTTTCTTTTTCTTTTTTACTTTTTTTTTCTTTTTTTTCTTTTTTTTAATGTAGTGGTGTTTGGACAATTTGCCTATTTTCAGACAGCTTTGAATGATGTGGCAGAATTATTTGATGGAGAAAACTCTCAGGCTAGACTACTTAGTTCACTGTCTGGATCCCACTCAGGTAATTAATAAAGAAAGGAAGTATGCATTTCTTACACAGTTCGGTATGGGAAAAATATAATCAGGAGAATGTTATGAATTTACTTTGGAAATAAAGTCATTGGAACAGGATGTGAAGGGGAATGGAACACCTTTCTAAATCTTTGAATCAAGACATTATTCTGGAACATATGGTTTAGGCAAGAACTGATCACTTGGGTGAGTATAGAAAGAGTTGAATGAAATTCTCTGATCTCTATATAAGAGGGCAGATTGGATGGTATAATTATCTTCTCTGCCCCTAAACTTTTTGAAATACACATCTACATATTCTGAATGTCTAATTTAAACACAAATTACTTGTATTTACAAAATGCAATTATCTGTATGCAAACATGCACTTAGACTAAAAGCAGGCCAGCTGTTGCATTCAGGTAACTATAGCAAAATGTTGACCTTGTGAAATCATAATTAAGCTTATATGGATTTCAACATGGCCAAATATCCAATGTGTGCATGTGTAATGACTGTGTTAATCTTCAGTGATATGTAAGTATGTTTCTGCAGCTATGAATGTGACTTGTCAAACACTTGTAGTATTTAGGAGAGTTTATATGTGAGTTTAAAATTTTTTCAGTACCGGGCTATTCATGGCTTCTTGGTTTTTACTTTGAATAATTGGAGAAATATTTCATATGAAAAGAATGTAACATATCTATTTGATTTCTAATAAGTATATTATTATATGAAAAACTCAGTTTTTAATTTTCCTCTGGTGAATCCTAGCTATTTGTGTCATAGTAAGAGTTCACAAAAAATTCTAAGATTTGTTGAATTACTGACAGGAGTTTAGCAACAAAACAAAATTAAATTTTTCATTTTAAGAGACAGCCCATCTAAGCACCAAATTTTACTGCATCAAGCTGTCATGGAAAAGTTGAAACTAATGTCTGTTTTCACAGCAGACATTTAAAAATACTTGAAGGGAACTTAAAATTCTGATTTTTATTTATTATATCTGACATATCTGATTTACAATGATTCAGGATTCTGTTACATGGAATCACTAGTTGCAATAATATAAAATTAACCAAAGTGAAAGAATTATATACCTAGTTATATAAGATATTTTAAATCATCATTCATTTCTGTAGAATTTCATAAAATATGGGTTTATGCAGTCCAGTGAGAAAAAAATAGTAGTCATATGTAATGGAATCATTGTGGAAGTACTGCAATTTTGTCTAGAGTGTTTCATTATTGAACTTTTATCATGACTCCCGACAGATAGGTCAGGAAAGGTGTTAAATTACATTAAATATCTTTATTAATCCTCAAATCAGAAATAAAATTTGCAATGCTATAAGATAGTTAATAATGTAATATAGTTCATGTGTGACCATATATTTTATTGAAGCCACTACATAAAACAAGTCGTGGGTTTGCTCTCTCTCAGTTTTAGTTTTGAAATGGTAAGCATTCCATGAAGATTCCTGTGGCATTTTTCAAATGCTTTTATTTGTTTAATGTGTTTTGCAAGGCAAAGTAAAGCTCTCAGTCACAGAAAAGAGTTAACTAAAAAGGATTCTAATACTTTTGGCCCCAAGTGGCAGTAGGGTTCTCCAGTCAAGTAGTTTGTTGGAGCTCTGGTTCCAACTGCTGCAGTAAATCCAGAAGGTTTCTCTTGTTGAATCATGAAATCTTTTTGTTCTGACAATGGCAAATTTAATTTTGTACAATGTTGTTTATGTTTTCTTTAACTATAGAGGAAAACATAAAACTATGTGTTTTAACAGCATATTTGATTACATATTGAAGAGCTAAAACTGTTTCTGTTTTGTGTATTTGTTTTCTGTTTCCATTTGTAGGAGAGACATTGCCTTTGGCTACATCTAATCAAATTCTTCTGCGATTCAGTGCTAAGAGTGGGGCATCAGCCAGAGGGTTTCACTTTGTTTACCAAGGTAAACGTGTCTACTTTTGGTGGAAGACACTGGTGCCAATTTCATGAATTGTATTGTTTTTAATTCTGCATAAGTCTTAACGTATTGCTTTAAATGTGAGTGTAGTCTTAACCTTTTTCCAGAGATCAGGGACTTCTCCTCATGGCAGACTGGCTTCAAAACAGCAGTTGCTGTGTTTATCCTGTCTGTCCTCATGGACTTGTATATGTCCAGCCTTTCTCAGTAGTCTGCAGTCTGTTGCTCCCTTACTGCTGAGTGAGCTCAAGGGGTTTGGGAGCGTGCTTATTTGTATTAGTCTTTTTCAGTATTCCCAGCTGATTTTTCAAGAGTTTTTGTCCAGGCTGCTAAGGAATTCTGTCTTCTTGGAGAGCTTGGAGAGAAAATTGCTGCAGCAGAGACCATCAGGCTGTTTCAGTACTGAAGGGTGGGTGGGAGACTTGCTGGTCTGTTTTTGACCCAGCTGAACTTGAGGAGACATTATGTGCATGTCTGCACACTGCAGGTGAAATGCAAGAATGACACAGCATGGCCAAGTCTGTTAGCATTCTGCTGAACAGCTTAGTACACTTAGCTGATCCCTGAGTCTTCAATGCAGTCTGGTGACACCTGGAGCAGTGCTTACAGGTCCATTGCCTGTATGGGCAACAAATGCAGTCCCAAAGCAGCTGACTTCGGGGCAGTTCACTAGATGTATTGCTTACATACTCAGTAAGCTTAATGAGACAGTCATTGCACACTGTGGTTATTGTATACTACCATTTCACCTTTACTAAATTGAAGTGTAAAAGTAGTTTTGGATAGTTTTAAATAATATTATTAAGATTCCTAGATACTTTTTAAATTTTTTTCTTTAAACATTGGAGCATGGTCCTAGTTTGACACAGCAAATAAATGGAAAGAACGGTCTCACCTCAAGAATATTTCCATATTTGTAAGGAGCTTGTTAGGACTGATTTTTAGCCTTCTGACTTCTGTGTTTATAGAAAGATACCACCATGACTGCACATTCTACTTTGGATATATCTCAAGATATTTTTACCTGACATTATTACACATCAAAAGGATCTTACACACACTTGCATTAAAACTTATCATCCTAAATTAGTCAAAAGACGGAGCCTATAAACTTCTGGAATTAGAAAAGAGCTGTCAGCATTTGAGTTCTTATCAATTTGCATATGAATGACATATTTCTGTCTTACTCTATTTGGTTTTCTTATGTCTAAAGTGTTATTTCTTGCTGCTTTTAAAGAATTCATAGTGATAAAACCCCACGATTTTATTAGCTGTATATATAAACACATAGATGGCTATTGAACAGGAAGTCTCCAGGTGAGCACAATGCTATGCTTCATTTCAGATATTTATGTTTTTAGGAACTTTAAGAAATAGATTTTAACAAATGAGAGCACAAAATGAGTTAGGCAAAGTCACTTTATTTGTCTCAGGACAATCATGAAGCTATTTAAATACCATGGGATTTTAATATATTTAAAATATATATCTTGAGAGTTTTACTAAACACAGTTATATATGTATACATATATTAGTTAATGAGTTAGTGGTATTTAATAAGCTCTATCTTTTTGAGATTTTTTTTCTCTTCTTTCAAAGCATGTGATCATACTTCCAAAGACTACCTGCTTGCTAGCCTTTTAAATACTTCAGAAATGACATCCATTCTCACATTGAACATAGTAATCTGGTCTGCAAAGTCAATCATTTTATTTATTGCCCTCTATTCCAGGTTGACCTTCTTCCCTGTTCACTTTTCCACTGGGCTGATTTCAATTTAGTTTCACAGCAGTATGAAACATTTACTGAAAAACGGAGGATAATTACTATAGAAAATGGAATGCCTCTGTGATACAGCTTGAGAAGTCTAGGTTGACAACACTATAGGCAAAAGCTAAAAGGAAGGCTCGAGAGGGAAAAAAGTTATTGCTTGCTTATTTCACATTCTGGTTTGAACAACCATCAGATAGGGGCTTTAGCTTCTGATTCAGATTTAATGGCTTTTGTGATGCCACTTTCTAAAAAACTTCTTTTTATCTGGGTATGTCATCTATGCCTTCATTTCTTTTCTCAGGTCATCACTTTTCCTTGTATTTAATGCAATAGGTAAAGAATGTCTGTAATGAGACTGAAGGAATATCCAGTCTTCCAAAATATTAGGGTCAGGTATGTTGATATATGCTAAGAACAATCATGTGTAAGAAGACTGGGATTTTTTTTTCAGGCTTTTTTATGCTCGTCTTCCTGCTATGACATCATCTAAGAAACAAGAGCCTATATTTTTGTATAACTCAGGCTGCAGCAGTACAGAGTTTCTTCCTTAAAAAGTAAACCTATCATCCAAAAATTTATGGGGTTTTAATATTTGTCTTTTTTACTTGCTATACAAATGTGTGAGCTATTTTATTAGGTCAACTGAGATTTTAAAGAGCATAATTAAGAAAGTTAGCATACTAGGATGAGGAAGAGAAAGGGAAATAAGAATAAAAGAAGATTGTGCTTTTAATAATCAGGTTGATCTAATTTGTGGCAAAAATAAAATGCACAACCACACATTGGCTGCTAAATGTAATTAGAGAGCAGAAATAAGACTGCTTGTATGTGCTACCATGACACGTTATGTCCTGCTTTAAAACAGACATCCTGGAGGGATGATTGATGCCCTAAGCCTGTCAGTGGTTGAGGGATTTGAAAAATGCCCTTAATTATATGTTTTAACTTTAACTCAGTCCTGAATTGGAAAGCCAGTTGGACTAGATGATTGTTGTAGGTCTCTTCCAACTGAAATAATCTTGGAGGCATTTCAGCTGAGCGGTCAGCTGTGTCACATTTTAGAGAAACAGACCTATTTTCCTAACTTTTTATACATGTATGAAACTACTACATTTTTGCAGAGACTATTTAAACCCCATTTTAAACAGTGTGGAACTACCTCACTTTATTGTTATCTATAGCTTGCATTGCATCTATTCTTAAGGCTGTTCTTTTTAAAACAGAGGGAGGATTAAAAAAAAATAGTACCACATAGAGTGATGTGCATCTTTGGCATTTCTTATCTCACTGTAACCATTAACAGAGTATTAGGAAAACTTCTGAAAAACTGAGCACAATGTCAATTTTAAATGTCATTGAGTCTTGCTGGTAATAGATTAATTTGATACACTGTAGCTGTGGATGTTTCTGGCTGTCATGGCTGATCTCAGTAAAATATCGGCTTTTAGTCTGAAAAAGTATTTCTGCTATGTGAACTAATTTAAGAGTGCTAGTAAACTGCCCTTACATTTACTATCATGTCAGAGATACCTTGCTCACAAGAAAATAACTTTCGTAAAGTAATATTATAATGAAACCAGATGATCTGACATCCTTTGTTGAGAGGTGCTAAAAGGTCTAGTTACACCAAAAATGTATGGATTGCTAGTGCATGTATGCAAATTTCCTGACGCTGGTACTGAAAGTTGTAGGATGTTCTTCAATGACTGTTAAAAAGTGTCCTTTGCCTGCACAGCTGTTGTAGGGATTCTCCAGACATGGATGCTAGGCGAGGGTTAGAGAAACTGAAAGGATTTCTTTTTCTATAGCTTCCTCCCCTTTGAGAAATTGAGTGAAAAAATACATAGGGAAAGGTGGCAGAAGGCTGAGCAAGAGTTTCACGCCATGAATAGAAAATATTCCAGGAGTGACGCTGAAATTTTCAGTCGGGGCATGTATTCTCTTAGGTAAGGCAGATAAGCTTTATACATGTGAGAAGCTCAAAGTTTAACTAGCAGGTGGCTGAGGTGGTGACCTGTATGGGAGGAGGCTGTGAGCTACCATGTCCTTCTCACAAACAGCATCCTGTGAAGCTGGTATAAGCAACCTCTCACATGCCAAAACTCCCACTATTCAGAGGACCATGTGGTGCCTGTTCTCAAAAAATATATGAGAGAGTGACTGCTTTGGGGCAGAGATGCTTCTGGATATGTGCTGCTAGAGATGCTGCTGGAGGGATTGTTGGAGGCACTCTTAGAAAGAGGCCCTCCCTGACAAAGGGACTTTGGCCTGTGGGTAACACCTGCTGGAGTGAGAACAGCTCAGAGGGGTTGGCAGCCTGTGAAAGTCCTATTCTGCAGTAGGGAACATCTTTGAGCAGCTGTAGCCCATGTTTGATCCACACTGGAGGAGAAACATTCAGAAACAGAGTGATATGAAAACCTGAAGAAGCAAAAAGGAGGAGAAAGATAAGTAATGCTAAGTACATTGCAGGGGGAAAGCAAAAAGTGAGCACATACCTCAGCCTCATGTGTTGTCTCTCACCTCATTGATACGACAGAGATGGACACAAGGAAGTTGAGAAAAAGAAGGGGAGGATAGGTGTTCGAAGTTGAGCCTGGTGAGAATGAAGTAAAACTGTTTAATTAACTTGTTTGATTGTTTGTGTCCTCTTTCTTTTTAATTCCTGAATCAGTGATCAGAAGTTTGTGTAAAATTGGTAATAAGTTAATCATAATTAAGTATTAATTCCCTGAATCAAGACTGGTTTGTCCACAACAATGTACTGAACCCTTTGCTGTCACATAATTGTGAATTATTTATCTCATGGCAAAAACACCTGTTTGAACAAGTAGTCCTGATCAGGGGATGGATTAAGGCCTAATTACATGGCAGAAGCTGTAGTTCCAGGCATATGACACTCAATCATGCGACTGGATGTGTAAGCAGCCATCATCACCTAGGCAGTTGTAAAGTCATCACTTATTCCAGTGTAATCATTATACAATAATGTGGAAAGAAAGATTAAATAATGCTTGTGCAGAAGACACTTGGGTGGAGAAAAGGCTATTAATCACAATAAAAGACCAGAAAAGAGCAAGCTGGGTCAGCTGAAGTGACCTGGCAGATTGCAGCTGGCCTGCAGGTTATGGTCAGGAAGAACTGTGACTGTGTGAAATCCTGGAACTATGATTTCTTCATTATCCTTCCACAAGTGCAGAACAGTTTCTTCCCATGGTTAGAATTGCATGCATGAACAAGTTTCATAGAGCATCTGTGTGATGCTGAGGTCCTGTGGAGCACTTAATCACAAATTCCTATTTATTTGAGCAAAGCCACATATATAAAGTTTGCTGAAAGGTAAGTTGTTTGTTTAAACTGTATAAGGTGTTTAACCTTATAACCTAGAAAAAACTTAATAAAATGTATTTGCTTTTCTTTTGCTGTATTGTGCATTTCCCCAGGAGTATGCTAGTTTATCTCTGACCATTCTTTAAATCCTGAATACATTTTAAAACTTTCTTAAGCTTTCAAGGTGAAAATCTTCTGCAACTATCCAACCTACTGATTTAGAAGAAAAATACATGTTATTGTATCTGTCTGAACTTGTCTGATGAATCAACTCACTGCATATTAGTAAAAAAGAGAATGTATTTTTCTGTTATTGCTAGTATCAATTATTTCTAAATCTTTGCAAAAGCTTTTCTCTACATTCAGTAAACCTTGTGCAAACTTAGCTGTTATATCTGGTAGCAACTTTGAAAACTGGTAGAACATAATGTAATCATAAATGAGAACTTTTAATGTTCTGATAAAATGTGTTGAGTGTTTAATGCTAGATTTAAGATAAGATTGATTTCAATTAGTGTTCCATATCCAGTTTGTTTTGAAATGTTAGTTTTTAGAGTATTTACAAGTACTTAAAACTTAAATAATAATGATTCTGAATAGAGCAAATGACAGTATAAGAAATAGGATGAGCATGAAGTTATCAATATGAAAATAAGTATAGGCTTCATACACCTTGTCTTTTACTTAGTGACCAGGGTAGCTGAACAAGTGTGGGGGGTGTGTGTACACTTGTGCACATGAACAGATAGAAATACCACTCTTCACTCTAACAGACCAGAAAAGGAATTTAAACATAATGCTGTAAAATACAACTAAATATGACTGTGATTCTGTGTACATTAGTAAGCCAGAAGCATCATGCTTGAAAATTTGACAGGAATAAAGTGTAACACCCACCTTCTTTCCCCCTCCCTGCCTCCCCAACTCCCAGTGCCATTTTATATCTTTGTTACTGAAGGGCTAAATGGCAGGCAGTATTCATGGTGTTACTTGTTCATATTTGGATGCAGTGATGCTCTAAAACTAATTCTTGAACAAACCAAGCTGATCAAACAAAGCTTTTGAACATGCCACTCACACAGAAAAAATGCATATATTTAATGAGATTATTTTTAATGTACCTTTATTATACTGTGAAACATAGATGATATTGCACACAAATTATACCTGTCATTTTCTATATAAATATTTTTAGGGTTTTTTTTAATTGGCAGTTACTAGCTAACTGCAAAATGAAATGTAGTAAGAACAAGTTTGATATACAAACAACATGCACAATACCAACAGTCAATAGGTATAAAAAATACCTGTTATTGAGAAGTGTTTATAAATAATGAAGACAAAGGGAAAACTATTCCATGGGCTTCTAATGAATGTTATTATTTTGCTCTTTATATGTTGCTTACAGTCTTTTAACTGTTCTTGAATCACATCAGGTTTATGTATTCCCAGACGTTATTGGTAAAAATAATTGTTGTCAACAGCAAACACTGAAATAGCCTGGAGGGTGTATTTTTATCACTTTATATTCTCCAATATGATAAATAAAATATTTGTAAGATATTATGTTGTCTTTGTATCTGATTAGCTACACCACAATATATTTTTGGCCTTCTAATGAGAAAGTTTGAGTGAGAAGCCAAAGACCCCATATTTATTGAGTGAAGTAGGTGGTAGATATAGGATCCTGTCATTGAAGAAGGCCGCAGAAACACCCACCGATCTTCTCATGTCTAAAGCCATGCATCCAAAGTCAAATGGTCTCCAAGCTGCCATGGCACTTACATAACTGTACACAGTCACAGCCCAAAACCATATTCTAGCTAACAGCCATTAAAGCATTAGTCCATTCTTAGAGAATACAGGAGCAGAGCAAGTAACATGAATTAAGCTGTGTCCTACAAGAAACAATCAACATTTATATTGGTCTGGGGTTTTTTTATTATGACTGTCATTTGTATTCATGACTTTTTTATTTTTTCTCTCTTTATACAGCTGTTCCACGCACAAGTGATACACAGTGTAGCTCAGTTCCAGAACCTAGATATGGAAGGAGAATTGGCTCTGAGTTTTCAGCAGGCTCTGTTGTTCGATTTGAGTGTAGTCCTGGCTATCTGCTACAAGGCTCTAAAGCTATCCGATGTCAGTCTGTACCGAATGCCTTAGCTCAGTGGAATGACACAGTACCAAGCTGTGTAGGTAAGAAATTACATTTAAGTTGTCTGTTACGTCACACGTCTCTGAATTAGGATTCAGGAACTGTTTCAGAAAATAGTATTTAACCCATATATTCACTCTCCTTCGATTAATGTCAGTCATGCCCAATTTAAAAGAGCAGTTTTCCATATCAAGAAATAATTGAGTACCAGCTGGCTCATAGGCAGTATAGTGTTTCATATAATGACTTAGATTATATGAACAAGTGTGATGCACATTTTCTTGAACATTTATTATTTTCATGACATATCTACAGTCTGAAATACAGGACAGAATTAAATTCTCCAGAAGTGTCTTTACCTGTTTTATTACACAGTACTCGTCATGTATTTCTATCACACATAGCATAATGATTTCTTTTTTCAAGCAGAAGCATAATGTACATTGAATAATGATAGCATTGTTAAGTATAACTAATTTTCTTTAGTCTGTCAATAGACCTGCACTGAAATAATGTTTTCCAAAATTTTTTTTGTAAATATTGAAATGTTTACCTTCTCCAAATTTGGATTTGTAGCCAAAAGTCATTGCTATTCCTAGGAATTTACTCTAGAATTAATTAGAGTGTTCTAAAAATAAATGTAGGTATTCTATTTTCTGTGTATTCTGTTTTTTGTGTTTTATTTTGTTCTGTTTCCTTGAACCTTAAAGAAGCAAGTGTGTAACAGTAAAGATATTTAACATACTACACCGCTTTATCGGCTAGATTCAATATTGGAACTGTCTTAGGCTGTGGGTAAATTCACATCATTTCTGTCAGTCATGATTGTATTTAATGTTATGTCTTTGTAGTTTGTTGTTACTCCGAGGTAAGACATGATTAGGCTGTGTTGCTGGGCTGTTCTAGGATGCACACATGAAAAATGAAGTTAATTTCTGAATTGTTTATTCAGGCAGTTTGTATCTTATGCTTGGTATCACTCATATTTTAGATAAGAAGCTTTCTAAGTTCAGACGATTGCTTCTTGTCTATGTGTTTATGCTACAAAACCAAATTATTTTATAATGATCTTGATCTTAGTAAAATTATTACTGCTTCTCTGTTCTTTAAAGAGATTTAAGTTGTGTAATAATTTGTGATAATACTTTCTTTCAGTGCCATGCAGTGGGAATTTTACTGAGCGCAGAGGTACTATTCTTTCACCAGGTTACCCTGAACCTTATGGTAACAGCTTGAATTGTGTGTGGAAAATCATAGTGACTGAGGGATCAGGTATTCAGGCAAGTCTGTATTCTGTCAAGCATGGAATATTAAGTACTTTGTTTGTTTATTTCTCTAGAAATTTCATAAATTAGTAACCCTATAATTGGGGGGCGGAGTACTTGAAACATTAGTGCTTTGGTTTTCTCATTATTGTTCTTTGGTTAGCTTTATTTTATGTTACTTTATTTTCACATGGGGGTACGAATGAGAAATGATTAACAAGGAGTTTTCTGTTTTAATTGTGTAGTTTATTGAAAGCAGGTCCTGATCCATCAATCTGATATGCAAATACCAACTCTTTCTGTCTGCTAGGATATTACGGAGGCCCTTGAGAGTTCTGCAGCTATCTTGATTATCTGCTCACTTACACTTCGAGTAATCATTTAAAATTATGCAACACGTGCAAAATTCTTTTTACTTACTTAGTGCCATATTTTCTAAGAGTTAACACAATTTAAAGAATGAATAATCATGTTTTATTTAGATTTTTTTCACTGAGGTATCTTTTGTTTGGATCTATTATTTTTATTTTCTTTGGTACGTGTTCTCTTTTTATTTTGTTGGTTTTAGAACATTTAAAAGTGTGTATGGCTTGTTGGCCTAAAAAGTTCTGTGGTCCTGTTTTACAGATCCAGGTCATCAGCTTTGCCACTGAACATAATTGGGACTCCCTTGAAATATATGATGGTGGAGATATGACAGCACCACGTCTTGGGAGCTTTTCAGGTTAGGATATGCCATGATTTAAAGATACAATTTTATATATAGATATGTATGTGAGAGAATATGTCTTTATTTGCTCACACATATAGACAAGGACTATGTATTCCATCATTTCTGATACCATTATGAAATGTTCTTGGTTTTGGGAGGAGACTTCAGGTGGTGTAAACATGTCAATATTCAAATTCAAAGAGATTTTCAGAAGAAAATATGACACTAAAATGTTTAACTTTTATTAGTGGAATTTAGTTGAGAATACTTTCCAAAAAATCCTTTCTTTTATCTTTCCTACCCCTCCCATGGAGGAGATACAGCGATATAAATTGGTACTGACATTCAAGGAGCTTCCTTTTATAGCTTTGACTTAACTTATCCTTATTAGCCTCCCTTTCTCATGAAAAAGATGAAGCATTCAATATTCATCCAAACTCACCCGACCTCACAGAACAAACCAAATTAATACAACTGGGATATAACAAAAACAGATAATTAGTTTTTTAAAATGTACATCAAGCACATACACTTTTTCTCCTTTTATATGAGACAATTTTTTATAGAAAAAGTGTGTTCTGCAAACCAAACCAAGAGAAAGGGATGAAGTCATGAATAATTACCCAGACTCATGATTACTGATCTGATTCTGGTGTAGCTAAAGCAGGTGGATTTTTGCCTCTCTGATGATTTCACAGACTTTAAAAGTATAGATGTATATTGGATTAGTAAGGAAATAAAAAATGAACTGAAAAACTTATTGATGGACACAGTGCCATAAGGTGTGGCATATCCCTTTGGTCAGTTAGGGTCAGCTGTCCTGGCCGTGTCCCCTCCCAGATTTTTGGCTACCCCCAGCCTCCTCACTAGTGAGATAGTGTGAGAAGGCCATGATGCTGTGTAAGTGCTGCTCAGCAATACCTGAAACAACCCTGTGTTATCAATATGGTTTTGGTCACAAAACCAAAACACAGCACCATGCCAGCTACAGGGATTAACTCTATCCCAGCCAGACCAAGAGATTATAACATTTTATATTAAATGCTAATAACAAGGCTGTATGTTAAATTGGCAATAAGGAAAATTAAACTATGAAAATTAATCAACTTTTGGAAGTGAATTATGTGGCATATATATTGGATCCATTGGATAAAGAACAGATGAAATGATGCATTTAACAATATTCTATTCAACAATACTAAAGACTCAAAACATTTCCTTATTCCAAAAAATAAATGTGTCATTTTGCTTTAGCTTAAAAGCCTTCCTGCTTTCCAGGGAAACTGAAAAAAAAATTTTATATTAGAAATATTTAATTGGAGATAAACTAGTGTGGATTTATTGTGGATTTGTCTCGTGTATAATGAACATCAGACCTAAAATGAATAATTATTTTCTGCATGGGAAAGAATATGTAAAAAGGACATGAAATTTTCTGTTCTCAAAATGGAACCAATAATGTGACATTGAAACTGAATTCCAGGCATGATTTCATAAGTGGTAAAATTTCTCTTTTACTAAATTATGTATGAAACCATTGTCTTCTGATTCACTCTCTGTGGATTCCTCTGTCTTCTAAATATACATTCAAGAGGTAAAAGTCTACAATTACTAAGAACTGACTAAACTGTGCTAACTATGTCACAGAGTTGACTTGGAAAGGTGAATTCACTGAGTCTGTTTGGTTTTGGCGAGTCTGTTTCTTTTTGGCGATTCTGTAACTACTTCCAAAATTCCTGGATGACTGAGATTACCTGTTTGAGCTCATTGTGTGCTCAGTGCAGCCCTCTTTATATAGCATTAGCTGCATGATGTGTAAAGCAGATCATTCCTTTGAACACATACACGCATATATATGTGTTTATAGAGAGAGAATAAAAATACAGTAGTCATTGAGGTTGACATCTAGAGAATCTACTCTTATGATGGGAGATAAATTTAGAAAGAAATTAGGTAAGAATGTGATCCATGCTCTATGTTTGTGCTAATCCAAGAAATGCTAAAAATGACCATTGATCTCCATTCTTGGTCTGGAAATTTCTTAGATAGGCACAAAGACTATCACACATTCACTGTAGTGTTCCCCTCTAGAATGAGATACCTTACTCTTTGTTGCCATTGCTGATAGTTGAAAGGGACACAATCTTCTGTAACAATACTGTAATGGAACATTTAAGTAGAAAACCTGTCAGTCCTCATTCCTTTTTAAGGCTTTAGGGGAGGCATGCATGCATTTACTGCCTTCTAGGAGAATTGCCAATTTTCCAGACTACAGATTCTTAATCAAAAGTTTAAGGAGTCTGTAAGACTCCAGTAGACTAACATGGTATCTGTCTACATGAGCATTAGACATTTACCATGGAGATATCTACACTTAAGCTATCATCAATGATACCTGCTCCTGCCCTCTGAGTACCATTTCTGTCTATTGACAGTAAAGGAAGTCCCAAACAATTAGGACACTACGTCTGGTTACCACCTGAAACATATCTTCCATGCTTCATATACCTAATCCCAGGAAAGGCAGAGGTTAGCAAGTGAACAATAGAATTCCAGTTAGATCATAGAATCACAAAATCATAGAACAATCCAGGCTGGAAAGGACCTCACAAGATCAGTAGTTCAACCTTTTGTAAGAAGGGGAACCTAGATGATATTGTCCAGCACTGTCCAGCTGCATCTGCAAAACTTCTAGTGATGGTGACTCTACCATGTCCCTTGGGTGGTTGCCGCAGGGCATGGTTGTTCCCACTGTAAAAATACTCTTTCTAATGTTAAGATGAAACATTCCCCAGTGCATCTTGGACCTCTTGCCCCTTGTCTTCTCCTTGCGGCTCCCATTGAAGTGAGGAGCCCTTTAAATACTGGAATACTGTGATGAGGTCCCCTGTGAGCCTTCTCTTCTACAGAAAGAAGAGACCTAACTTCTTCAGTCTTTTCTCACAGGGTAGATTCTCCACCCTTTGATCGTCTTCATGCTCCTCCTTTGGACCCTCTCCAGTGTGTCCTTGTCTTTCTTGCATTGCGGGGACCAGAATGGGGCACAATACTCCACATATGGCCTGACAGGTGCTGAGAAGAGCGACATGATCATTTCTCTATCTCTTCTAGTAATGCCCCTCTGGATGCAGCTCAGGAACCTATTTGCCTTCTTTGCTGCAGCAGTGCACTGCTGACTCATGTTCAGCGTGTCCACTGCAACAGTACCAGGTCCTTTCAGCAAGGTTGCTCCCCAGTCACACAAATCCTAGCCTGTAGCAGGCTCTTTTGCTTATTTTAACACACACACAGGGCTTTGCACTTGTCTCTGTAAAAGTTCATACTGTTTTTGCTAGTCTACTCTTTCAGTCTCTCCAGGTCGCTCTTGACATGTCGGCCCCTCCACTCAGTTTAGTGTCACCAGCAAACTTGGCAAGGGTGCTTTCAATCACACTACCCAAATAATTTCTGAACATGTTGAAGCAGTGTGGGGACCAGTGTCAGTCACTGGGGGTTCCATTTGTGACAAATAGCCAGCCTGAATGATGTCATTGAACATGGCAGTCATGAGAATTAAAAACCAGCCTCATTTATTTCCCACAGTACAATAGGATCTAACTTTTCCTCTTATTGAATACACCCTTTAAGGAAGTAAAAGACTGGTGTTAAATGTTACCAGATCCTACAAAGGAACATAACTGCCAGGTCAGTTTTGTTCATTAAAGAGTATAATAGTCATTATGAGCCAACATCCTCATTCTTACAGGACACCTTAAACATCCTGAAATGTATTTCGAATTCTGTATGGATACTGTTGAGGAGAACAGTTGGTGCCAGTAGCTGTGTGAGCAGCTGCAGTTCAAGCTGCTCATGGAGCTCTGGCTGGTACAGCCTGAGGCAAGAGGCCTTGAACTGCCAACACCTTGCACAACAAAGGGCCCAGGGACCTGTGGCTCAGGTTGGTGAGAGGACACTCAGAGACACAAAGAGGAGCTGAGGACTTGGGAGGAAGAGACTTTTGTGAGTGGTGAGACTATGAAGGTAGTATAAAAGCCCAGCAATTTCTTAGTTGGGATTCTCCTTGGAAGCACCAGCTTGAGTGGTTTCGGTGTAACTGCACTGTGAATAAATGGCTTTATGGAACGAGATATCCAAGACTGCTGCAGGAATAGGTGTGGAAACCTGGTCTGACTGTGCGAGTGGAGTGTGCAGGGAGTGAGACAGGGACCCACTGGATCACTGGAGCCGGCCGTTGTTGTTACGATCCGGTTTAAACTCAGAAAAGCAAAGAAGTCTCTGTGCATAAACTGGAAAGAACTTAGAAGGTTCAAAATATTCCCAGAAACGAGATTAAAACCAAATGAGGTTAGATGTTGATGCCAAAAAATGGATGTATTTTATTTAATAGCAAAAGAGGCAAAGAGAAGGGAAGAGAAAAGAAAGAGAGAAAGAAATGGAAAAAAGAAGTGTGTATGGGGGGTGGGGGAGGACAGGGATAGGTGACAGGGGTTAGATGGAAGCATATCACCCATCCGAGGGTCCCAACGATGTCTCGTTGCTCTCCTCCATCTGGTCTGCTGGTGGTGAGGGTCCCCTGTCGCCACTGTGGCCATGCCACCACACGCCACCAAACACCAGAGAGTACAGAATCCCGTGGATTAATATACGCTTTGGGCCAGGTGGGAACGCCCACGTGTCTCTCTTGCAGGGGCTGGCTTGACACACTGTCCCTTGCAACACTGAGGGTCTGTTGCACCATCTCTGGTGCTCTGGTGCAGGGTCTGGGGACCCCTTTGAGCGGGGCCCCTGTGATGGGCCATGTCACCCCTTCTGCTGTGGATAAGCTTCCCCCACAGTGAGGACCCCTCAGCTGGGCTCTGCACAGTGGAGGATGGGCAGTCACTGTGCCTCTGACCAGAGGCATTTCCAACACACACCCAAAGCCTCTCCTCCCCCTCCCCTTTGGTGGAGGGTCTGTGTGAGCCTGGCAGCTGATAGCCCTGGGGCTGTGGTCCTCATCTTGGAGGTGTTAAACCTGTGCTTTGTGACTGTCCCCAGCCCTGAGTTGTTACTTTATCTTATCTTCATCAGCAAGCAGTGTAAGGCCTCAGTCAGGGCCCCATTCAGGGTGCAGTAGTTTTCTCTGCAGCTTTTGTAATACAGTTTTAGAAGTCCTTTAAGAAAATGTTTAAGTCATAAATCATAATATTTCAGTCTCTGACAGCTGTGAAGGGGCTTAGGTCCCTGCAGGGAAAGTCTCTGGTGGTGGGAGTGTGACCACCCTGTCTGGATGGTCAGACTGGGAGATTTCCTTAACAGATACTATGAAAAGTCCTTCTTCCTGGAAGATGCTTCACTGTTTTCTGTACACCAGTACATCACACAGTATGTGTGTGAGTGCTCTGTACTGTCTGAATTTCAATACTTAGAGTTTCCATGTCAGACAGTAAACACCTTCCATAAGGGCCAGCTTGTCATCTTTCAGCTCCTCTGTTCATATTAAGATTTTATTTAATTCAGTTTTAGATTAAAAGCATTTACCAGTTCCTAGTTTAGATTGTAGACTTAGGAAGATAATTCTTTTCAGCATTTCTTTTTAAGCCCAAGTTTCAGGCTCATAGCTAGGCTGCTCACAGTTACTATAGAAACAGAAAATGCCCCACAGGAAATGAGAATATTTCTCATGCATCCACCATTGAAGTTCATTAGCTACTTGATACTGTCTTTGAGGGTAATCATAGAAAATGATGTAATTTTTTAGCCTCAGTAGATCTTCCAGCTTTAGACAGTAGAATATGAGTTACATGGTATCATGTGGTAATAAAATCAGTGTTTGTCAGACTTAGTAATTCCAGTGGCAAAGAATGTATCCAGGGTTAGTGATAAGCTTGTTGTGTAGCACACACAGTTTTATTATAAATATTTGAATTAGGAAAAGCTAATGTCTTTTTTTAAAAAATGTATTGTACCTGCTTCTTCATTTTCTGTCATATCCTCTGAATTAGCATAAGTGGTTGAAATATTATTTTGGAAAGAAGATGTGGAGTACACAGAAAAAATCTGGACTGCTTTGTTCTGTACTGCTGGTTTTACAGAAATGTGGGGAAACAGGCAAATGGCAGTTGAGCTTATTCTCGTAATCAAATCCTTTATTTATGTGATTTTTTTTTCTTTTCTGTTTACATCTCTTTTTTTTCTGTCCAAGTCAATAAGGTTTCCTCTAAATATGACGGGATCTTGTTTGATTGTACTTGCATAGCCTCTTATTGTTATGACTAGTAATCAAACTTTCTTGCAACTTAGGAGAAATCAAGGGAGAGCACAGCAGAATGTTTGAGATTCCCATGTATGTAATGAGAGGAAAATAAGCCTGTCTGATTCAGTCCTGATTATGTTTTTTCAATATAAAACTCTGATCAGCATGCTATAGTTTATTCCATAACTTTTATTTTTCCAGGTACAACTGTGCCAGCATTGCTAAATAGCACCTCCAATCAACTTTACCTTCATTTTCACTCTGACATTAGTGTGGCAGCAGCTGGTTTTCACCTGGAATACAAAAGTAAGATTCCTTGTTTTTTGAAACTTACCCAGAAAAAGTATGTACATAGAAAGGGAAACAGATATTTTACATTATTCTTTTTGCTTGATTGCTGTTTTTTTTTTTCTTTCCTGACTACCAAGCCCTGTACAAGTGGTATCTATTAAACTGAAATTTTAAATGAAGTGACATTTGAAATTGCTGGAAAGCAGCTTTCACAAATTAGCAACATCTAACAAATCAACCTGGCAATTCATGATAGCATTTTTAAAATGTGGGGTTTAATATTGGTGTGGAATTTCTTAATTTATTTCAGCTTAGTTCTGAAATTTAGTTGACAAAAAAAAAAAGTAAGAGTTAATTTCCCTGCTTGGAAATAGATAAAACCAGAGAAGATAACATATTTTTTTCCTGTTTATATGTGCATGTATTTATGCCTTGCAGTTGTTTCCTTCAAATTATTTTCTCTCAACTAATTTCTGTAATTGCAAAATCCAACATTTTAATCCCAGAGCTACAAGAAAACACAGCAGTCATCTTGGTAAATCACTGGTGGTAATCTAAGAATTTTCATGGCAAAATCTGCTGTATATCAACTTTTTATATGTTTTATGAGAAACTTCATTATAAAATACAGAGGTGTGGATTATAAACATAGTGGATTACCTCACATAATCATATTTAATTCAAATGTATTTGTATTATTACATCTCTCCAAAACTTAAAATACAATAGAATAGTAAATTTGGTACATGTGCTTGCATTGCACATGATTTTAACTGGAAATAGATATTGCTAAGAATAATCTAGTATTTTAAAAGTAATATGATGAGTTGACAGTCTGATGAGTGCTTTGATGAAGGTCACAAAGTAAATCCTTATAACTTTTGAATATGAGCATGCTCTCTTTTTTCAAAGGCCATTCAAGAATTTTCTTGACAATGGAGTTAGCTTTTCTATTTCATGGAGTTCATAATTAAAGTCTAAAAATGGTAATGTTGTTTTTAATATTTTAAAGAAGTACACATAAGCAAATAAACATGGATGATTTTTAATAAGTCCTATTTCAGATTGAGATAAAAAATTATAAAGAAAATATAAAGCTGCACAGAATTTTGAAAGACTAGATTATCAGCTCATAATATTAATCTGACTATAGGCACAAGACAGTCCTGTGTTTTCCTTTAATTCCCTGTACAGTTCAAGTATTTATATGCAAGTATGTTTTAGGGGTTATTTTAATACAATCATTCTAATGGCGATGTAGAATGAAAATATGAACATTACTTCTGCAGGATTTTTTTTTAGAATCTACTATTTTGACAAAGTTCTCTTTCTTTTTTCATCTGGGGACTCCTCCTCCACAGTTGGCCAACTTGTTTTCCTCCTCCAGCCTTTCTCTTTTACCTATAGTGAAGGTATAATTCCATATGAAGAGTGAAGAAGTACACATTTATTCTAGAAAGTCACACAATGAACATTTTAAATTTTTTGTCTTTTACTGTATCAGTTTTATTATCCCTGTGACTCCTGAAAAAAACCCTGTTCTGTTAACAAGTAAAATCACTTAGATTTATACTTTTGCTTGTCTCCTAATATCCAGTTTCAAAACTGTGCTCTGTTAAAGTGTCTATTGAACTTCAGTGGTGCTAATATTTCAAGGCCAGTGTTAGAAGTGCACCTCAGGACAGGTCAAGGTAGCAATGTTGAGCATTCAGAGCTCAGTTAGCTATTCTGTTAGTCTGGCAGGAAAGAAAAAATTTGTTTCTTATGTGGCTATATGGTCTCTGCAGGGGTAGTAGTAGGAGTACAGTATATCTCTCTGTGTGATCGAATACAGAAACTGAGCAAGTTCCCACAGCAAGAATTTAAAGGTTTATATTGAGCAGTCACCTTTTCAGATCAAGAAAAAAACAGAGAAAGAAATACTTTTCTGTGCAGATATTACTAGTATTTGATTATGAATTCCGAAGTCTCTGATCATTTGGTCACCTAATGTCTGAAGCAGCATCTGAAAAATAAATACCTTTTGTTCAGAAGTCAATCTAAAATTTGGAATAAAATGTCATTTTGCTAAGGGGTTGTCTTCATAAAAAACCACAAAGATATTCAACATGCAATGCTATGTTAGCACATCAGAAACTTTTGATAAATGCAAAAGAAAAGAAAGGAGAACTAGATTAATAGTCACGGAATCATAGAATATGCTGAGTTGTAAGGGACCCATCAGGATCATTGAATCCAACTCCAGGCCCTGTGCACCTGCATTGCTTGTTTTTCCCTTGATTATTTCTAGATAAAATGCTTTGCAGATGTAACTTTCAGGTGTAATATCAGAGGGTTCCGTTCAATTCTTTCGTCTTCTCACTGAAATTTGAATGTCTGAATATTCGTAGTGGGGATCTTCAATATATGCTTTTAAGGCTACTTTATTTAATAAGATGAACTAAGCAGCTCTAACAGGATTTGTATCAGCATTCTAATTACCAGGAAAAATGGTCAATCATTCTGGGTCAGTTTGTATTCAAACATTTTGTAAAAAGTAGTAGAACACTAAGATCAAATGTATAAAGAACATACCACTGTTGTGAGCCCAAAGACTCAGGATTAATGTGTGCATCAAAGGGGAAAGCAGGACTTGGATCCTGTTTGGATGTATATGGGATGTACCCAACTGATCATGATATTTAATGGTTTTCAGTTCTTGTTCAAAAAAATTTTAAAAACTAGCAAGTCCTCAGAGAACTAAAATTGATGGGCACACTTTTTATTTCATTTCCAAGTAGGTAATTTTTTTCCTACTATTTTTTATAGAAATTTGTTAGGTTTTCTGTGGCCCTGATTAAAATTTAATAATGGCTTTATTGGAAGTAATTTATAGTTGTGCTAATTTTAGTATTTGAGTAATGCTTCTATAAATCAAAATGTCCTTTTGTATATTTCCTGCTCTTTTATGGAATGGGAATGTATTTGTTTATGAAGGGATTTTTTTGAGTAATCAATTGCTGCCAGTCAAAACTAACAATAAAAATCCACAGTTGTTCTGATTTTTCATCAGATTTCTAGGAAACCCAGAGAGATTGTGGCATATTCTTATTTTACAAAACAAAACCCCAAAATAATAAAATTCATGGCTACCTACATGTATACAGCCATAGAGTTCTTTTCTCCTGCTACATGTATATCATTCCCAGTTAGCATTAACTGAAATTATACCTACTCATCAGAGGACACTGGAACTTTTAATAACGTTTTAGATATAAGTATTCAGGAAAAGCAAAAGCTATCTGCCTTTGAAATTGTGAAAGCTGTACTAATTTTCATAAGGCAAAAATTTTTCAAATCCTCTTTTCATATTTCACCTTGTATTGGATCTTTTTTTTTCCTTTCTTGTAATTGGGAACCAGATTTATTGTTTGGTCCTAAAACATTTAAAACATTTCAAGAGAATTACTTAAGTAAATGAGCTTTGTTTTAAATCTTTGGGGGATGAATTGGATGGGACTCTGAGCAACCTGGTCTAGTGAAGTGTCCCTGCCCATGGCAATGGGGTTGGAACTAGATGATTGATCTTTAAGATCCCTTCCAAACTGAAACATTCTATGATTCTATGAAAGTATTACTTGAGTAGGAAGCATAGAGAAAGTTGCTGTGTACTCATTGTTCCTGGAGAAACAAGAATGATAAATTGTTAGAACAAAGAACACTAAAACCTTTCCTAAGCAAACACCCAGTAAGTGAGTGTTAGCCCTGAAACAGTTAATTTCTTAAATATAAAGTGACCACTTTAGTTTATATATTGTGGTGCCCAAAACTGCACACAGTACTCAAGGTGAGGCCATACCAGTGCAGAGCAGAGCAGGACAATCAACTCCTAAAAACGACATTAAGCCATTAAAAAGTTTCCAAAGGAAGGCCATGAGGATGGTGAAAGGCCTTGAGGGGAAGCCATATGAGGAGCAGCTGAGGTCCCTTGGTCTGTTCAGCCTGGAGAAGAGGAGACTGAGGAGAGACCTCATTGCAGTTACAGCTTCCTCATGAGGGGAAGAGGAGGGACAGGCTCTGATCTCTCAGGTGACCAGTGACATAATCCAAGGAAATGGCCTGAAGTTGTGTGAGGGGAGATTTAGATTGGATATTAGGAAAAGGTTTTTCACCCAGAGGGTGTTTGGGCACTGAACAGGTTCCCCAAGAAAGTGGTCACGGCACCAAGCCTGACGGAGTTCAAAAAGTGTTTGGAGGATTCTCTCAGGCATGTGATGGGACTCTTGGGGTGTCCTGTGCAGGGCCAAGAGTTGCATTTGATGATCCTCTTGTGTCCCTTCCAACTCAGCATATTCTATGAGTCTACGATATAATTACTTCTTTAGTGAGAAGACAGTTAGGAATTAGAGTGAAGACAATTAGTTTTCCAACTATAGATATTAACAGAAGAATATCCTTTCACAATAAGGAGCTGTTGACCACATCAAGTCCAAATTTGAAATTCAGCTCCTACATCAGCAGACTACAGCAGGGGTAGAAGACACAAAGTGGACCTAATAGTGTTTCATCTAGCCTTACCTTTTACATACATTACAAATTAGAGTAGTAGGTGAAACTGCTCTAAACTAACCATTCCAGTATTCTGCAGAACCCTTATATAAAAAGTCTTCATTACAGCATTAGGAAGTGAGAATTATTTTGGAACATTCCCTTCATCCCAGAAGAAATTCCAGGGAGCAACAGAGGAGAGTGTCTTTAAGTCACTACTAAATTATTTACTCACAATAAAAATTATGTCTCTACAAATTGCATATCATATTTTAGAATAAATGGATAAGTCTTTCTACTTACAAAGATATTTTCACCAGTATAAATGCTATAAGCATGCCTGGGTTTAGATCACTATGTTAGGGAAAACAACTTTACTTCAGTAAGATATATTTAGTTTGCTATCACTTGATCACATATGTTGTATTCCACAGTGTCTTGTTTTGAAGTAAGTTTACAGAAATTCATAAATACCTTATAAAATCTTCAGCCACTGATGACACCTTATTCTAATCATAAATATTTCCAGATAATGAAAATAATAAGATTTTTTTTATTTCTTGAAACATTTTCTTCCTTTTAACAATATGTCTTTCTTTTGCCCTGTCCATTTGCAAGTTCTTTCTATGTATGTCTTTATTTTCATGGGAAGGATCTGGACAGTCTGCTCCTGCAAACCTAAGTCTATGTCTAATCTAGGCAGTGCATAGGTTTCTTTCACAGCCTTCAAAAACACACAAGTCTTAAAGCGAATAATATAATTTTGTCATTTATTTTAGGATGTTTTTGTATTAGACATCAAGAATGTAAGAGTTCAGTTACCCAAGCTGAGTGGTCTACGGAATTTGTATGCTATGGTCAGATTGATTACTCAGAATTTTTTCCCTTTGTTTATTTGTTATTTGCTTGTTTTGCTCTTTTGTTTGTTTGCTTTTTGGTTTTGTTTTGTTTTTCAAGTCAGATACACAAACTCAGTTTAAAAGAAATAATTGGTCAGTGCCTTAGAAAAATTTCATTCTGGTCACAACATAATTAATTGTAAGTATTGTTAAGGGCTACTGCGTGGTGTTTCTTGTTATTTCAGGACTGTAGGTTTTTAAACTGGTTGCAGCAACCTATGCTTAACAAAACAGTAAAATATGCAAGAGGTAACTGTAGAAAAGATGAGAATTAATAATTTAACTAATCCTTTATATGCATGTCATAGAATAAATACCAAATGTAATTATTTTCACAACCACCAGCAAGTCCAATCAAAGAGTGCTTTGTTTCATTCCTAATATGTACAATGGTAGGAAGAATAAATATTCCTGTTATTTGATTGTATTCCTTTTAATATAATGAACAAAGGAATCAACTATCCAAATGGTGTGTTTTAGAAATGTGACTGTTTAATTCAACTGCATTTGTGGCCAGTGATTTATAAGCTTGGTCTTGAAATCTCATTTATTAATTCAGTGGTAGTTTAGATATTTTCCTTAATATACAAATGAATGAAAAAATAAAAAGTCTGGAAATGAGTGTTTGCTCAGCATGCTGCTTGAATTTCTCAGCTGAAGTCAGGTTTGTTTTAGTAAAAGCTGAATATATGCTGAATATTGATATATAGGTTTAGGCTAAAAATGTCCATAAGTATCTGTCTATGTATGAATGTATGTATGTATCTAGCTCTCTATCTATCTCTCTAAATTTAGGGATTAGAATTAATTTTTAGTAAAAATCTTGTTTTATGCAATCAATATTTTAATAGTGTCATCTAGCTCTATTACCTTGAATTAGCATGTGTGGCACAGGTCAGCATCATTCGTTTTGTAAGCTTTTACCTTACTGCTGTACCAAGATGATGGAATATGTATGAGAACATAAGCTTACTTTTAATCGCCATCTCCTTTTCTAAAGCCACTCTATCATATCTTTTCAAGTGTTAAAGGTTCTTGGCAGCTGAAAAGGATTCACTGCTAAAGGGGCTAGAGAACAATTGACTGTCTTTTGCAGTACTTCTCTATCATGAAGATCTCTAATAAATTCAAAGATAAGAATCAGACTAGCAGAGAGGAAAATATATTCTTCCAAGTAACATATTGTATTTATAGGTCCAGATTAAGATCTTTCATGCAATTTGATTTTCAATGTGGCTCTTCAGTGCAGTAGTCTTTTCTTTTTCCCTATGTTAAAGCAGGTGTGAATCATAAACATGCCATTTTTAATTTAGCAGGTCCTGATCCTGTCAGTGTATCTATGCAACTTACTAGCTGTTGACAAGAATCTGACCTCTCTGCAGTAACTCATTGAGATAAAGATTTTCTAGGCTGGTGTCTGAAGCATGAAGTTTTGAAAGGGACAGCTTGGATTTTGATATACACCATCACCAAAATGGAAAGAACAGCTTGATGCTTGTAATATAATAAAGTATAATACATTTCCGTTAGCTGCATAAGGGTGGGAGGAATTCACAAAAGAAGGCCTGATAGCTTTTGGTCCAGCTGTCAAGAAATTCTTGGGTTGTCCAGTTCTGAGCTTTCTGAAATGGACTCTAATGGGCATTCACATTGTCAGAATGTGCCAACAAGGATTTTCTTTCTGCCAGCAATGGCAGTTATGTTTGGACAGAATTTGAGATAAATGTAGACATGGATATAATTATGTAAGTAAGGCATATTTGTCTTATGCCACAGCAGGGCCAAGAAAGTGTTTAGCAAACAGTGAGTGGAAGAAGGTCAGGGAGAGGGTTATCACCCTTGAAATTGATGTGTTTTCTTCTGTACTGCATAGCAGAAGCTAAGCTCTGAAAAGTATGCACTTAAGAAATCCTTGTTCCTTTTTGTATTGCTTGGACTTAACATTTACCATGTTTTCCCTTTATTACTGACTGTTCACATACAATCTAGTTTAATAACGTATTTCAGAGTCTCTGAATATTTAAGTTTCCTAGTTTGTCCCCAGATACCAGAATTTGTTTGGTTTCTCTTGAGCATTCTTTTGATTTTTGAACCTGTTCTGACTAAACCAATTTTCTAACTTAACTGGGCTAATATTATGGAATTAATAGAATAACAGAGATTTGAGGATTCAGAATAATGTTTGATTCTGCTCTCAACTTTCTCTTTGCTTTTGGGAAGGTAATATTGCTTCTTAATATCAGGTATATCAAAGAAAGTCAATTAGGAGTGGGTTTTGCATACTGTTTTATGACATTCTGATAGAATATTCTATAAGTTGCATCATCAGACCAAAGAAGCAGTGTATACAAAGTGTTCTGAAAACTGTAAGCATCTAGCAGAAAAAAGTTTTTTACCTAGTTATTAGATTCTGTTGAAGATAAATACATAGCATACCACGATATCTAACAGTTATATTAAAAGTTCATTTAAAGGTTTTTGACTGATCATAGTCTTTTTAAATTCTGTATGCTATTCGACCAGCAATGGAAAGAGCTATATTACAGGCACATTTATTAGTGTTGCTATGCAGCCACTATTATAACTGCTTCTGTAACTCAGAAAAATACGTAAAAGTAACTTTATTCATACAGATCTAAGCCTGTGGCCCTGATACTTTCAGCATACAGGAATTCTGAGTTCCAAAATGCAAATTCCTGATGACAAGAAGTGAACCTCAAATTTATATTCACAGAATTCAGCAAGTCCATTGATATCTATAAGCAATTTACTTACTATGTCTTTGTTAGGTGCTTATTTATTTAATAACAGTGATCTTGGAGCATATCTTTTTAAATTTCATATCCTATTCAAGAGTGAGAAAGGTGAGAAATTGCAGAAATAAGCTTTGATTTGCTTAAGTTGCATCTGAACACTGGATTCGCAAATTAGTGATCAGCAGTTTATATGTGGTTCTTTGAATTACTGAGATGAGGCATTATGCTTCACTTAATGCTGAAGCAAGCAGTTTGTGTGGATGCATATCACAGCTATTTAGTACCTGTACTCAAAGGAATTTTCCAGACATGGATACATTTATGGTATTGTGGCATACGGACTGGTTGACCAAAGGAATGATACTAGTCAACTTGCAGCAAAACCAAAACCATTGAAGTTAATGACAATATCTTGATGATTATTTGGAACATTACAGTTCCACATAGTGACCACACATGAAATTCCTAGTGGCCATGTAAAGTCACCATAGCATCATTTGCAAGTTGATTATATTGGTAGAATATAAAAATTTGTAAATTCTGTGAGAGAAATTCCTGAAAATCTTTAAAGCACATTCAGATATTTTCCAAAATTATAAATTCCAGTACACAAAAGAACTACTTTAGGGAGGCCCCATTGTTTGCAACTATTAAATAATTCTTTATTTGCTAATTTGATTTTTTTTTAGTTTGATACCTCTTTCATCATTTGTTATGAAGACTATACTTCATACCTTGACAGTTTTCACTCAGAATTAGAATGGAGTTCATTATCTTCATTCCTGATAAAAGTCAAATGTAGTAAAACTCAAGGGCACAGGACAAACAAGGAACATACAAGACTATAGAACTTATTTCCAGGAAAGAAAATATGGCACAGCAATCACAATTTCCTGTGAAAGTGTAAAAGCTATTTCAGACTTCCATGTGCTTTTTTAGGAATAATATATTTACTTCAACTAAAACTTGAGCTGCAAAAGACTGGAATTGTGTGAAGTATGAAACACAACATTTTTATTTGTGCATTTAATATCTGTAAGGCATTTCTATTTGAGTGATGAAAATTAGATACATAAAGATTTAGGCCATAAAATTAAAACCTTGTCTGTATCAAAATGTGTGATCAACATTATCTGTAAGAAAATTGTATTTCCCTAGAAGGGGTAGGGTCTCAGCCAATAATATCAGATATTGTTTCATGATTAAGTATCTGGAACAACAGACTCTAAAATGTCACATATCAAAATAAAGCCAAATATCATGTAATTTCTATAATAAACACAGTTCAGTTGCACTTACTGTCACCACACAGGTTAGATTTCATAGGAAGACAATGAGAATAATAGTTATTTTTTTTCAGACAACTGAGTTGAAGGATGCACAGGATCAAATTCAGAGAAGTATCATGTTCCTCTGATTTTTGGGGAATTTTTTGCTAATAAATTCTCAAAATCTCTTCTCACACATTGTGAAAATAATTTCCATTCTTTTTTGGCTTCTAAATGACATATTTAATAAACTATAACAGCTACATATTTATGTTTCAGTAGTAATTTTCTCTAATAAATAAGTAAATTCAAAATTAAGATTATATTTTAGATTGATTTTTGAGTTCAAAAAAAGTTTTTAACATTATAAGGGGAATAAGATTCTGTTCTCAGACCCTGAACTTGCAAACAAATTCTTCTGGTTCTTCTGTTTGCAAAGAAAATCTTAAAAACACAGAATTACTTAATCTAATCTCCAGTTTCTCAACTGTCTTGTTCATTTGGAGTATTTTCACTTAGTTTGCAAAGTTGATATTTAATTTTCAGTAGTGCAGACTAACAAACTCCTTAGGTGGTCAAAAAAGGGAAAAAAAAGTGATATGCACTTGACAAAAAGCAGAAGTTTGTACTTTAGCTTGTCAAATTTAGGTGAAAAAATTTGAGAAATTACTAATAATGGAGAATCTTTGTGAAACCAATCTTTTGTTTTCTCACACCTGGCTTAAAAATAATTAAGAACAAACTATCCAGTCACACCTATGCAAAGATTTAGTTTTGGGCTAAGAGTACTAAATTTCAATGTCTAAACTTCTTTATAGTCTGTGGAGTGGCCTAAGAAAAAGGAACCACCAAAATATTCTGCTCATTTATTGTTGAAAAGAGAGACTATGCATAAAGTGTATTCCCTCTTTCTCCCTCCACTTCCTTCACAAGGATAAGAAATTATTAAAAAGCCCTAACAAAGAGAAACAAGCAAACAATAAAACCCAGGCTTTTTAACAAACTAACATCAGAATGCTGTTTTGGAGACTATAAAACTGTATAGTGTGTCATAGCAATGTGACCTAGTAACTGGTATAGTCACAGTGTATAGTCTTTGTGGTTCAGTCATATCACTTGTATTCTGTAGAACAATTCTGAAAACTTCTGTGTTTTAAACAAAATTTCAGTTTATTGTTGAAAGGAATTTTTAATTAATGTTTTCTTAAAAACCCATAATTCTATGGAAAGAGTTCATTAAGGCACTATCAATATCAATGAAGAATATCAATGAAGACCTGCATACCTATGTTTTTTCAATCTTTGTCTTTACTTTTTCCAGCTGTAGGCCTTGCTGCCTGTCCAGAACCAGTAATTCCTAGCAATGGGATGAAATCAGGAGATAGATATATGGTGAATGATGTTTTGTCATTTCAGTGTGAGCCAGGATATACATTACAGGTATTTCTTTCTTTCTTTTTTTCTTTGAATAATGCACTGTGGACTAATTGCAATAAAATGCCAAGAGACCTGCCAAAAACGTATTCTAATGAACAGTCTGTATCGTGTACATAGAGATGATTTAAGTAGAGCCTATGCAAGTGCTCCCAAATTATAAAGCTACAGATGTGTGACATTTCTGGGCCCCAGAGAATCTGGGCTGGCAAATCTTGTCTTAGATCAACATACCATTGAGCAGTAAAGGCCATCAAAATGGACATTGAAATAACATGGATAAAATGTTTTCTCTAGAAAATTGTTATAGTGCTATCCTGTAGAGTACTGTGTTTTTCCTTTTGGGAGATTGATTTATCTAGGTGAAATTTTAATGTAGAAATACATTGTGGGATTTTGTCCTCTGCTCAGGAATTGTAGAATTGTTTCTAACGCAAATTTTTTTCATGCTAAATCTGCTCTTAAAAATCTTTCAGGGAAAGGTATTAGAAATTAGTTCACTGATTGGGGATGTTCACATACTGGTTTAGTTTCCCATGGTAGACATATGATTGAGCTGCTCTTTGTAAATGTTTCAGCACACTGTAAATCTAAGACTAAAAGCTTTTTTTCTTTCCTCACTAGTTTCTCTAATTTGTTTATATATAATCCACCACTGGTAAAATACATTGAGAACACCTGAGTTCAGAATTATTTGGTTGGTAATAGGTCCCACTCAAGACAGTATAAAATCCATATCAGAGAAAGCAAAGCATCACAACTTCTCCTTACAAGGATAAAGTTGCCCATCTGAGAACTGCCAATTGAGTGTTCTCTCAACATATGTAGGATATTTCTTCGGTCTCTATATTTCTTACCATTGTACTAAAATTCTGCCAGGATTCAGACTAAGCATCTTACCCCTTAGGCTGCCTGTGGGAACACCTGCACATGAAACGTCTCTCTAGGTAACCAGGAATATGCATACCTTTTCAGTCATGTATGGCAGGTATAGGTCAAGTATTTAACTAATTCATTCTCTTTACTTGTATTACATGACTTGAAACAACCTGCATCAGGAGTATTCCATATCCATAGCAAAAATATTTTGTTATACTAGTATTCTGCTAATTAGAAAAGATTCAAGACTTGAGCACAACAAAGCCTATTCTCTATCCACCCTGAGCACTCATTGCTTCTTTAACAGTTTGAGGGTTGCTTAAAAGCCAGCTGATTGTTCATATATGAACTACTTACATTTTTTTTCTTTCAAAATTAATATTATTTTGAAAATACGTTATGGTATAAACCCTTTAACTTTTGGTGTTTAAACTTTATTTTCTCTATTTCATCTTTCCCTTTCAGTATCCTTTGTAGGTAGCATGCCAGTAAGAAAATGAGAGATTTGATAACATTTTTATGACATGGTCCCTTCAGAAGGACTATCTGTCATTAAAACTTGGCTCCAAAATAGATTCAGACTTTCATTTAAAGACTGCTGTTGAGCCATTAACAGTTTTCTATTTCAAAGTAGCAGTAAACTAAATAAATTATGAAAGGACATATTATGTGGCTATACTGATGTTGCTATAGCTGAGGCAAAGATATGGGAACTGAAATTTCATCCTCAGCACTGTTTATTTGTTGGAATGGAGTGCTGACATGGTTTTGGCCAAGCTGAAATATAACAGTTCGGTAATTATCACAAGTCAGAGACAGGCAGTTTGCATCATGGCATTTCTTTTGGAGATGAATTCAGAAGATAAAAGTTGAGGAGGTAGATATACAAAACATTGTACATTTGCACTCAAGGCAAGAAAACAAGCCCACACACTTCCCCTAGTATATATGTAGCTTATATGTTCTTTTAGGGCTTTTCTGCATGCATTAAGCTAAATCTAGCATTATTCATCTGTAGACTCAGGACAGTCTATTTCAATGCAGAGTCTATCTGGAAGTCAGCCTGTAAGAAACTTGGTTACACAACAATAAATATAATTGTATTTTAAGAGTTGTGTGCAATTCTTTATATATTTTTATTCAGTTCCACTTTATGGTGAAAGGATCAGAATCTGCTGGTAGAGCTGTTATATAATTGCTGTTCATATAATTGCCAAGAAGTGTTTGTTTAGTGCCTTGTTGCCGTGATCCAGGTCACTACTTCTGAGCTGTTATGACTAAAATACATATAGGTGAACATCTGATTTTTGGCTAAGCTTATAGCAGTGATCTGATGGAAAAAAAAGTGAAAAACTAACCCTATACTAGTGGTTTCCTATTGAGTTGGAATAATGTATAATCCAATTTATTTAATCTAAAAAACAGCCATCTGATCTCAATCAGCTGTTTAGACTTTCATTGTGATACTAGAGATAAACAGCCGTACACTTCCAAGTGTATTAATTCTAAGATTTTCTGTTAGAATAGGAACTTTACTCTTAAAGTATTGTCCTTCTTCACTGATATCAAAAGGTTAACACAGGTACCTAATTTTAAACTGCTTAGATTTAGTGGTGTGACCTCTGCTTGTATTGCCCATCATATTGCAGACTCTTTTATCCCTACCTTTTTCAACAAGGAAACATCTAAATTTTGCATATGGAAAAAAAGGGCATCATTATTGTGTCTTTACTTACATGGATTAGAAATGGATACATGCTCAAGCACCATCAAGTATTCTGTCCATACTTAAAATAGTACTGGTGAAATATTGATGTGGACTGATAACAGTAGAATTTGATTACTTCAGAAATGGTTGGAATAAGTACAGGAAACCTTTTGAAGATCCACATTGTTAACCCTGGCTTGATGTTTTAGATCTACTCTTACTTACAAAATGATCAGAAATGTGAGTTCATAAATACAGTATTAGTATAACATAATGATTCATTTGTGAAGAAGAGATCTGCACACAAAAAAACCTCTCATCTGTATTAATGCTAAATTTCAATGCACTACGTATATCACTATCACAAAACCGTATAATGTCTTTTGTCTATATGCAGGTCTTATCTGTAGCCCTTTAATATGACTAACTGCACTTTTTTTATATAATTACAGGGATTCTATCATTAAATACTTTCTTAAAATTTCACAGCATATTGTTCCTTAACTGTATATATTCCAACCATAAACCTCTTTTTCCATACATCTAAAAATCTAACACTGGCTGTGGAAGCTGACATATATAAAAACTAGTTTCATGAGCTCGTTCAAAGTGTAAAACAGAAGACCTTCAATATCCAAATTCAATAGAAAAGAGTTTGAACCTTTTCAAAATATTGATGAGAATTGCTATGCTGTATGGACTCTGCTGTAAGAAAGTGCATACATATCTATCTATATATATAGCATGTTACTCATGCTATATATATAGACAGGACAAGTAAAATGGGTCCAAATTAAAAAGAAATAGTAATGAAAATAAGGTTCTAAGAGTCACAGTATGTTTGCTATTCAACAAATACAGACCAGCATAACTTTTCAGAATCTTTTTTTTTTTTCATTCTAGCTGTGAATTTATCCTCAGTCTTTAGAGAACATATTCACAGCTAGCGATAACAATCAGGTGTGGATTAGTTTATAATTGAGACTTACCAGAAAAGTCATAGAGCTCAAACTGCTACCTGGAGATGCATAAGAAAGGTAATTGCTAGCTGTAGGATTAAGTGTCTCTCCACAGGAGGGAACTTTAAAAGACTGAAATCAGAGCGTGCTCTTGTTGGAAAGAGGCTTGAAGCTAGAGGAATCATTTAATTTTATTTTTCAAAAGATCTTTTATGGCTATTTTACGTTTTTCCTGACTGGGGTAGTTAAATTATGGCTTCCCCCTTGACTCACATCAGAGACATGCAATCACAGAAAACTAGGAAAAGAGAATAAACTAAAAGAGTGCAATCATGGAAGACTAGAAAGAGGGAGTGAAAGAGGGTGTAAAACAGGGAATATTGCATTAATTATATTATTCAAAACCTCATCCATTTTTCAAGTAACTAAGATGACACAGTAGGTGCATGCACATTTTTTCCTTTAAAAAGGTTGCTTTTAAGGAAAATATTTTTATTGAATTATCAATTTGTATTGTTTTTAGAAGAAAAAGTCTAATTCATTTTTCATTATTTTAGTGAAAACTGATCCTTTTTTTTCCTTCCAAGTAATTTTCTGGATGTATTTCAGTTTGGCGTTCAGAAGATGATTGCCTAAATATACTTTACTAAATGATTAATTAAAGTAGTTTTATCCCATGCAATTCTATATGAACTTTATTCAAGGTTGTGTGTAAACATTCCAAATGATGTGAAAGAAATGTCATCAAATGGATTTTTTTTTATTGCAGTTTATCTATTCATTCTTTTTCTTATTTTTATGAGATTATGATTGCTATGGAAAAATAATATTTAAATAAATCTTCATATTATATTGATAAGATATGCTGGCTTACTAAATTTTAGACTTCTAATATACTCCATAAAAATAAACTAGGGATGTTAAGTGACTTGCTCCAGTTTGTATATCCAAATGATTAAAGCAGAAAATAAACCTTGTTCTCAGTCCCGTGTCTCAATCTTTATATCAGTTGCTCTCACTCTTGCCAGTTTATTCAGCTTTTGCATTTCAGCAGCAGAATACATAACCTGAGTACCTCAAAGGACAGAATTGGCAAAAAAAGACTTTTTGTGCTACTGTTTTCAGTTTGAACTGTTCCTAGGAAAAATGAAGATGGGAGCATTTTGGCCCTAGGCAGTCACCCTGAAGTATGTGGGATTAGACTTTGCAAGTTATAGCCATGTCTTAATTCCTGCCATCACATGAGTCTGCTTGGTTCTTGTGATTTTTCTTAAAAATAGGCAGATTAAATTATTCTCGACAGCTAAATAAAGAGGCACTTGTATTCCTACAGCTGTCTGCCAAGATGTTGCATGTATGCAGTGAGTCATGTTGTGAGGCCATGTGAGAGGTCAAGGCCTGCTGCTATTTGTTGATGACAGTCTTGGCATGGTCCACATTGAATATCTGTAGCAAGTAGATGTGGACCAAATTCCTCTCTGTGTCTGTACTACTCACGCAGAGCAATGGTTGATTTACTCCGGATTGCAGCCTAAAAATCAACCACCATGCTTGCACTGTGGATGGATGTGAGAGATTGGTTACATGAAAAGGGACATATAGATTCAGGATATACAGATTCTTTGCAGCTTACTGATCTGAGAAGCTGGCTACGTGAGAACGGGCACATAGGCCCTTGCAGCTAGCTGAGCAAGGTCTCATAAGACAATGCACCACACATCCTGTGTAACACCTGAAGTTACAGAATATTCCATGTATCTTGCTCAGTAACTGAACCACCATTGAGTCTTACTGCTGAACTATGGGTTTATTTGCAGAGCCAGCAAGGTTAGGTTTTGGCAGCAAAACAATGGACATCTGTGGTTAGAAGGCCAGGGAAAAAGACAGGTTTGCTGACCACGAAAGGGGGTCTAAGGAGGGGTTTAGAATCAGCTTAATCGACGTGAAGCACTTAGAATGCGCCGTTACGAATATGCATAAAGCTTATTATTGTTAGTATATAAGGAGTTCTGGTACGATCAATAAATCGGATTCCTGCTGACCACTCTCAGCTTCAATGGTTCACTGAACATACCAAAAAGCTCACTGGTCAGGACAGTCCTTTCGATAGATGGTTTCAAGGGACCTTTGGAGGACTTGGAGTTTGGGCCGTAAGTCTCATAAAAGAAGGTCTTAGATGGGTCGGCATCATACTTTTGCTATTGCTTGGAGCACGCATTATATTTTCTTGTTTAGCCAAACGTGTAGATCAACTAACTCAGGGAGTTTTGCTTGCTCAAACTAATATAAACGGGGGAATTGTGAGAGATTGGTTACGTGAAAAGGGACATATAGATTCAGGATATACAGATTCTTTGCAGCTTACTGATCTGAGAAGCTGGCTGCGTGAGAACGGGCACATAGACCCTTGCAGCTAGCTGAGCAAGGTCTCATAAGACAATGCACCACACATCCTGTGTAGCAACTGAAGTTACAGAATATTCCATGTATCTTGCTCAGTAACTGAACCACCATTGAGTCTTACTGCTGAACTATGGGTTTATTTGCAGAGCCAGCAAGGTTAGGTTTTGGCAGCAAAACAATGGACATCTGTGGTTAGAAGGCCAGGGAAAAAGACAGATTTGCTGACCACGAAAGGGGTACTAAGGAGGGGTTTTAGGATCAGCTTAGTCGACGTGAAGCACTTAGAATGCGCCGTTACGAATATGCATAAAGCTTATTATTGTTAGTATATAAGGAGTTCTGGTACGATCAATAAATCGGATTCCTGCTGATCACTCATATTGAGCGTCTGGGTTTCCCCTCTATCACGACAGATGGAATACATTGGAATTGAAACAGGGAGTGAACTAATTAGACTATATGAATGCACACAGTTAACTGCTTCTGTCTTATAACCATACATTTAAGAGGTTTTCAAGTTACCAGAAGAAAGGTGTTTGAGAATATTTATGCAATAGAAGAATAAGAACATGAAACCTGAACTATTTGAAAATAGAGTTTCATTCAAGTAATTATTATGTAGTTCGCTGATTAGATTATCCAGGAGGTCCTCTGTAGCTCTGTTTTTCAGAAAAGTCCCATAAATAAATATCTGTAATCTGATTTTTTGCCCTTTCCAAACAGGGCCGTTCTCATATTTCATGTATGCCAGGAACAGTTCGACGCTGGAACTATCCATCTCCTCTCTGCATTGGTATGGAAACTTGTTTTCAGTGTTCTGACCATCAGTCACAAGAAACTCCTGACCTTGTCATGTCTATTGTTCCTCAACTTAATTCTGCTTCATTCAAAACTTTTTTGAGTTTCCATTTGTATCTATGAAATATGGAAAAAAAAAAAAGATTTTTTTTGTCTATATATAGTGAAATGCTATTTAAAAAAAAATATCGTGAGAGTGAGCAAAGGAGGAAACCCATATGTTAACCATTGTTTAGCTTGTCCTGAATACTCTGCTTTGAATCAGGCTGAATCTTCTTTATAAAGGAGAGGACATTAACAGATTCCTTTTGCAGCATGCTCAGCTTGGAAAACCTAGGACCCAGGCAGGTCATGCAGGGCACCTAGGAGATTTCCTAAAGAAGCGGTAGTGAAGAGCAGCTCTGAAGCCAAGCCTTCAGGGGTGGTGGAATGAAAAGGAGTTCTAGGGATCCAGAAAAGGCTGGCTCTTTTCATCTGAGAAAGCTGTTAAATGATGCTGAGTTAAAAGTAAAGCTAAAAAGCATTTTCCTTTTAAGTACATTTAGAACTTAGCCAAACGGATCTGAGTTTTCTGTGTGTAGAAAATAATCTTCTGTAGTATTGTTTCTTAATTAGATAAAATTTAAGACAGTCAAGATTCTGCTGTATTTTGGTATGCTTATTTCAAGAAAAAGCAGGAATTGAGGGGTGAGAAGCACAGGTCCATCATAATGTTCTGTCACTTCAGCTTTGAAATACATTATTCAGTGAATGCTTTTAATTTTAATATTCAATCAGCAAAAGCTGTTCCTACTAGTTTCATATCTAAGAGGAATTCAAAATATTGGGATGATATTGAACAGCACTAATGTGAAATGGTTTTAGAGATTCCTTGTCAAGTTGAGCCCATATATTATTTTGTATTGTCAACTTCTACAGAAGCAATCACTTCTGATTGATATGAAAGCAGTGCATTTCCTTCAAATCAGTTTTAGAAATGGAAAACTTATTCAAGGAGGGGTGTTTTGGGCTTTGGGAACTTTTGTTGTTTCTTTTCTTTTTGTTTCACCCTTATGTTTCACCTTGCATACTAAATATAGTTCCTTTTTGCAAACATTAAACTCATTGAATTATGATATCCCGGGAGCTAAAATACCCCTAAGAGAAAAAACAAACCCTTAAAATATGATCCTCCCTTTTCTCTCATCTCTAACACTTAAAATGTTGATTTCTATAGAATGCAAGCCAAAATCAGTACAATTATTACAACAGAGAGTAACACAATGTTACAATTGTGTTATCAGATCATGTATCAATGTAATGCCTGGAATGCAGACTCACAGGCCTTAAAGTAATGATTCCTCAAATAATAAATATAAATTACAGCATTCTAATTTGATTTCTTGAAGTTATTCTTACTTCATATTACTGTCCTAGCATATGTGTAAGCTCAGCCACTTTTTTGCAGGTTGCTTCAAGTATTTACAGCTTAGCTTTATGTCATCCTAAGTGATGCAAATGGGTTTTCAATTTCCAGACATATGAATTTGCTGAATAGAAGCATACCAATTGAAAGCAAAGAATACTTCTGTTATGCAGCAAGTCTATCCTCTTTCTGAATTGAAGCAAAAACTCTGGTGGGGTTTCTGTTTGCTTCTTTGTTTTTAAATTCAAGTGTAATTTTGGTTATATTGAGTAATAGATCTGTTGCATCATTATTTGGGATCATAATTCAGTTTAATTTCAGATTTTTTCCTCTGATTGTGAAACATATCTCAACATATCACCCGACATTTTTAACAGTAACTGCCAAGCTGAGGCAATGGGTTGCCTGGTCTATATGTGCAATTACACATTTGTAGTTATATTACAGGGAACATATCACCTTACACAAAGATTTTGATCTCAATCAAATCCTTTTTTTTCCTCCTTCATGACGAGTTTTTTGACTGTGATAAATTTCACTGCTTTTGGGTCACGGGAATAAAATGGAAAACCCATTTTGAATTAAACATATGTCAAATATTAGGAAATAATAAAAGATACAGTGATTTTCTTTTTGTTTTTAATAGCTAAATGTGGTGGAACACTGACAAACATGGCTGGTGTGATCCTGAGCCCAGGTTTTCCTGGAAATTACCCTAGCAACTTAGATTGTACATGGAAAATTTTATTGCCTATTGGATATGGTAAGTAAACTTATATTGGAAAAGCAATTATTTGTAATCATCAGATTGAAATATATATATGAGTATTATGGTTTCCAATATGAAGTAGATTTTATCCAGTGAATGTATTGTGAACCCTTACATAATTATTTGCTATCTTTGAAATGAAACTGGTTGTCAATTTTTAAATGTGACTTTGCCAAAGCAACTTTTTATTAACTCACACTGTCTCAGAAACTGATTTCAAAGCAAGTGAAATCTGTGGCATGAAGATATATCAGATGAAATAAATAATGTGACTTCTAAATTAAATTTGTAAATTTTGTTCTCCAAGTGATTTAACAGTAATTTATGTTCTATAAAAATAGACAAAGCCTCACTTCTAGAACTATGAATTTGGTTAAAAGCATTCTCAAAATGTGTTCCAAATCCTAGATTACAGTTGCCAACTTAGAATCTTTCTAGGTTTACATTAAAACTATTGTCATACAGAAAATATCTTCACAAATAAGTAATAACTATGTTGAAAAGGTAATGATAGATAATAAGAGATCTCTAAGTTCATGTATAAAACACAGTCTTCTATCATTATCAGAACTGAAATAGGAATAAGTTTTCTTGCTGTGAAACTTCATGTCCCATACTGTAAATTCAATGCCAATGCTCAATAAGAAAATTAATTTTAAAAACTTGTTACAAAATTCCCTATTCTTATCCGAGGAAATTCGTTTATTTTTCATTTTCTCCATTTGCATTCATAACAGGGATTTTTGTAGTGAGATGTACTACTTTCATAGTATTTCACTAAGTTAATATGTAGAAATACTTTGCTGCTGTTTAGAATAGTGTCCTTTATCAGTGAACACCTGGTAAAACTGATGCATCATAGTTATGGATAGCCTTAGTAGCCTTAGATATCCTTATAGATGTAGGAGAACCAAGACAGAACATCCTTTGCTAGTTTTGATATTCCCCAGCTACATTTGCAGGAAACAAAAATGATAAGCAATGTCATCCTACTTAGGTTATTGCAATACTGCCTTTGAAAAACAGTCCTTTGTATTTCTCAGAGTTGCTCTTTTTCTTTAAGCTTTTTCAGGTAGAAAATGTTTCATGAATTAATTGCACAAGAGCATCTTGTATCTTTTTATTATTTTTCTCACTTTTCTGAAAGTCTCTGGTGGTGGTAATTCTATAAGTAGAAAAGACAATAGTTTTATTTAGTAAGGGTTTTAACAGGTAAAAGGTATTCATAGCACTGATCTATCATTGTCTTCAAAAATACTACAAAAGACATTTTTTACCATCAAGTCCCTACAGCAATATTTTTCCCGAAGTATTTGTTAAATAATCCACATATAATATCTTTATATGAGGTTTAAAATTGCAATCGATGTGATCTTTCACAATGTACTCCTACTGAAACATCTTGGATATTATTTTAATTAAAAGTATAAGCTTGTCTACTGAAAAGCTGCTTGTATACTTGCATTCTATTGTATCGAAACAACTGTGTGCTTAAACAAAGTCTAACAATAAAATTGTGGGAGCTAAATGTGTCCCAAAATGTAGTGCTCTCTTCATTACATGAAAATACATCAGTCATGTAAAAGAAGACACTACTAAAATCCAAATATTTTAAAATAAAAAAATGTATTTTTTCAAGTGAGTTGTTGTGATTTTGAAATTTTCTCAGGTAGCTGTTAATTAATTAACATTTCTAAAAACAATTAGCTCAGCTTGGAATTTTCTTTATTCACAGTACCTTCAAGTGAGAGAGGAAGTTCTGTTGAGATTAGAGCAGGAAGTAATATAATTATAGTTTGACCAGATAATGATTTATTTCCTGTAGCTATCAGTTTTATTCCATGTAATTTTATGTAAGAAATAGTTTAGTGTAGAAAAATTTTTCTTTGACATATCAAATTGACATTTGCAAATTGTATAAACTTGGACTTAAGGCTTGAGGGGACACATACAGTGTGTTCTCTAATTGAAATTAGCATGTTTGAAACTACTTTAAGTAGGTTTGTTTTTTTTTTTTTTAATTACCTTTAAACCTATTTTTTGACTTTTAAAACACAAAGCCTTTCTATACTGAATATATACAAATGGACATAGAAATTCCTTTTCAGGGATCAAATTAGAATGATTCAGTTTTAAAGGTACTCCATGGCTCATCAGAGACTATTTCATAACAGTACTTTTATTTAAATACCTAAACAATTATTCGGGCTCTATATAAATATGCCAAATTTGATTATCTGCTTGTAACTTTCACAATTTAGGTATAACGTTAAGTGGCTGCTCAATTCTTTATCATTTCTATGGTGTTGGCATCCAGTCTCTGTTGGAAATCACTAGCCATGATACTGAAGTCAAGATGTTTCCAGGCTGCTTGGTGTCCTTACCCCATCTCAGATCCCGAGAGTATTGTAAAATTAGTGACTTCATTCAAGTCAGACTAACCATATCCGACATCATACAGAGATGGCTGATATTGTGACTCTGATATGTTTGGTGTGTACCTCTCTATTGATAGCATTGTGTTAAGTGTTCTTATTCAGCAGCCAAAATACTTGATTTCATACCTCCCATTTTTCATAGGTCAGAGAAGGTACTAGAACTAAATAGCCCATATTTTTACAAGTGTTCTATAAAACCCAGTTTATTTGGTATCTTATTTAATTCCTCTTGTAGAAAAAAAAATTCTTTTTTATACAATTGATTCAATCTTAAACCACAGAGATGAAGAAATCAGCTATAAACAAGACTGAGTGAATTACCCTGGTAATCTATTACCGTGGTAATTAGTCTATAATGGTCTCCCCTGGAATGAAGAATATGTCTCTACTGCTAAGTAAGAATGTCAAGCAGAGTTAAGGCATTGAATATTTCACACTGCTTTGTTGGCTCATTCAGTAACTCTGTTTTATTCTATTACAGCTGGTTCTTCACCGTCTACTAGAGCAATGTTAGGCCCAAAAAGTGCAGTTGCAAGTTACTTGGTACTAGGCTTCCAAACCAGGGATTCATCCCTCACTTCTGTTTTGATATGATACATAGGCATGGTTTAAGACTGGATTTCAAGTCCTTAGTCCACATGAAGTAGTGCCAGAACTTCAAAACAGTTCTTCCCATGAGATTATGTTTATAATTCCAACTGTTCAGCATTTTTTGAATGCTTAAAGGCCTTGTTCAAGCACTTGATTCCCAGAGAGGGTTTGTGGTAAATTCTCTGGAGTTAGCACCTGTAAACAGTCTGTAGTTCGGTGCATCTTATAGGGCTGCATGCAGGGTAAAATGGCTCTGAAGGCACACTGGCCCAAGTTAGAGGGAAAAGGAGACAAATATAGGTGACAAGGGGCAGGACAAACAAAGTAGAGTAGATAGTTGGAACTAGGTAGGTAAACTTCCGCCTCTGAAATGTCACTCTGTTAGTAACCTTCCTGGGTGCTGAGCTGATCCTGAGCCTCTGTGAGAGGCCTTGGCCCGGCTACAGGGATGCACTTGGGATGGCAGAGTCCCAGCCATGCCATGGCACAGCAGGATTTATGATTTGCCCCTCCCTTGAGTCTTTATGTTGACTAGTTTAGGAATATGAAAAATCCCTGGTGTTGACTTTGTGACTTTATGGCTTACTTTCATTTGTCCCTTCATGTGTGGTTATGATATTTATTGGTAACCAAAAAAATTGGAAACTATAACTCTTATAATATTTGCAGCTATTTCTTTAACTTAAGCATCCCATTTTGAATAGTGACTAAAATAAAAGCATAGTGCCTGTAACAACTAGTATATTTTTTTTTAATTTACATGCTGTAGTATTAAGCAACATGAGTTATAAAATTTTTCTTTCTTTCTCAATGCTGCAGGTGCACACATTCAGTTTCTGAATTTCTCTACTGAAGCAAATCATGATTTCCTTGAAATTCAGAATGGGCCTCACCACACCAGTTCTATGATCGGCCAGTTTAGTGGAACGGAACTCCCATCACCCTTGCTAAGTACTACTCATGAAACACTTGTCCATTTTTATAGTGATCACTCAGAAAACAGGCAAGGATTTAAGTTGACATACCAAGGTAAGTACAAACTAGCACAATGATCTTTATGGTTAGAAAGGAAAAATAAAATTTTAATTGTTTTTTATTATTATTTTAGAAGATATATTTGGCATATACTATATACCATTTTAAAATCTGTGGATTGTTCAATAAATAGGTTGGAATTTTTAAAATTGAAATTGTGTTGAATTGGAATCTTTGTTCTATTGATGTAAAAGCCTGAAAACAAGGTGATGTTATTTGCCAAAAGTCACATAGCTGATAACCCTTCCCATCCCATTAAGTTGTACTGTTACCGAACCTTACTACTAATATTCACTGCCTTGTTTTCCCATTTATATAATCTTTTTATGTTTATTACAATGATAGAAGTTATTTTAAATATGCAGATGAAAAGTTTAATAATTCGTATGTTATGTATTTGCAGTCTAGACTTCTGTGAAAATTACCCAGAAATGAAAAAATGCCAGATAACACATTCTATATCTATTTTCAAACACATACAATCAGTATTTAAAAATGTGAACTTCTTTTGGTCTCTTACTGTTGGCTTTTTCATCGTCTTCATTGTTTGTTTGTTTATTTGTTTGTTTTCCCATTGGTGACAATAAAACATCATTAGTTTGTGCATATTTTTGAACTGTTAAAATAGTCTTGCTGTCAACTGTTGAGCCCCATTGCAGGATCTGAACAGTTTAACAAAATTTAATGGCTGGTTTAATTCTCAGATATCTGTGAGGGAATTCATGCCACCTTATTCTAGGATCTTAATTTGGGTAACTTGGTTATATGTTGTGCTTTAATACCAGTGGGCAGTTAAACACCACACAACTACTCACTCACCTCCTGCCCACTCCAGTGGGATGGGGGAAGAGGAAAGGAATACTAAAAGCAAGAAAGCTTCGGGGCCAAGACAAAAAACATTGTTTAATAAGTGAAGGATAAGGTGAAGAAGAGAGAGAGAAAACAAAATGATTTAAAGGCAGCTACTCACCACCTCCCACAGGCATATTGATGCACAGCCAAATATGGCTAATGTCCCTAGTTCCCCTCTTTTCCCTTTTGTTGCTGAGCACAACTTCATGTGGTATGGAAGATCTCTTGTTAGTTCAGGTCATCTGCCTGGTTGTGTCCTGACCCAACCTATTGTACAATCCCAATTTATTTACTGGGAGAGCATAGTGGGAGATAGAGATGACCTCGATGTTGTTCAGCAAAAGCCAGAACACTAGTGTGTTATCAGTATTATTTTGGCCACAAACCTAAGACACAGCACCATATGAGCTGCTATGAAGACAGCGAACTCTATAATTTCCAGGCCCAGTACAGCACTTATTTGCATACACACATATGTATACATTTATAGTTAGATCATATCTATGGAGTCAATGGACAGAGAGGAAGATTCTGAACACCTGAATTAGGCTAATAAAGCATGCCCACAGAGAAGTCATGACTCTGTTGTCTGTAGAATTTTGTTCTATCATATAGTCTCATAAGTATGGAATATCCTCACATCATACCTACCTACTATTAGTTTTCCTCTGGGCAGTCAAAAATGATTGTGATTGGCAAGTTACAGAAATGACAAAGAAGTAAAATACAAAGTCATGTGATATATTTTCGATATATTCTCCAGTACTCTTTTTTCTGGTTCTAATTAGAGTGTTTTTCCTTGCTATAACAGGGTCTTCCTGACTAACAGCATTTTCTGTGCTGAAACTAGTAGTTAAATCTTACATTGTTTGTAGACTGTATAACATGTTCTTCTAGAGGCAGTGTTGTAGCTTACTCAACAAGTGCATGGTTTTATTGCTCTTTTCTTCTATTCTTCCCTTTCTTACTTTGTCCAGTAGGACTAATTGGTCTGTTCAGAAATAAATGAGAATGTGATGAAGAGGGCATGATACAATAGGAACTTCTGGTTTTTGGTTCATTCTAACCATCTCTTGTTAAAATCAGTTACTTTTTTGATAAGTTGCATGCTTTCTACTTCTCCCACTTGCAACTTGTCAGCTGACAACAAACATACGATCATGACTACCTCAATGAAAGTGTAAAATTTTATCCTATTACGTAAATGTAGGAAAAGCAATTAACTTAAAACCAGAACAATGTATTATGAAATATTACATTTTTTCATTACATGAGCCTTATAATAAAATATCTTTTAAGTGATGAAGATTGTGTTAGTAGTATTCTCAAAATAAAAGAAAATTTACAAAAAAGTGTTGTTCATCGAATTTCAGAAACCTGTAGTAGTATTTTCCAAGTACTTATAGAAAAAACCCAGAAAAAATATTAAGTTCTCAACAATAGTAATAATTTGATAGGACATTTCATAGCTAAGTTATTAGTCTAATAGTTATAATAGTAGAATAGAAAAATCAGAACCAAGAAAAAGATACAGTTAATTTAACTGATATTTGAGTCACTCTAATTTCAAATAAAAAATATAACTAGTATTTATCTCGTTTCACAAAAAGTGTAGTTATGGGTGTATTTGCATTACCAAATGCATAGACATTCATCCAGTTTTATGCTTCCCATGAGTGAGAAGCAAAGCAATTTCTTCTGTAAAGATGACTCATTCAGTTCATTTTAATGTATTACCCTTTACCTATAAAGAGACAGTATTGTAGTGTATGTATTTACGTGTGTGTGTGTGTGTGTATGCATATATATATGTATGTTAAAAAATTTATGGGTTTAAAACATTAAAAAAACCCCATAACATAATCCACTTCAAAAAAAATGAAGTGCTGGAAAAAATGAATTATTCTCAAAGGTACTTATGATTTATTGATTTATTGATTTTTGTTTTCTAATGTGGAAAGTTGTAACACTGTCGTGTTCAATTTTTAAGCGATTAGGATCTACCAGCTAAGCTCACTCTATTGAATTTATTGTTGACTTACATTCTGTTTTCTACTTCGTTTTCTTCATTTTACAGATATGGGACTTTTCTTCTTTAAAAATTAATTGTCTTGCATGTGTTTATTTTTCTTTACAAAGCCGAAACTCTCTCTGTTGCCTCTGAGACCGCAGATTGCGCTAGCCATTTCTACTGTGAAGATCTAGCAATTCTCTGATCACCATAGCTTCATTCAGCCAAAATAACTTGCTCAACATCATTTAGAACATATAGAAAATCGTACACTCAATTAGATATCCATAATCTACAAACTTCAGAAAGTATTATGTTTCAGTTTATTCCTTGTTCTTCTCTTGTACTCTGAAAGAAAATGCTGGTGGTTTACAATTGAGCAATTTTATTGTCTGCTTTATTTTTTATCATACAAGATATATGTTGGTTTTGATAGCTGACTTTTCTTTTCTTGTTCCACATCTGTTGCCCTTGATATTTAGTTATCTTTTCTTATGGGCGGTCTCTGGACTTTCCTACTCTTTTTAGTATTATATTACTCAGTAACTCTCTCTTCCTCTTAGACTATCTACAATTGCTGAAACTCGATGTAAAAAATAATTCTTCGCTACTCAATGTTTCTCTTTTCCTTCTCCAATCTTCCCTAGTAGAAGTGTTGTTTTCCTTTCAGTAAATCAAATGCCATACAAGCCTTAGCCTGATTTGTTGTTGATGGAACTGAGCACTGTTTTGTTTTCTGGCTGTAACGCTACTGAATATACCTTTGTTATGCAGTTTTGAAACCATGGGCTGATTTCAGTTAAATTTCACAGTTCTGAAATAAAGCCCTTATTGAAAAGAAAGATGCAGCATTACTCCATAAATACCAATTCTGTTTGACTTGCTGGCTACCCAATCAAAATATTCTTTGTCACAACTCAATTTAGTATGCAGTGTCTTCCGTAACTGCTAATCATGGGATATAAATGTGGGAGGGAAACAAAATATGAGAGCTTGGTATGGGCGTCACATTCAAAATCGTATTATGGGCAAAAGGAATCATGCCATATATGGAAAGCAAAGAATTTATTTTTAGTCCAATTGATGCTCACACAGTTAATTTGTCCACTTTTGTCATTTCTAGAAATGAATTTGCAAAGCAAAGCAGTTGGAGCTAAGTTCCTGACATCTTTACACATTTAAGCAGATGGGTTTTTTCAGACTGCTTCTAATTGATCTCATTTTAGGATGTCCTAATGTACTGTGATTGAGGAAAAAAAGTTTTATAAGTAAAAAACATTGCTTTTCTAATAGTGAAATTAATTTAATTTACTCTTAAAAAAAAAAGAAGAATAGGCAAAAGGAATCCATAGTTACAGTAACATTTGCCAAATCCATACTAGTTGTCTTAGTGAATGTGTTGCATATTAGGAGTGCCCACAAACTTACATAGCTTAAGTCAAATCCCTTTTAATATAAATTTAAATACAACAGATCAGGTTAAAGATTAAATCTGTGTTTTTTACTGTATGGTACTAAACACAGTTCAGTTCAAGGACTGATTTTTTTAAGTGAAAATAATTGCCTTTTCTGCTAACCAGAATAGGTAAGGACACTGAGGTAGCAGACTTTTTTTGCCAGGTATTTACCTTTTTTGTAGATATCAATCTAAAATAAAGGGAGATGAGTGATGGCTGTGCTTATTCAATCAAGCTTGCATGCTATAAAAAAAAAGAAGTTTTCTAGAGATCTTAGCATCTTATGAAGGATAAGTTTTTGATAACCCCTCATCTCAAGGGAAAGCAAAGAATATGAATTTTGTAGAGTGAATTATGAAATTAATAATGCTTTTTCTCAATTTTTCTACTGATTTTCTGAAGGCAGTAAACGGTTGTGAGATAGAATCTTAATATAGCTTGGGATTGTACTCTGAACACATTATTTTTAGGAAGAAAAGTGCATGCGCACTGAGAACTGTGAAATATTTTCTACCCATACTTGTAGGGAGCTAGTGCTGGGCCTTAAGCCTGTGAATTCTCACAGCATGGGATTTGAATATATAACCTAAATCACTTAGTGTGTATTTCTCAATGCATTAAAAAGCTTTGTCTCCTTAGCAGAACCCTAGGGAAATTACAGCTCTCAGTACTATTGCTGATCAGATCTTTTTTGGTTTTTTGATATTTTCATGTTCTCCTTCCCTTCAGCTTTGCAATTGCAATACATAGGGAATGGTGGGTATTTCATTATGTTAAAGGTGGATTACTGAATTTCTGTGTGTTGTGGAACCTTTTGTTTCACTTGTAGCAAGAAGGAAGTTCATAGTGATTGCATGTTGAACTACTGGAAGAAGTTAGAATAAATTTTATAATATATTATTTTTGGTTTTTTGCAAAATAATGAAAGGACTTTAAAGAGCCTAATTTTTTAAAGAGCAACATTTAAGTTTATTTTCATTCTTTCTACTGTTGAAATAACTATTGTACTGTTTAATTAAAAAGCAGAAGCATTGAGAAAGACTTACTTGTAATGAGTGTTGTGGTTTTGCCACCAATGTAGAACAGCAAAGAGAGGAAACAACCACAAATACTTAGAAGAGCATTTCTGTATCTCATTTGGCTGGTGATCTTGAGTTTCTGAGACCCTCATATCTGTCAAATCTTAATATCTGGGATCTAAACAGCCTCTATACACTATGTCTGAGAAGAACAGTCACGGAAGTTTGATTGGCAAGCCAAGTTATTCTAGGTCAGAAGAAATAAATAGCTTTTATGGCCTTTGAGAGATTCATAATAAAATTTAGTACACAGAAGAACACAGTTAGTCTAATGGTTCATAAGACATATTTGTGGGTTGTAATTCCTGTCCATATTAATGTTACCTCAGCTTTTAATATTTCTAGAACATCTTTTTTTTCCACGTGTCTTTCCCTTTAAGACTAGAGCTTCTTTAAGGGAAGCAGAATAAATGTTTGATTTTTATTATTTTTACTGTGGGAATCCTAGTTCCTATTTTTGGAACTGTAAGAGTATTTTCAGTCTGCTCTGAATTTCAATGTAGGAAAAAGCTGAATATGAAGTAATAATCTTATTCTCATACATTTGAGAGTTTGAGCAATATGTTCCAGAAAATGCAAAGAAAAAAGTTCTAATTTCCTTCACTTTCTTCCACAAACACTCATGCACATACAAAACATGATTTAACATGTTAAATCCAATGGTCTTTATCTGGAAAAAAGATGATTATGATGGTGCTTTTGAGTAATAGGAATCATGGAATGAAAAGGGGATTGTTGAAAAATTATTGCATTTTAAAATGGTTTCAGATGATGTCCTAAATCGGGAATGCTAAAGGAAACAAAGTACAATCTTTTGAGGGCCTTGTAGCAAATTATTTTCTAACTCATTAAGTGATGTTTCGTGATTCTAGTCCTGAGTCATGGCATCTGTAAAGATTATGTCCTTTGGTGCCTACAGCAATAAACTGCGGTTCCAGATTGCCAGTCCTATCCTGGGCTGCAGCAAATTGAATCCTGGGCTTCCATAAAAAGAGGGATGGCCAGCAGATCAAGGGAGGTGATTCTCTCCCTCTGCTTTGCTCTCTTGAGACCCCACCCGGAGTGCTGCATTCAACTCTGGTGCTTCAAACACAAGAGAGGCATGGCCCTGTTAAAGTGGGTCCAGAGGAAGACTACGAAATAAGCAGCAGGCTGGAGCACCTCTTCTGTGAAGAAAGGCTGAGAGAGTTGGAGTTCAGCCTGGAAATGAGAAGGTTCAGGGAATCCTTACAGTGGCCTTTCAGTATTTAAGAGGGTCTTTTATGAAAGAGGAAGAGCGGAGACATTTTACCAAGGCCTTTATTGAGAAGGGTCAGCAGAAGACAGTAGATTTAGATTGGGCGTAAGGAACGTAAGATGAGGCTGGTGAGACACTGAAACAAGAAAAGCTGTGAATGCTCCATCCCTGGAGGTCTTCAAAGTCAGGCTAGATGGCACTTTTAAAAATGTGATCTACTGAAGTATGTCCATGCCAATGGCAGGGAAGTTGGAACTAGATCAACTTTAAAGGACCCTTCCAACAAAACCCATGGTAGGCTAGTCTAGTCTAAGAAGTGGAGTTTTTTACTGAGTCTCTAGTTATACACACCATGATACTGGAGGAATGTACAATAAGCCTAAATGGAAGTTTTAAGTGAGCTATTTGTGAGCTCTCCTAGCATTTGAGTGATTGCATGCTCAATTCCCTGCTAATACCATTTTTCTGTAAAGCAGTTATTTCCATGTTTAAGTGTTACAGAAGTATGTGGCGCTTGAAAAGCAGTAAGTCACCCTAGTGTTTATGTAAGATAGAAAATACATTTGAACCATCACAACAAGATAGCAGACAATCAATTATATTTCCTTTGTGACTTACAATCTTTTTTTATCAGCGGAAAATATACTGCACAAAGAAATGACAAATGTTTATATAATTTTAAATTTCAAGTATTTGACTGCTGCCAGCATTGGAATGAAATCTTTTTCTCAGATTTCCTTTACATTTTATTTCAGGCTCTCACTAGAGTTTTTGTGTGCAGTGAAATGGAATCTCAGTTTGTAAAGCTCAGAACCAAACAAATCTTTGGGCATGACACTCATAAAAAGAGCTTTCTATTGCAAGGTGTGACATCAGAATTTCTTGGCAGTATTTGTTAGTCATGAGTACTGAGTAATGAATTGCTCTGTTAAATCACGTGTTATTGCATATATCAAAAAGACAAAGAAGAATATAATTCAAATTTATACTAAAACTGTAAAGCATGTTTCTTGAGTGGCCTGTAAATCATGATATAATAGTCACATGGATCACCTGACCAATAATTTATGAGTCATCTATAGGATTCATACCAGAAAACACAAGTAGAGTATCTCAAAGTTTTATACCTTATTTTTTAAAATAACAAATAACAAAACAAACAATTGTACTCTGCTCACATGCAAGTGCTTTCACCCCTAACTGACTGAATTTCAAATTTATGGTGATCTGCTTTAGGTACAGGTTCTACTCTTACTGAAACATATTCTAGAACAAACCCCAAAAATTTCTGTATGTGTTTTGTTTGCCTTATTTACAACAGGCAAAAAGCATAGGCATTTCTGAATAAACAGTGACTAGAATTTTCAAAGGTAGGTTTTGGTTTTTCATTTATAATCCAAATGACTGTAAGGGATGCTGTCTACAAATCTATGGGATCTGATGGGATTCTTCATCCAAGAATTCTCAAAGGGCTGGCTGATGTCATTGCAAAATATCTCTCAATGATTTTTGAGCAGTCTTGGGAATCTGGAGAGGTCCCAGCTGACTGGAAGCTGGTGAACATTGTCCCAGTTTTCAAGAAGGGCAAGAAGGAGGACCCCAGAAACTACAGGTCTGTCACTCTCACTTCAGTGCCTGGTAGAATTATGGAGAAGGTTATCCTGGAAGGTATCAAAAAGCACCAGAAAGACAACGCAGTCATTGGTCACAGCCAGCATGGCTTCATGAGAGGAAAGTCCTGCTTATCAAACCTGGTTTCATTTTATGACAAGGTAACTCACCTAGTGGATCAAGGGAAGCTGGTTTATGAGATCTATTTGGATTTCAGCAAAGCTTTTGATGCTCTCACAGGATCCTTCTGGACAAAATGTTGAGCACACAGCTGGATAAACACATCATGTCATGGGTGAGCAACTGACTCATGGGTCAGGCACAAAGGGTGACAGTGGCTGGGGTGACATCAGACTGGTGATCTGTCACTAGTGGAATGCCACAGGGCTCCATCTTAGGGCCTGTGCTCTTCTACATCTTTGTGAATGACCTGGATGCAGGACTGGAAGGGATACTGAGCAAGTTTGCAGATAAAAAAGAACTGGGAGGAGTTGTTGGCTCCCTCCAGGGCAGGAAGGCCCTGCAGAGAGACCTCAGAAAATTAGAGGATTGGGCAATCACCAACCATATGAAGTTCAACAAAGCAAAGTGCTGGGTTCTGCACCTGGGATGCATCAACCCTGGATATACAGACAGACTGGGCAATGAGATGCTGGAAAGCAGTGCCATGGAAAGGGACCTGAGGGTTCTGGTCAATGGCAAGTTGAATATGAGTGACCCTGGCAGCCAGGAGGGCCAGCCATGTCCTGGGAGGCATCAGGCACAGCATCACCAGCCAGGCAAGGGAGGGGATTTTCCTGCTCTACTCTGCTCTGCTCTGGGCGGCCTCACCTCGAGTCCTGAGGGCAGTTTTGGTCACTGCAATATTAGACAGATATTAAACTATTAGAGAGAGTCCAGAGGAGGACAATAAAGATGGTGAAGAGCCTTTAGGGGAAGTGGTATGAGGAGCTTCTGAGGCCCCTTGGTCTATTCAGCCTGGAGAAGAGGAGACAGAGGGAGACCCCATTGCAGTCTACAATTTCTTCACCACCTGCTGGCTGATGCCAGAACCACCTCCCTGAACCCAGATCAGCCACCCCTCCGGGTAACTACTCCCAGTTTATGTACCAGGCACAATGTTCTATGGTGTGGAACACCCTTTGGTCAGTTCTGGTCACCTGTCCCAGCTATGCTCCCTCCCATTTTGTTTATCAATTTTTTGCATACCACCTCACTGGCAGAGCATGAGACAAATTTAAAAAACTGAGAAGAAATAAACTATTCCCTGACAGAAACCAGGACAATACCCACCTCTTATTCCATATCGTTTTTGTCAAGCCAAATTTCAATACTCCCCAATATCCATCACCTTCCCTGTTTATCTCTTTGACACATGTACATCGTGATCACTTCCTTAGTCTATGGAACACCTCTGTCAAATCTCTCAGTATTTCCTCTCTCACCTGAGTTGTTTCTGTATTACCTTTTTATGTAGATCTATGAGAGAGGGTTTTTTTTTCTGAAATTGATTTTTAGCACTAGCTGCAAAAATTCTGCAACTGCATTAAGTACTTTCAAAACATAATCTATGAATACTATCTCATAACAAGTTAACCAATAGGGAAGGATGGTTTTCATGTGTATTCATATCCTCAAAAGCTTCTACAATCAAAGTTTAAAAATTCCAGTACTTACTGTCATTGTTCCAAAACACTGTTGTTGTAACTGTTGGGCAATGTAGTGCTGCACCTTTAAAAAAAAAAATTTGTGAGATCCCCTGACCTTCTGGAATAATTTTCTTTTCTATTTTTAAATGATTTGCTAAATAGATTTTTAAATATAGTTTAATATTTCAGTCTTAATAAGTTCTGTACTCTTAAATAATATTTCTAGTACTCTATTTTGCATAAAGATTTTGATAATAATAATATTATCTGTATTAGTACTACACAAATGATAGTAGGAGTAATAATAAAATTAAAAATTAATGAGCTATTACTAGATTTAGCACAAAATTTAATGAACCACAATTTAGGGAAAATAAACCTTTTTGTATTTCCTTTCAGTAGCAGTTAATTTTTTTTCCTTGGTTTTGAATTTCTTTTCTTAATTTTTTGTTATTTGAGAGAAGGGGGATCTGATTTTTTAGAGAATTTCGGAGTATTTCTAGTACCTCTAAATGTTTTCCAATTTTTTAGTGTTACAAACACTGAATTCTGGATTCACTGAAGGAATTAGGGAAGAGAAGAAGGCTGTCTCAAATAAATCTTCTCTTTATTGCATAGGATGACTGTAATTAGCAATGACTAAAAAACTTACTGACAGTAGCTGTACTTCAGTGAAGCATTTAAGTACAAACTTCACTTTAAGTAAGCATTTAAGCATATCTGAGGTATATGTTTAGCTTAATCTTGCTGAAATGGCTTGTTTAAATAATCTATTTCAGAATAATAGATATTCACTTATAGGATGAATATGTTCATATTGTAAAGATTAACTTCAAAAAAAAAACCCAAAATAGTTTGTTCAAGAATATGTTCGTCATATTCTCTTGCGGCATTTTTAGAGCTTGGACTTAACAACACGTGAATATAGAGCACACTGGTATTACTATTCTTGTTTGAACTTTCTTCTGACAGTAGTATTCCTTAACTGAAAATTGAATGTTCAGGGAGAGCAGGGCACTCATCTCTTTAACGCTTATTTCTTAAATGACAATTACTTACTATCTTATCTATGTGAAGTTGTTTGCAAATGATTCTGCATAACATTTTTATAAAGCAGTCTTGTTTTTGCTTCATATGGAACTGCTTACATTATCTTTATATCTTAGTAAATATTATTAATGAAAGCGCCTTCTGAATTTTCATCACACTGACTTTTATGAATTAAATGTGTTTCATTGGATAATATTTTGATGTCTTTGGTAACACAGAACCCAACATGAAATATGAGGAATCATTAAAGCAATTTTTTGCATGGTGATATATCTAAAAGTACCTTTTCCCTTCATAGATATTTGTGTAATTTTTTTTAGATCTTTATGGTGCTCTGTCGTGTTAAAGTAATTCATTAATTCTTTTCATTTTTTTTTTGTTCATGTGATTTTTTGGGCATAGTTCAATATATATTAAAAATCCAATGGATTGTGAAAATCTTATCTTTTATAAAATTTTAAGTAATGGATGACTTTGTTGTACATTACCAAAATATTTTTGTATGGTCCCAGTGGATGATTTATTTCTTGTTACATGTTAATCAATGAATTACTGGAGCTTGGCATTCCAGTGTTTACCTATTATTGAATGTATTACAGATTTTATATTAATGTGTGCTTCCTGTGTTGAGAGCTGATGAGGCAATAAAAAGTACTTCTGTTCTCTTACAGCTTACGAGTTACAGAACTGCCCCGATCCTCCTCCTTTTTTGAATGGATATATAGTCAACTCAGATTACAGTGTGGGACAGTCAGTATCATTTGAATGCTATCCTGGATATGTTTTGAGGGGGCAGCCTGTTCTCACTTGTCAACATGGAATCAACAGAAATTGGAACTATCATTTCCCCAGATGTGAAGGTAACTTTCTGGTAGTACCTTTGCTTCAGAACTCACAGTACTTTATGATTTTTGTTTACTTGTTTGTGTGCATGTAAATAATGCAGCTGTTGCTGAAGAATGGTGCCGTTCTTGTAATCTGTAGTGTAAGCAGATAAAGGCAGAATATTGTCTGCTTTAATAAATCATAAATGTTTTATGAATCATGTTCCTTGGCAGTGATTTATTGTTCCTATTAATATCTGTCAGTTGTATTGATTATGCCAATTCATGATACAACCAGAAATTATCTTAAACTCAGTGTGAAGGACTATTTCAAGAAGATACTTTTATTCAAAAGCAGTTGGTTATGGAGACAACTTTATCAATGTTTTGGAAGAAAATACAAAGTTATTAGTGCTAAAAGTTCAATATAAACAAATACAAAATATTTTTCTTCATGTTAAAAATATTGTAAAGTTTTAAAATATCCGTGAAAATTACATAAAAGTGTAAAGTGTTAATACTCAGTGTTTTTAGAATTTGTTAGAAACCTAGCCAAAGTTCAACACCTCTTATTTTTATAAAGATCATCCACCTCTTCCTTTCTTCCTAATCCTAAACTAAGCTTTTTTGGGACAGATGCCTTAGCCTGATTTTTATTACTTTCAGAGCAATTTTGTGGTGATGTACCTGCGGTGACTTATTGTCCCCCTTTTCTCACTAATAAAGCCTTGAAGGAAATTTTTCAGCTAAAGAAAGAGTATCTTTAAAAATCCTTATAATGGCTTAGGAATTTATTTTAATAATTTTAAAATACTAATTATATCTGTGTATTTTACAACTAAGACATTTCAATGGAAAAACATAATTTTCAATAAGGTTAGCAGCAATCTATCTATGATACATCTAGCAGACAGCAAACACAAAATGGCACTTCTAATTGTTTTAAGTATATATAGTCTATATAATATAAATATATACATTATATATATAGTATATGGTATACTATATATAGTTATACATATATACAAAATGTATACTATGTATATATATACTATATAGTGTATATATATTATATATATATCTACATCTACACTATATGGACATTTACATATAGGATAAGTAGGAGCATGAGTAAAAGTTGCTAAAAGAAATTTTAAGTATCCCAGATGTTTCTACTATATGTCAAATTATTATATATGTTTTAAAAATACAGCAATTCATCAGCTTGGGGTTTTTTTGGTTGGTTGGGTTAGGTTTTTTTGGTTTTTTTTTTGTTTAGGATAGGGCTATCTTGCACAGTTTTATGAACACTAAAAAAATAACTCTATATCTCTCTGACTTTCAATCATGTATTGTTTCTGATTAGCACCAGTATTCATTAAAACTGTGGTAAAAATTTGAATATGATCATATGAATATGAATAAAGACTCTCTTCTGATGAAAACATAATTAAAGTTAAATGGATTAAAGTAATAAACTGGTATACTTCATAATACTGGTTTCAGTTCACAGAGGTCTTAAAACAAAGGAAAGCACAATAACTATTCTATTTCTGGTACCTTTAAAAATATCATATGAACTTGTTGGATTATTTCCCATGACAATTAAATCATATAGAAAACAAAAAAATCACATATATTCAGTTGTATTTTCTTACCCTAAAAGAGATCAAATATATTTCATTCTACATGTGAGAATAGCACTGGGTTTCCTCTGGTTTGACCATGATTACAAACAGGTTTGGTATTGGGAGAGTATGTTTTCATGTGATCTAACACAAAATCAAGATATCTTTGGAATTGTAAAAGCACCTTAGAATAATCCATAATATTCTTGAGTAGTGATATAGATGGAGCACCAAAGGGCATATCAGCATTCTATCATTTCTTATTCCTTTTTACTCCCCAGAGAAACATGTTTCCTAAAATACATGAAGGTGTATATTAGGAGAAGTTCAGATTTTTTTATATAAGTCAGCATTTTCTGTTTTCTTAGATGAAACAAGAGTAAATAAGATATATTCAGTCTGAAATGACATGCAGGAAGTGAAATAATTAGTTTTTAATGACATGAAGACAAAGTCATTCTTACTTTTCCCTGTCCCCTCATCCAGATTGTTTTAATTCAGTGGTTTTATCTTCATTTTCTAACTCAGAGAAGGCATTCCTCTGTTACTGACATTTCTGTAATTCACAATGTACATTTGGCCTGATTCCTGTGCATGTGAATCCTATCTTCCAAGCCTACCCACAGTCATCTACATCTCCTCCACACAGCTGAGGCCTGAATGCATGCAACTCTATTGTGTGTGCAGTCGTGTACATATATAGCTACCATTTCTGAACAAACAGCAGGTTGCTTTGTGTTTTGACTGAGCATGAAGAGTTTTCTGTCTCACTTAGCACACTACTTGCTTTGTGGAAAATTAGTCTGTGTGCATGAAAACTCCACCTAGTACTGCTGAAATTATTATTATGACATATAAATGTTTGGGTTTTTTCTATAGGGAAAACAAATTGTTACTCTGATTGTTGTAATTTGAGAATGGGTCTAAGAGAGAAATCAGCAAAAGAATTAAATCTTTTTTCTAGCTATGACCAGTATTCTTAGAAGTTTGAATCAAAAACTTTCTATAGAAGATTGCACATACTTCTAAAGGCTGAGAATCCATATATGGGAGAAAATTATATTAATTTCTGCTCAAGTAATTATAGTAGAATCTTGTCATATAGTCATGCTCTAAGACCTTACTCCTGTGCAGTAAAGTTGTCGTAGTGATTTATCATAGATGTGTTGGTATAACGCATGTAATTGTCAGTAAATGACTAACTAGGTTTGTGGATCTTTGGATGGAGTTTTAAAACCATTTACTGTCTTTCCATGCACAGTGATGTGTCTGCAATTAGGTATGAATGGGCATGAGAACACATAGTATGGAATTCATTCATTTATAAATCAACATGTGGTCTACTGTTAGAATTTGCAAGTTTAGAAGACTTGATTATACGCTTACCCATTTCAAAAATCTATTTCTTCATGCCTGTCAGTCAAAGTGTAACATAACAACATCATTAATTTAGAGTGATTTGTTTATTCAAACTGAAGCTGTTTTTATCTTGAGTGAAATGTAACCTGTTATTTCTGTTTAATTTTATGTTTTCTGTGATTTTCACATATCTTTGGAGAAAGCCTAGTAACAGCTGGGTGTATTACCTATTCTACTAGAGTTTTGTTACCCGTGACACTTTTTTTCTGACACAATTTATAGATCTTTCATGGCTAACAATCATATAAGAGGGATTAGACTGTCTTTACTGAGATACAATCAATCTGCATTCCTTCTTGAGTATTAGAGAATAATGAAGGGAAAATAAAAAATGAATGCAATCATTAACACGATTAATAAACCTGTCAAAAATATAGTAAACTCAAAATATATTTAAATATAAATATACTTCAATATACAAAATATAATTCAATCAAAAAAATCCTTTATGTTAATTAGAAAGTAATATTAGTCTCAGGAATTTTCTTTCCATGTAGTAAACATAATTGTCAAGGCAGTCTTAGTTGTAAACATGGAATACTGGAGAGAGAACAGAGTAGATTTCTGAGACCAGACAATGTGACCATGGCATGAATGTAGGGGCTTAGGAAACAGTAAAAATTGGGCTTAAGTCACATTTTCGTCAGAACTCCTAGAGCTGATAGACAGTGTCAGATGCCCTTGGCCTCTACATGCAACCAGGAATCAGACAGATAGAACCAACCCTTCATTTTCCTTAGCTGGTTTCCTTTGTTGGCCACTAAAGGTTCGTGGTTCAGGAGCAGGTGCTATTCTGTTCACAGAATCACAGAATCACAAACTGGGTCAGGTTGGAAGGCATCACAGTGGGTCCTCTTGCCCAACCTCCTGCTCAAGAAGAATCATCCTATAGTACATGGCACAGGACTGTGTCCAGACAGAAAACATGCTAAATGCATCATACAAGTTAGTACTGATATGGATGAAGAAAGTGAAGCAGTTAAAGCCTCCTTAGCCTGTCCTTTAAATCCAGTGATTATTAAAAGAACTTCTCCAAAAAAGGCTACTCATCAACTAGACAGGTGACCTTCTACCACAACGGTATAGCAGCTTTAAACCATACAGAAAATTACATCCTTCCACAATTTCTCAGTCCTTCCTTTTTCCCTTTTCCTTTCCTATTTTCTCCTTTTTCCTTCTATCAATTTTTTCTCTTTTTCTTTTCCATCACTTGTTAAGTTGAAAAAGAAATGAAGAGGGTCTGAAGAAGAGTCACAGGAACCCTGAAAATAATAACATAAGCTTAATAGTAAGAGTTAATGAGAAATGTTCTAGAGCAAGACTGAGTGCCCATAAATGAGATTAAAGTCTCGCTGTAATGAGTGAGACTCATTAATTTGCACTAATGGCTGTATGTCTACTTGGATACATGCTTTCATCCATATTCAGTCACTTCCAAACTGAGACTGAAAAGAGCACATTACCACATATTTGCTACCGTTGAATAAAGTCAGCCTTTTCATAGCTTTGATTTGGCTACAGACTTCATTCAGCAAGTGTGCACAAATTTGTATCTGTATCTCCATTTTACTTGTCATAAGGATAATTAGCATACAATCTTCAAATGGATCACCATTAAAAATTACTCAAAATGTCAGAAATAAAGCATAATGGTTTTGGACTAGTGAAAGAACAATCAGCCTATTTTTTTTTCAGAATTGTATTTCAGTTCAGTTCGAGTTCAGTTGGATGGAAACATGCAAGACCTGTTTATTTATTTGGTCTTTAATCTTGAATACCAGCAAAAGGTGCCCCTTTTTAAATGGTGTGCAGACTAAGTTTCAAGAATTATACCCCAAAAAAAAAAATATTCCCAGTAGATTTTGATGGATTTTAAGAAATGAAACCTAAAAGACATCAGCATAAATTATTCTTAGAAATGTCAATATTTCTTTGAGAAGCAACCAACCAAGGAAAAGGCTGTCTTTAACACTTAGGTTGCCTTGTCTTGTGGAGCTTTAAGAATTTGGTAGCATTTTGATATTCCATTTGTAACATGAAAAACTTTTCTACTACTAATGTTACTCATTTGTTTTCTTTTCAGCTCCTTGCGGCTATAATGTAACTGCTCAGAATGGTACAGTTTATTCTCCAGGATTTCCAGATGAATACCCAAATTCCAAGGACTGTACTTGGTTAATTGTTGTACCTCCAGGCCATGGGATTTATATCAACTTTACCTTACTTCAGACTGAACCTGTGAATGACTACATTGCAGTATGGTATGCATTTTTTTGAAGTAATAGTGATTTTTTTCTGATTGATTTATCAAGTCTCACTGTCCCAAGCTACAGATTTTCTTAGTAGTGGTCTTTAGGTTGTTATACGTGCTGAAGAGCAGCATAAAACAGCTTCTAAGATTATCTGAAAAAAAAAAAAATTATCACTGTCTGAACTCTTAAAGAGTACTGTTCCAAAAGTATTTAGAAGCTCAAATTCAGTTATCAATCAGATCTTGTTTGATGTCTCTCTTTTCTAAGTGGAGGCCATGTAAGGTCAAAGTGATGTAATAACCTACACTATGTTGAATTACATGTTCCCATGAATATACAGGCAATATATGTTAGTTTTTGCAAAACTTTCTGACATCTTTAGACATTAACTAATTTAGGCATTAAGTAAGATTTTCTTAAGTTTTCTAAATATTTCAATATGCCTGATAGACATATTTTTTATATTTTCTAACCCAGAATTTCAGGCCTTGTATCTCCATGTCTTTAAGCTTCATATTGTAGGTTCCTCTTCTCTGAATCTGTGTTTCTTTCCACCCGAACCCATTCAACTTGTGACCTCAGCTGAAGGAAGAGGACTTAGAGCTGTCTAAATTCTTGTATAGGAATTTACTGCACTCAAGAGCAGGCTTAGATAATGCCAAAGGTGGTGGACATGTCATCTCTGCCTAACCCTGGTCCTTACACCACATACTGTGCAAAGTGACTTCTCATACATGCTACAGATAGTTCAGGAAAAGTTTGCACAGAATATACGATGTAACTTATTCCTGTGTGAGTCAGCTGCTCTGATCTCCCAGCTAGTCCACTATTCCTATAGCTAGTGGTGAGGTTTTTTCAGACAGGTATTTCATAGAAATGCAGAACTGTTTCTGAACAGCCATTTGGTTGCCTCTGGTATTTGCATTACCTGTAAACACGAGTGTGAAATACATGATCGATTGTCTTCTCTGGCATGTTATATATATATAATGCTTGACCTTGACTTTTTAATGATAAAACTGAGATGAATAAATATTCCTCTGAAAGACAGTGAAAAGTCAAAAGCTAACAGCTTTCAGAGACATTCTAGATTATCTCAAGCCTTCTAAAATAACATATCACAAAGGCTTTTTCATTTCGTTTAGATTTGTTACATGTAATATACAAAATAACCAGAAATAGGTGCTGTAGAGCTCAAAAAATACTTCCGGGATAAAAGCAGGGAGTTTTGTTTATTTATTCATTCACTGTTCATTCATTTATTGTTCAGGCCTAAATGTTCTATATTATGATACTGGAAATGAATGAAGCCTCATGTTACTGGAGTATATTTATTTTTGGGTATCCTATCCTACTGCTGAGAAACACAAAACACAAACATTTTTTCTGGTTTTTTCCCCTCTCTTTTTTTTTCCTTAGGACATACCTTTGAATCTTTGGAACTGCTTTAAAAGGCAGAGTAACTTGCAATTTCCACAACTCTATTTTAACCATGAGTTGAAGACTTGTAGCACCTGGGTCAAAATGCTAGAAATACGATAGCATTACAAGTCTTCTAGTTTTTGGTTTTTTCTTCATCTGATGTGTACATGAAAATTTTTGGCAGAAACACACGTTGAAAATTTCCTGCCACTACTAGATTTCTTGCCCATGTATATATAAGAACTTTTGCAAAGTAGCCTGGTCTCTAAAAAAATGTAATTGTTTGAAGTTAGAAAGAGTATTCTTTGTTGCTAGAAATAAAAAGAGGAGAAACTCATTTTAAATCATTAGGGAAAATATTTTTTCCAAAAATTTAAACTGCTCTCCAGAGAAAGAGACTGTTAATTTGAATGTTAAGAACATTAGTTTTTCAGCTGACTTTTTTATGTTTCACATTCCAGGGATGGTCCTGACCATAATTCACCTCAGCTAGGAGTTTTCAGTGGGAACACAGCTCTGGAAACAGCTTACAGTTCTACCAATCAAGTCCTCCTCAAATTTCACAGTGACTTTTCAACAGGAGGATTCTTTGTCCTCAACTTTCATGGTCAGTTTTCTTTATATAATTAATATCTAGTTACCACAATCATTTAGTGAATTTTAAAAATAGTTCTTAAATTTGTGGTTTACTGATTTACCAGGACTCATAGATTTGCTGCTTTTTTTTTTTTTCTAATAACTGTACATATGAGTTTTTTTAAATTACATATTAAAAAAATCCTAAGAATGTTAATTTGGGGCTTTTAATAAACTGTTTATCTTTAATGTTAACCATGGCCATCTAATATTGACCTTTTACTCTTTTAATTACTTTTACCCTTTTAATTACTTTTACCTATTTATTCAGTAAGATTTAACTTTCTTTACCAAAATTATTCTCCAGCTGACCATGCTTAGGGCTCATGGTCAGAAAAGTTTCTGGGATGCTATGGCAGGGTTGAGCAATAGCATAAAGACTGATATGCAGCAAAATATTTTGTTCATAGTTACATTCAGGGCTAAAGGTGGTGCAAATTAGGTGTTTAACTCAGAAGTGAAAAGCTGAACCATAACTCTAGTTCTATTTCAGACTAAGTCACCCAAAAAATATATATTGAATGGAAGATTATTAGCCTTCTGGACTGTAAATTAAAAATATACAATTAATAATTCACAAAGACTGACGTAAATGTCACAGAAAGAGAGTACCTGAAGATACATGTTTGCATGGGGAAGTCTATGTGAAATTGTTACTCAGAATCTGAAATGCTCTCCTTGTCTGTACTTTTCTCCTAAAAAGAGGTCATGATGCATGGTCACCCACTGCCCTTAACCTGAGAAGCAAAAACTAAAGTGGATAGGACTATCAAGTTGCCCAGAGAATTTCGTTCTGACAGTAACTTAGTTCCATGAAGGGGAGAGTTTTTCCTTAGTATATGCACACAATCTTTCTTTTTCTTTTGAATTTTTTAATCCAGAAGTGGCTTCTTCAACTGTTGTAGGCATTCTACTCCATTTTAGAAGCAACCATTTCAGTGGTCGCCTTCTTTATGAGATCACTCACAATTTATTGAAACAGATTTGAAAAGCAGACGAGACTTTGTTTAAAGAGTCATAGAATCATAGAATGTTTTAAATTTAAAGTTTCCTTAAAGATCATCTTGTTCCAATCACCCTGCCATGGACAGGAACATCTTCCACTAGACCAGGTTTCTCCAAACTTTATCCAACCTAGACTTGTATAATTCCTGGGATCCACAACTTCTCTCAGCAACCTGTTCCAGTACCTCACCATGCTCATGTCATGTAATGACATTTAACTTGGAAAATGTTGTAACTGAGAGACCATGAGGTTCAGTGCAGCTCTGGAAATTTGGGAGGTGTGAATATGAAATGAATTTTTTGTAAAATACGTCTTAACACACCAGTATTTAATTTTTTTCACTTAAATTTGCAGCTTATCAGCTCAGGAAGTGCCAGCCTCCACCCACAGTTCCACATGCAGATTTGTTCACAGAAGATGATGACTTTGAAATAGGTAAAAAGAGAGTATTTCTTTCTCTGTGTTCTGTTTCCCTTGAATTCTAGTTAAACTAAGCTATTTCATCTTCCACCTGATATTTTGATATACTTCTGTTTGAAGGATTTTTTGAGGCTTAACTTTTTTTCAATACTTTTTTCAGGAGATTTTGTGAAGTACAGGTGCCATCCTGGTTTCACCCTTGTTGGACAAAATATATTAACCTGCAAACTGAATGCACAGTTGCAGTTTGAAGGATCTTCTCCATCCTGTGAAGGTAAATATATACTTGCATGGTGTGTATATCATTAATATGCATCCTACATAAAGCATCAAAATTTTAGGCACTATCTTCTCGTTGGTGTTTAAAAGAAAATTTTCCATTTACTTCTTTAATATCTAAGAAATGCACATGTTTTTATATATTGGGCCCTAAGAATTTTAGACAGAAATTTTATTCTTTAGAACCAATGAGAAGTGGTTTTAACTATTTGTCTCCACCATTACTGAAACAATGATTTCTAAAATAATTTTTTAAAATATTTTATATTGCTTCATATCAAACCAAAGATTTGTTTTTACTTTTGAAGAATACTAAAAATATGAGTTTAAATTAATATTTCAAAATAAAATAAGAAATCGTTCTCTGTGCTTGAAAAATACGGTGATGTTTTATAACAAAGTCACAAGAAAAAGCTGTTCTAAAATAATCTTTCACCTATTCATATTGTGTTCATAATTACAGCATTTCCAACAAGGAACTAAAAAAATTAATATGAATGATGCTTAGATATGCATTTATATATAATTTCTTCATCTTCATGGAAAAGAAGTTTATCTTGGAAATTTGTATTCAGTCTTCCAAGTTTCATTTTCCAAAATATGTTTTTTGGGTTTTTTTTCTTCATTTTGTTTCATTTTCTTAAATAGTGGATGACAAAAATGTTTTGAAATGTGGAAAAATTGATCAAGAAAGCATCTGTAGAATTTTTGTTCTGAAGTACCTCAAAATTTTGGGGGAAAAAGTTACTGATAAGATGCTATCATTAAAATTTAAGGAAATCAAAAAGTGAACAGAAGTTCTCATATTCAGTATTTTGTATTATCCAGGTTTAGTTTTCATCTATAATATGCAATTGAGGATGGGGCATCTTCTATATCATGAGGTAAAAATATCCATATGCACAAGAGGTAGTGCTGGAAGCACAACAATTGTGACACTTTAATAATAGTTGTATGTGTATCTTCCTTTCTGTTACCCTGGTTCTCTATTTCCATTATTTAAAAATTAATAAA